>NW_018164444.1:61210875-61245666 GCF_001263595.1 Phalaenopsis equestris | reverse complement strand
GGGCTAGGTTAGGAGGATACTGGCTCCCACTCTAGAGCTCCCACTTCCCTTCACCTGAAGGTTAAATCTCACTTTAGTTCTTTGAACACTAAGACCGAATTGGGTATTTTAGTCTGTCACCCTAAAATCTCCAATTCTACACCCAACAATGTATATTTCCCTATTTGATTGCACTTAATTCCATAAGAAAAATTATCCTTCATGGAATCAAATGTGATCCTCACTCTATTGTAGAACTCATACTCCATTTCCCAGATTATATATTTGTCGGCACTATTCATAACAAATTTTTGTAATTCAATTCTCCAAATTGAAAAGCAAATTATGTTTGGAGTTGAAAAAATTATCAAAATTTATTTTATATTTTAACATTGGCACATCCATATTATCTTTTCATTTCACCATATCTCAAAGTAGGGAAAAAGATAAAGGAAACTACTCAGACTTCATGAGAAATATACAACAAAACATAAATTTCATCTATAAAAGAAAGTTCATACAACACTAATAAACAAACAACACTTATCTGAAAGTCTCCCTCAAAGCAAATCCCTTGTACTCATTCCTAGGAAATGTAGGAAGAAGAAATCTCTCACTTTTCTCCTTCTCCAACACTCTTAGAGAAGAATTCATACTTAATCTCAACACAAAAACTCTAAATAATTAAAGAAAAATCACAAATAGACTCCAAAATGGTGGTGGAATGAAGATAGAAAAGTGTATGATGTTTAAGAGATTGAATTAAGGCAAGGAATTACAAAAAAGGAGTGAATTTTTTGATCAATTTCAGCCCTAAATAGAGCCTAAAGTTGGTACTACAATAGGTGCATCCTAAAGCTGGCACCAGTGGTCCGCAATTTAATTTGCTACTCTCTGTCAAACAGTGACGACGGCGCCTAGTCTAGTGTCGTCTTCGCTGAACAAATTTTCAACATCTTCATTTTGACTACAAATTTCATCCTTTTTGCTTCCTTTTTGCTTCAAGTACTAAAATTCAACAATCCGCAAGAAAACATGAAAAATGTCTTCCATTAAAGTGTAATATCACCAAAATTGAGTATAAAGTATGGGTCTAAAAATGCATATATATATATTTTTGTATCAGTTAACTCTTCTTTCATTTGTAATTTTCCAAAGTCCTGTTCCAGCAGTGAAAGATGAAATAATCTCGTCTAGCTCCTCCTCAGTAGGACTATAATTCAAATAAAAACACACAGTGCTCGGGCACTGTCTTTCCCCTCTCCATGAATCCTTCTTCTTCAGCTTCAGGGAGAGTTGCATAGAACTACCGCACAACAAAAATCACTGCAACAACAGAAAAACAACAGAACCGCTCCTGTTGGCGGCAAACAATTAAATCTTCCACAGCTCCTCCGCTCATGTTGGCGGCAAACAATTAAATCTTCCACAGCTCCTCCTGAACTTTTAAAACATCACTCAGGAATCAACTTCCTCGATTGCAATGCGTCACTGTATCTATCCTGAGTTCTGGAACTGACAAACTTGCTTGAATTGAATTGACCATTTCCTTTGCTCCTCTTCATTCTTGGTGTCATTTCTAAAAAATTCTATAAAATCCACAATAAATTCCAAATTCAACTCTAAATCACTAAACTTAACGCCTTAAAGCTTAAACTAACAAATCCATGTATTTTTCATAGCTTTTTATCAAATTTTCACCATAAATAGTGATTTTTGGGTAGCTCATGAATGTTCTCAAAATACATGATGAAAACAAAAAATTTTTATATAAAAGTGAAGCTCTTACCTCAAAGATATCAAATCTAACAATTTTTGCTCCAAATCACCAAGAAATCTTCAAATATGGTGTGCCCTAGCTTAGAATTTGTGAATGAGCCGAGGAAGAAGATGAAGTCGAGGTTCGGTAGTGGTGTATTTAGATCAAATCGTCACTTAAAATTGTTTGCAAACTAGTTTTTGTGAATTAACGCTTAAGTGCAATTGATTTGGCATTTAGGCGCCCGTCTCTCTATTTAGGCAGTGCTTAAGTGCAGGGTGTTGGTGCTTAAGCGCCAGTGCATAAATTTTGATTTTTTTGATTTAAGTGAAATGCACTCATAGCCTAAGTCAACCAACCCTACGTGGTCTCATAATTCTCTAATAACCATTTTCATCTCTTTCAACTCTCCTCTTACTCAAGATTCACCAATCTTAACTAATTCAATTCAACGCAAAATAACATAAAATTTCACACAAACGAACACTTAAATTAATTCACAAATGATTACATACATTTTTAATACATAAATTCTGAATCCAAATAGTCTAGGATGAGAAAATTTCTAACACAAACACTAGACAATAATCACATTGATAACATACTAAACGCACTTAACATTAACAATCAAACACTAAACACATAAACAATAAACCACGAACTTAATTCCATTCTCCAGTCGGTGGAATGAATCCTGGCCTATCATTAGTCTCTCCTTCAGCATTTGGAATATAAATCTGAAAGAAAGGACGATGGTTAATAACTCTGGTTGAATCTTCTTCAATCCACTTGTTCTTCAAATACATAGTCTTATCCAATTCTTTTATTAAACTAGTACGACTAAACTGCATCTTATGTTTCCATCCCATATGGTCAAGATGTGCATTAACTTCCATCACTTTTGCTTCAATTGAAGTCACGTCAGCATCAATTTTAGTGATTTTCTTTGTTATTCCTTTGATACTAATGATGAGAAAACTATTATATAAATCTTGTGCACTTTGACTAACAAACTTCTTTCTCATTGCCTCCTCCTTTAAATCACCCTCCCAAGGTGACATTTTTCCAAAACTCTCACTTTTTCACTCAAAATTTAAGGTTAAATGGAAGTGCAGTGAGAGTTCTCCTCATACCATTCTATTTATAGGCTCTAAACTCCTCCTAAAACTTCTAGGCATGTCTTAGAACTATCTCCCAAGTTAGGGCCAACCAAATCTCAGTTAAAACTTCTAAAAAACGGAATTTTCACATGTTTTTTAACTACCGCTCTTAAGCGTCGGATATTGGAGCTTAAGCGTTGGTGCTCAATTTAGCACAGGTCAACTTAACGTCTAAGTACATATTCTAACATGTCTAAGTCATCTTTTAAGGTCATAGAAAAATCACTAAATCATTATATACTCAACATTAATTTCTAAATCTCACACAACAACATAACAATAAAAATAAACACACAGATAACTATAGGTTGCCTCCCACAGAACATTTGGTTTAACGTCATCAGCCCAACGTAACCAGTTGTTATTTTGGTTGCCCAAACATCATAAAATAATTTAATTTAAGTTTTTCTCTTAAAAAGTAGGATTTCAGTCTGTGACCATTCACTTTGAATATTTTATCAATTTTAGAATCATTGATATCCACAGCTCCATAAGGATAAACTTTCAGCAGAATAAATGGGTCCATCGACCTGAACTTAAGTTTTCTTGGAAATAATCAAAACCTTGCATTATAAAACAAAACTTGTTGTCATGGCTGAAAGTTTTTAGTAAGAATCCTCCGATCATGCCAAATCTTCATCTTTTCTTTGTTAATCTTAGCACTTTCATAAGTTTCATTCCTTATCTCTTCAAGCTCATTTAATTGCAATAAAATTTTCTCACCAACATGCTTTAAATTGTAATCAAATTCTTTAATAGCCCAATATGCTTTATGCTCAAGTTCAACTGGTAAGTGACATGCTTTCTAAAAAATTAGCCTGTATGGGGACATTTTTATAGGAGTTTTGTATGCAGTTCTATAGGCCCACAAAGCATAGTCAAGTTTGACTGATCAATCCATTTTGGTTGGATTTATAGATTTTTTCCAATATTCTTTTAATTTCATGATTGGATAATTTAGCCAAATCACTTATTTGAGGATGATAAGCAGAAGAAATTATATGGTTAAAATGATATTTCTTTAATAACTTCTCCATTATTGCATTTCTGAAATGAATTCCCCCATCAATTATGATCACTCTCGACATCCCAAATCTACAAAATATGTTCGTTCTTAAAAACTTTGCAACACTTTGATCATCACATCGAGGTAAAGCAACAACTTCTATCCATTTGGTTACATAGTCTACAACTAACAATATATATAAATTTTCAAAAGATGGTATAAATGTTCCCATTAAGTCTAATCCCCAAACATCAAATCCCTAAACATCAAATGATGGGCATTTCATTCCTCCTAGAAATATTTCCTACTTGTTGACATCAATCACAAGTATAGATATAAGTGTTAACATCTCTAAAGATCGTAAGACAATAAAATCCAGATTGTAAAATTTTGCATGTTGTTTTATCAACACCAAAATGTCCCCCAAAATTAGAATTATGACATTTTTGGATAATTTCATAAATTTCTTCTAAATGCACAAATCTTCGAATACTTAGATCCTTTCCTTGTTTATATAAAAATGGTTCATCCATAAAATAAGTCTTAGCTTCAAATAAAAATTTCCTCTTCTGTTGGTATGTCATTCCATAGGGTATAATATCACTAACAATGAAGTTCAGAATGTTTGCATACCATTGAACACACCACTCATTAACATTAAACAATTTTTCATCTAGAAAATGTTAATCAATTTCCTTTTCAAAATTGAGTGATTTCTCTAATTCAAGCTTGGACAGATGATCAGTAATTTGATTCTCAGCTCCCTTCCTATCTACTATTTCAAAGTTAATTTTTTGTAAAAGAAGAACCCATCTTATCAATCTTGGTTTTGTATCCTTCAGTTTCGTTAAATACTCAATAGCAGAATGATCTGTATGCACAATACATTTAATTCCAATTAAGTATGCTCTAAATTTATCAAAAGAATATACTACTGCTAATAACTCTTTCTAAATTGTGGTATAACTAATTTGAGTTTCATTAAGAGTTCTACTAGCATAGTAGATAACCTTGAAAATATTATCATGCTTTTGTTTCAAAACAACTCTAATAGCATAATCACTAGCATCACACATTAATTCAAAAGGTTTTTCCCAATCTAGGGGAGTAATTATTGGTTCAATGACTAATTTTTCTTTTAATAACTCAAAAGCTTTTAGGCACACTTTATCAAAATTAAAAATTACATCTTTTTCAAGTAAATGGAATAGTGGCTTAGCAATTTTTGAAAATACTTTAATATATCACATGTAGAATTCAGCAATGTCCTATAGACTCATAATTTCCTTCACACTTATTGGGTGAGGTAATTTAGCTATCACTTGAATTTTTGCAGGGTCTACTTTCATACCATTTTCTGAAATTTGATGTCCCAAAACTATTCCTCCTGCTACCATAAATTAGCATTTTTCCCAATTAAAGACTAAATTTGTTTCTTCACAGCACATAAGAACTTTTGGTAAATATTTTAAACATGATTCAAATGAAGTTCCAAACATAGAAAAATCATACATAAAAACTTCAATCTCTTCTTCAATTAAATCACAAAAAATAGTACATAAATCAAAGGGAATTATTCTAAGAGAAAATGTACTACAAAGACTGGCAAAAGTTGTTTTCTCTTGATCCTCAGGAGCTATTTGTATTTGGTGATAACCAGTATATCCATCCATGAAACAAAAGTACTTATGCTCAGCTAGTTTATCCAGAATTTGTTCTAGAAAGGGAAGTGGAAAATATCTTTCCAAGTGACAAGATTTAATTTTCTATAATCAATGAATATTCGCCATCATGTGACTTGTCATATTGGTATTAACTTTTTATGTTCATTTAAAGTCACAGTCACTCATCCTTTCTTAGGAACACAATTGATGCACTATCTGAAATAGGATAAATAATTTCAGCATCGAAGCACTTTAAAATTTCTTTCTTAACAAATTCTTTCATAATAGGATTCAATCTCCTTTGAGGATCAGTACTGGGTTTGCAGTTCTCTTCTATACGAATTCTATGCATACAAATTGAAGGACTGATTCCTTTTATATCAGCCATTGTCCATCCAAAGGCTTTCTTGTAACTCTTTAAGGTTTTCATCAAACTATCTTCTTCTTCTGTAGTTAACTTTGAGGAAATCATAATAGGTATTGTAGAGGAATCACCTAAAAATACATACTTTAAATGTTCAGGAAGTAACTTCAACTCAAGCTCAGGAGGTTTTTCAATTGATGGACCCAAAGAGTATCTTTTTCTCTTATGTCAAAAACTTCAAAAATTTCTCAAACAAAATTTGAATCTTCCTTATATGAATCTTCATATTGATCTAATTTCTCTTTTTACTTGTGTTCCAACTCTTTCATTTCAGATTTGTCTTCATAAGTTGCTTTGAAACGACATTCAGTTAAATATCTTATCACATCCATTCGATAACATTCATCATCTTTACCTTTTGCAAAGTGCTTCATTAATTTGGAAATATTAAATGTAAGTATTTGATCATTGACATGCATTATTATTTCTCCTTTCTACACATATATCATTGCTCTTCTTATGGCTAAGAAAGGTCTCCCCAAAATGATAGGTATCTCGTTATCTTCTTCCATATCTATTACAGTGAAATCGATAGGAAAGATAAATTGATTCACTTTCACTCGGCCATCTTCTATAACTCCTTTAGGATAAGTTAATGAACGATCTGCTAACTGCAGAGTTACAGTAGTAGGGGTTATTTCTCCTAATCCTAATCTTTTAAATATTGATAATGGCATAAGGTTGATGTCTGCACCTAAATAACATAAAGCTTTCTCATAAAAGTTGTCTCCTATTGCACATAGAATTGTAAAGCTACCAGGATCTGTAAACTTTTCAAGAAGCTTCTTCTGAATTATCACACTGCACTCCTACTAAGTGCAACAATCTCATTACCTTCGAACTTCCTTTTTCTATTAAGAATATCCTTCATAAACTTCACATAGCTTGGCATTTATTCTAGAGCTTCAGCAAATGAAATATTAATTGTATGCTTCTTAAAATTTCCATAATTTTTGAAAATTGCTTATCCAACTTTTGTTGTCAAAGCCTATGAGGAAATGAAGGTGGTGGTTTTTCTAAATCAACTTTAAGTTGAGAAATAAGTCTCTCTAAACCTTTCGGAGCATCCTCTTTTGGTTCTTCAATCTCTTCTCTCTCTACTTGAGTCTCTTTTTGAACTTTACCTTCCAATTCTCTTCCACTTCTAAGTTAAACGGCTTTTACTTGCTCTTTATTATGGTCTTTTGGATTTACTTCTATATTACTAGGAAGTGTTCCTTGAGATCTATTACTTGATGAATTTGTTATTTGTCTCAACTGTAATATTTCTAATTGTAGCTCCTTTAATTGTAGCTCCTTGACTTTGTAATTAATTTCCCATTTATAACACCACTTCTTCTAAAGACAACTTCTTCTAATTAAATTGTGGATTACTGTTAAAATCTAGAGGGTAATTAGGTCTATAATTATTATTCCCTTAGTTGTTCCAGTTTCCTAATGAGTTTACTTGGTTTTTCCCCAATTGCTTATTATTACAACCGAAGTATTAATCCAGTTAAAGTTACGATGGTTGTTCTAACCTGGGTTATAATAGCTTGAATATGGGTTACTCTACTTGTTATTTATGGCATTCAAATTCTCTAATGATGCTTGAGAATCTATCATTTGACCTAATAAATTCTCTTCAATCATGGAAATTGGTTGAGAAAAATTCATTCCAAATTGGTCTAACTTTCTTGAAATATTGCAAAAAACATTAGTTTCATGAACATTGGTTACTTTCTTAAGATTTAACCTTTCAGAAGGCCATAAAAAATTATTTGTAGCCATCTCTTCAATTAAATCATAAGCGTCATTAAATGGTTTTGACATCAATGAACCACCAATAGCGGTATCGATAATAGATCTAAGAGATCCAGCTAATCCATTATAAAAAGTTTGAATTATTAACAAATCTAGTATAGCATAGTGTGGACACTTTCTTAAGAGTTGTTTAAATTGTTCCCATGCTCTATAAATAGATTCACCTTCAAATTGACAAAAAGATAGAATATCAATTCTAAGCTTCGCCTTTTTTTATGGTGGAAAATATTTAGCAAGGAATTTAAGCGCTAAATCACTCCAAGTTCTAATAGATTAAGGTGATAACGAATGTAACCATATCATAGCTTTATCCCTCAATAAGAAAAGAAATAATCTAAGTCTTATAGCATCATCTGATACACCATCATATATAAATACAACACATAATTCTAAAAAAATGGCAAGATATAGATTTGTAAATACAGCACATAATTCTAAAAAAATGGCAAGATATAGATTTTGGATCCTCAGATGTTAGGATCTTCAGTTGATGCTCCCATAAACTGATTATTTGATACCATTTGGATAACAACGGGTTTAAGCTCAAATGAATTAGCCACTACAGCGGGTTTTTGAACTACAATGAAGTTCATCCACTATAGGGTTTGCATAATCTCTTAAAGGTTTAAATTCTTCAGCATTTTTATTATTTTGATTTGTCATTTCTTGAAATTTTCAGTAATTTTTAATTTTTAATTTTTTCTAATAGTTCTTTCTAATTCAGAATCGTAAGGAACAAATCCTATGGAACTTGAACTATGCAGACATTACTATAAAACAAATAAAATAAAAATCACTATAACAATAAAAATAAAAACACACAAACAAGAACTTAATATAAAAACAACACTACAATATTCCTATAATAAATCTTAAATTTTAAAGAAGACTTTGTAAAAATAGAAATTTTTCTTTCTAAAAGCTTTTTTTAAAACTTTCTAATTTTTCATTTCTCCTCCCTGACAACGGCACCAAAAACGTGGTGTCAATTCTTTAGTATAGAAGTAAAATGCGATGTATGTGATTATATGCTTAATTTTCTTAAAAGTTATTCTTAATTTGCAACAAAGTCAAAAACTTGATCCAAAGAAAAATCTAGTAAGTTTTTCACTGTGAAACAAAAAAGAATACAATAATAATATTTAAATATTGGATACTATACAAGTATACGTATCGTTATCAAGTAATATAGGACTTTTTGATTAAGCCTCGAATATTGAACCCACAGGGAGATTAACAACATGCACTTTAGAAAACTAGAAAGTTTAGATGACAAAAATCTACTTAGCAAAATATTCTTACTTAAACTTAAGATGCTATCAGAGGAATGAAAATTCGATTCTTTTTGTAATTTTTGGATTTATGAAAATAAAGTAAGCAACTAATTAACTTAACTAAATATTTTAAAATGAATGCAATATAATTAAAATATATTTTCATTATCATCAATCAGTAATAAGTATATAAATTATGTTGTGAAAGTATGCTAAATGTATTGTGCCAAATAGGAGCAATAATATTATTTACCCTTACTAGAGATGCTATAAAGAACATTGGTTAATCTATAATTTGAATAGCCTTGAAGACCGATTAGGTAAGGAAGAAACTAGCTCTCACTCTAATGTTCCCTCTTCTCCCTCCACAGGGGGGCTAACATCTCATATCAAAACCTAAAACTATAAATCAAATTGGGGGCTTTATCCTGTCACTAATTCTACACCCTTGAAGAGTTTATTTCCCTATTTATTTTCACTTAACCCCATGAACTACATTCTCATTAATGAATACAATATGTGATTCTAACCATTTGTTGACTGAGACAATACCATCTCAGATCTTACATGTTTTCACAATAGATATTAACATCTTAATTTATCAAATCAAGAAGTAAATGAAGTGCAAGATTTCAAATTATCACAACTTCTTCCGACATTGAAGTCTAATACTTCACAAAACTTCCTTTAAATACTTAATTAATTATCATTTTAAGGAAAAAATAAGGAAAAATACTTAGATTCCATGGAGAAAACACAACCACACATGACTTTAAAAGTAGAAATCATGCACACAAATAGGAAATCTAAATTAAAATAACAAACAAGAAATATGCATACAAACAAGAAGTCTAAATGAAAACCAAATATAGTTGCAAAGATAAACACTTATCTCCATTCCTCTCCACCCAATGTCTTGAAGTTTCTTTTAATTCTCTTCCTTCACTCACAATACAAACTAACACTCAAAATAAAAAAAAAAAAAAAAAATAAATGTGGTCGATGGCGGCGACGATTACTTGGATGAATGATGGTTATGATGGCTGATGGCTGACCTCTTCTTTTGATGATCCAAGTCTTATTTAATAAAAATCCAAAATGTGTCTTGGTGTCTCTTCAAAATGTGTCCTAATTCAATGAACCTTCTAGAAGTTTCTCCTTTTAAAAGCCAAGTGAATGAATTTTCGGGTCCATATTTCCCACGTTTTTACCATGGGTTGCTTAAAACACCTCTTCAAAAATTCATCTAAATTCAATGAATTATCAAATAACTACTTCTGGTGCTTAAGTGCGGCATACCTGGTGGAGGTAACTGGCGCTTAGGTGTGTCTCTCTGAAACATAGGCGCCAATGCTGGGCGTTTAGGAGCCCTGTTCATTTTTGCACCTTCATCATTTTTGCTCAAAATTTGACCATTTTTCACTCCTTTTAGCATTATTCATCCATTTGATTGTACTTGAAATAAAAACACACAAATACAATTTATTAAAGCTCAATATCTCAAAAATAGGTATAAAAATATGTATAAAAATACTATATATTTTTGGTGTATCAGCTATGATCCGAGGGATTGACTTAGACCTTGATATTTGTAAGACATGAGCCATAATAGAGACTATCAATGGTGATGCAAAGATTGTTCAATCAGTTAGGAACATAAAGTCTACCAACTACGAAGCTTAGATCATCTATTCAGTTAGAAAGATAAACACTATCAACCATGACAAGAAGATCATTCGGTTGGTCAAAAATATAAAGATTACCGATCAAAATGTAAACATATTACTTAGTTAGAAATCCAAAGCTTTTCAACCGTGATGCCACAATTGTCTAGTTAGTAAGAAACATAAAGACTACCAAACATGACGCTAAGATCCTCTGGTCAGTCAGAAGCATGAAGGCTACCAACTGCGACTCCATGATAATCCAGTCGGTTCTAAAGTTGACCCACAACAATAAGCACTGAATAAACTGGTCTCAAAAACTCAACTAAAAAATAGCCCTTGTAACAGTTCCCCATCCATTAGCAATAAGCTCCAAATTTCC
Organism: Phalaenopsis equestris; assembly: GCF_001263595.1. Taxonomy (NCBI): domain Eukaryota; kingdom Viridiplantae; phylum Streptophyta; class Magnoliopsida; order Asparagales; family Orchidaceae; genus Phalaenopsis; species Phalaenopsis equestris. The sequence continues at coordinate 61,234,551 of NW_018164444.1, read as the reverse complement.
CTAGTGTGAAGTCTAGGTGGGGACCTTCGCTAAAACAGCGATGAAACTCGCCTAAGTCCTAGCGAAGGCAAAAGTTGACCCAAGTTACAAATCCAAGGAAAATTAAAACATGAATTGTAATGTAAGATTTATGTTGAGTCATCTCACAGACCACAATGAAGCCTCAATCACTTAAAACACATATTATCACGCAAATCATCGCAAAGGTTCAACAAAGATAAAAATCAAAAGGTACTAAAAAATTCCTAGATGTATCATTTCATTACAAAAGAAAACTATACCATTTTGATAATTACCAAATTTCCATGTTTTTAAAAGTTGTCTTTGCAAAATGTTTAGAAAAAATATTTTTCAAAAGAAAAAAATTATGCTTCAAGGAGCCGCAAGGAAGCTTTCCATTCATTTTCAGTGCCTTAATTATCCCCTGGTGTTCCTTCAAACCTAGAGTATAGGGTTGAAAATTCTTTATGGTTTGCATATATTGGATAAACCAAACCTAACCAGATGAACTGATTGATTGCCATCAAGAATCCGAATGTGTTCATTCAAGAGCTTCTCCCATCTTGAGTTAGACAAAAGCAATGCAAGGAATTCTTCCTCAGTTTTCATTGTCATAAATTGCTCTTTCAGATTACAATTTCTTTCCTAATAAGTGAAAATAATTTAGAGATCAAGGAAATCTCATTCTCCAATGCAACAAGCTTTTTCTTAGCTAGCTCATCTTGCTTCTCTGCCTTCCTTGGTAGCTCGATTAAGACCTTAGCTCATTCTAAAATGATGGCCCATTTAGACTTGGCACGGTCCAAGGCCATTGATTGCATGTGTTAAGCATCCCACACATTCAAGTGGTATTATTCAGACTTCTTATTTAGATCCAACCACTCTAACTTTTTAAGGGACTTCATGAATTCCTGCGAAAAAATGACATCCAAGAACGCAGAAGGATAGATTGCAACAAATGGTGAGTTGTTGTACCAGTCAGCCAACCAGTTGATATGGTAAACAAACCTTCGGATGAATTTTAGATCTTAAATCCTTTTCAGTGAGAAGGGACCTAGTCTGAAGGAGAGCCTTTCCTTTTCTTTTGAACAGAGGAATTGGGGGAGTTGACTCTACAACTGGTTATATGCCTTTACGGTGCTAAGTCCCCTCAGAAGTTGCCTCTTTTAGATCAATTTCAGACCCAACCCAATTTCTCTTGAAGTCACTGGCCATCTGGCCTTCCTCTTGGCGAAAGTTTGATAAACAAGGCTCTGTGGCTAGGAGTAGAAGCTTTTCATTCCACTTTTTCAAGAGAATCCTCCCTTTTTAGACCTTCCCTAGATCACCCAGATAGTCTCCCAGCTTCTTGATGATCGGAAGGACCTACATTCAAGAGATAAGTAGCAAATCTAACTTAAGCTTTATGTTACTTGATGATAATATTCAATGCTCTAGTTGAAATATACTAAATCACAATCGTGGTTGTACAAATAGAAAAAGAAATCCTCACTTACTGAGATGATTTTGTTTCCCATCACATCAGTCAATCTTCCTTCAGCCATTGTTTCTTCCTACTTTCCCTCATCCGCCTTAGTTTTAAGCTTGATCTTCTTTTTGCCTATCCGGGTGACTACCTCCTTTGCTTGCTGGACTTCTGCAGTGTCTGAGGTGGCCCATAACTCTGCTCTCATTTGATAAAAAATTGTTAGATACAACATTCATTTTATGTTAGTTGAATCGGTGTATTGGGGAACTGAGAGCAGTCGGCCCACAATATCAAACCCCTCAACTTGGGAGTAGTCGGTGCCCTTCCTTTCTAGAAAAGGTCACCAGACAAAACTGTCATAACACCCCAATTCTCATTAGACGATGCAATGATGAACTTGTGCTTTTAGACTTTCACCTTATTTTCTAAGCTGGTAAATTGGAACTGACCATTTGTTCCAAATTAAACATATTCGTTCAATTCCATGCGGAATGAGAACATATGGCTAAACAAATTAGCATACCATGGAATGCCCTTTTGTCGATAAACAATGTTGTAGCTCATGATCACCGCCACAAAGTTTGGCTTAATATATTCATGGAAGGCCTCATGCCAGTTGAGAATCACTCGGAACTCATTCACAAAGGTAGCCACAACCCAATTCAAAACTGACCTCGATACATCACCAGGTCACTCTTGTATCTCTCGATAGCCTTTTTGTCCAAACAAGCAGCCCTCATCTTGATGTCTAGATGAAAAATAAATTAAAACCTTATTGAATGAAGGCAACGCTAGATGACGGCAAGATGGGATATTCAACCGTAACACCAGACCAAATGTTTGAGGAGTTCCCTTTGGAGTCATTCGAGTGTTAGAGAAGTGAATAAAGAAGATCCAAAAGAAGAAGGTGAATCAAAAGATCCAAAAGAAGAAGGTGAATCAAGGAATTAAAAAGGAATGGACGGGAGGTGCACTCATGGGCGCCTCAACCCCTACTTATAGGAATTCAATAGAAGCCCAAGCACCACTTATAGAAATCAACAAAAATATCTTGTTAAACACAAACATTGAGATTTATAAAAATTGAACATTTAATTTACCACAAAAATATAATTACGTTTAGAAGTAATCTGACAGGTAATTTTTCAGAAGTTGATCATCAGACACTTCAACTAGGACTAAAACCCTCCTAGCCAATCTCCTAAACAATGTTTGAGCATTGAGTCTAAATTGATTCACTCAATCAACCTCAAAGTTGACCCTCTGAATAAATGTGTCCACCTAGAGTTCAGTGATCTCCTGTGAAGATCGACTATTTCCCTACCTTTCTCCTTCAGCTTTGATTGTAAATCTCGATCCTTTTGAGTCATAATCACCTCCAGTTCCTACAGACAACATGTTAGAGTCTTGGAGGATAGCCTACATCTCTCAGAAGTTGCACCCCAGGGGTTGCCAGGTTTGTTCGGGCATTTGATCACATACTTTTCGCTACTAATTTGTACTTAAGGAGCCAGATTTTGCCTTTGGGATAGGGTCTCCACCAACAATATCAACTAGAAATTATCTAGTGTGAGGATCCTGATGTATGGAAATAACAGTCGTCAGTAAACATTAGGAAACTCAAAAAAAGGAATAAAAAAAGAAAATAATTTACCCACAATCCAATTCAGTTCAGACCAGGCTGTTCTACCCACGTTACATGATAGAAAATCATTGGTTAACCCCTTCTCACCTTCTAGGGGTAGTCTCCACCAACTCATTGAGTTTCAATAGAAAAGGAAACATTTGCAATATTCAGCTGAATTTGCCTCTTGGAGGATTTTTTTGTCGCCGCGTCGGATGGTCAACACAATCCTTTCATCCAGCCTTGAGCAAAATCTTCACCGCAATACCATGACTAGAATCAGATGACTCCCTTTCCCTCACTCCTTCGATTAATTTTGGCCACTTCGCCCAATTCTTTCTTGGCCGACACGATCTAATCCCGAGAGCCACTAGCATTATAACTTTATCAATAGGTTTTAACATGAAGTTTAATCCTTCCTATTTGAAGGAGCTATGGACGGTGAGCAAAATCGAAAGAAAGGAACAAGCTTGAGATGATGAAGTTGCCCCTTTGGTGCTTCATTTATAAGGATCAAGGGCACGGAAATTTAGAGAGTTTATTTATGACATTAAATAAAGATTATTATAAGAATTATTTTATTGCATTTAAAAATTTCTTTGTTCTTTTCACAGCTATCATTGTCAATAAGAAAGAAACTTGAGAACTTAATATGTAGACCCACAAACAACATGCACAGATCGATCTCAAAGCCGACTGCGGACCATATCAAATTCTAAATGTTCGACTAGAGGACTCATGTTCGACCGGATGACATGAGATCGACTGGCTAAGGACCCACTTGGCCAAACGAAAGTTGGCAAACATGTATCGTAAAAAATATGTAGACCTGTGACTCTTCAACAAACTATTTGGAGCCCGAGCTTCCATCCTGTCGACCACCTTGAATGGTCATCCACAAAAGGCCGCCTGCCTTCTATGGTCGTCCTTGGTTGGTCATATATCGCTGGTCATCGCCTCTCAATTAACTTGCAGGTCATCTTAGGCTGACCTCAGAGGACTAACTGCTCGGTCATCCAGATCCAATCTCATGTAACGTTCGAACCCGAGTAACTTCCAAACACAAAATTCAGCTGACATGCAGGTGAAACGGTCGATCGACAACATCTCAAATGAACAAAAGAGGAATCGATCATGAGAAGATTTCGGAGACATTAGAAGATGCCAAAATCAGTTAAAAAGTATGGTAGGACCGTAATATCATATAACCCCCTTCTTAAAGTAGGGGCATGGATGTAATTTATATCTTAGTAACCCTCTGTTTTCTATAAATAGGGGGTCTAATACTTGTAACGGGGCTTTTTGGCCCTCAAATCTAGACCCATGTTTTAGAGAGAGTCCTCCCTCCTTTCCATCTCTGTAATCTCTCTTTTTATATATAAAATGAATTATAGAGCCCAAGAAAACCTCAGTTGAACTCATTAAAGCAAGTCTGTATGTGTTTTTCCTCTCTCTTTCTCTTTTCCTCTGTATCTCTCTCTCCTATGGTTCCCACTGATCCAATCATTGAGCATGCCTCCCAAGACAAATATGGATTCAATATCTATAAATTTTTTGGATTTACTGTTAGAATATGGCCACGAAGAATTTATTGAATTTATATTATATTAATCTCATAAAAAAATAATTCAGTTCATATTACATCCTAATTATATCGAGAAATTCTCACTGAAAGGTTAAAATTCATGAAAAATCTCAACTCATATTTCTCATTATTATCAATTTCTCAATGATTTGACCGTGACATATATAAATGCACTGGTTCATTTGATTCTTAAATATCAATGTTATGGGTGCTCTCTATTTAATTATCCTTTTTCTTTTCATAATTTTAATTTCTTCATGTCTCAATTTTAGGTGACATGTTTTCATTCATCCTCAAGTGGTGCATGGAGCCCACTTAATCAATAATTTTACGAGGAATAATTATATGGGTGCTATGAGCACCACCTTAAAAGTATTTTTAGCTATAAAAAAAAAATATAGAGAGTGGAAACATAAATCAAGGTTGGAATCCAATAAGGAGAATAAAAACTTTTATTAATATTTTCATTAGCTTTAGGAAACTATTCATTGCAAATATATATTATTTATTTAGAGATAACTTTAGCATAGATATTTGTTAATTAATAAAATATTATACTCATCTAAAGTTAAAATAATAATTGAAATATTCATATAGTGACCTAAAATAATAATAATAATAGTATTTGTGGCCCACATTGATCAGTTGCATCCCACAATGCCAAGAGATCAGTTAGAAATACCAAATTTAAATGTTATATATATATATATATATTAATTTTTTAAAAATCTAAAACTTATTTTTATTTTTAAAAAAAAATATATTTTTTGATTTTAAAAATTAGAAAGTGACCGAATAAATTTGTTTTGCTATAATTTTAAATTTTTAATAAATAAAAATAAAAAATAATCCCAAATTCTTTGGTTTCCTCCACTCCAGAGATGGGATAATTATCGAGTTAATTTGTTATTTATTTAAATTGTTTTAATATTATTTCAAAAACTCTTTTTATAAGAAAAAAGATGAAATTTTATACGAGTTTTGAATATTTGAGTTTTGTTAACATTCATTTTATTTCTAAGATCTAGATGATATATTTATATTTAATTTTATTGTTGAATTTTAAATTGTTAAAAAAAATCACACCCGAGGAATAGAGTGTAAAGAAAGAACCAAAGCAAGAAATAAACAAGAAATGAAGAGGGAAATGAGATATGTAACCCCTCATTCTTAAAATGATCCCCTATTTAAAGTTATAAGAGATATCAAAAACGTACAATTACATTTAAAACTCCTATTTCCGGAGGGTTCATAAGGATATTAGCCTTTTTTATACTATCTAGGTTTATAAATACATTTGATAATAGATTGATTGGTAGGCCCTCGTCTGTTTATAGTAGATCGATTCATTCGGCGTTGGTGGGGTTAACGACATGAGAATTGTATAGATGCTCTTCGACAAAAGAACATATTTGTAACACAGCTTCAATCTTCAATTAGTCTTATTCCTCCATCTGGGAGAGAAACTTTGCTTTCGTTTGACCCATTATACCGATCGGCCCTCTTACAAAAATAGGGAGAACTCAACCAAGTTATGGGACGCCACTCTTGATTCAAAATCGATCTTCACTCCAATAAGATGAAGTATTGTTTAACTAGATCCTAACCAACTTTGTTCATGGGCCCCTCTTGTGTTGTCGTGCATCAGTGTTTCACTCTAAGATTCGTACTAACATGATCATGCATATTTAGTTGTTCAATTATCTTGTTTTTTTAAAGTGACAGTTACAAGAAAAATTAAAGGAATCAAATATCATATTAGATTCATTTATTTTGTAATAATTGAATTTTGTGGATTTACGTGCGTCGGTGTCTTATAAAAATGTTGTTACTGGAGACCTCCACATCCACACTTTCTTCCAATTTGGAATTCGAGTTGTGTTCCTTTTTTTTTTTTTTTTTTTGAGGATGGTCTCGTGGCGAGCTGCAATAGGATTCATGTTGGTGGGCCGTCTGATGACATTTTGATGAAGATTTTAAGATTACTGGTTGAAAAGATTCGTAGCACAACTGTTTCTGCGAAGAGTCGTCAACTTGAGGGGGAATCAATTTGTGAGAAGAGAAAACATTTCGAAGGGAGTAAGCCTTCCAAAAAGATACGAGTGAAACAATTACCTTTCAAGAGGGGGCAACTGGATGAGTGGGATGATGGGAACAAATCATCCGATGTTGTTCCCCTATTGTGTCAAAAATCAAACAAATGTTTGTTCGTATCTCCCAACAGATTGTTAACCAAATCTGGTGGTCAGGATAAAGGAGACACCAGAGGAACTGTTGGAGCTTCATTACCTAGGGGCAAGGATGCTGCCAGTCTTCCTCAGATTTGAGGGATAAGACTAGTGGGCGCTCCGCCTATATCTGTGAGAGAGTTTCTCATCCTTACTTTTGTCTTAGATCGACTGACACCTAGGTATGAGGAGTTAAGTTGTTTGAATCACTTGACAGCTCAACAAAATTATTTTTTTTTGTTTAACCTGGAATTTTTTGTTGTACAGAAGACCCTATCAACATTTTCGAACCGTCGGAAGCTGTTGAGCAACGAGACGACATATTTTTGGGACAAGGTGGTTAAGGCTCAGAAGGATGCTGAGGCTTAGCAGAAGGCCAATATAAAGAAACTAAAGAAGCAGCTGGACACCCTCTATGAGAAACTATCAAAAAAACTTCTTAACCTCTGAGTTGAAGCAGTGAACTGCTAAACCGGATCCAGTACTATTAAAATAGAGACCGTGAACATGTGGATGGACCTGACCGATGAAAGGGAGGCATGCTCAATCACATGAATCCATGTTGAAGCTGATAATGCTAACAGAGTTAATCTTGGGGCTAGAGTTTAATTCAAGGAATTGTTGAGGCAAGGGTTGGTTTTGCTACAGGCGGTCGACGAGCCGATTGTAAATATTTTCATGTCTAAATAATTATATGTTCTTGTTTCTTCTCCTCTATATTATTACTCAATATTTATTTTTGTGCATATTCATTTTTGCTCTTCAATATCGTGGTACGAGTTTTTTGTTTCTGAGGTACAGTTAACGACATTTTATCTTCTCTTTGTGGTATATATATATATATATATATATTGCTAAGCTCGCTGCTTCGGTAGGGTTTTTCCCTCTATTGGCACCTCCATGGCGCTCTATGTAGCTCCCCTTTCATTCATCTCTAGGCGTCGGTGATGGCTTTGGACCGCTCTTATGTTGCCGCCCTTGCTAGTGTTCACACTTTCTGTACTCTTGAATCCTATTTGTTCCTGCCTAATTTTGCTTTGTTGAAGGGTGGCGAGTTTAGATTCATTAAGAAAGGTAGTAGAAAAAATTGGAAGTCAGCCATCTACTTTACTGATGCTAAATGTAATTTTCTTGCTTCTTCTTGTCGCCTGAATTTATTCGAGAAATTTCTTTATGGCCATCCCAAACTTGAGACAATTCACAAGGAATTTGATCTAATGAACCTTGTTGGGGAGTGAAAAATTGAATTATTAGATGGGTAGTGCATCCTTATTCAAATTAAAAATGAAGAGGACTACATACGCTTATTTGCTAGACGATTCGTTTGGATTGATAATCGCACTATGAAGATTTTGAAATAGACTGTGGATTTGGACCCACAAATTGAACCACAAAACATTTCGATCTGGATTTGCCTCTTTGGTATGAAATTCCATCATTTTAACCAACAAGTGTTGTACTCTATTGCAATGATTTATTGCAATACTCTCAAAACGGACATTCTCACTTTCAATCTTTCTCGTTCTTCTAAAGCCATAGTGCTAGTTGAAAGGGACACATCACTTTAACTTCTCCAGAGGAAATTTGGCTTGGCTCACAACATCAAGGCCATTGACAAAGGGTTGTAATTGAACCTTTCATATGTATTGCTCTAACTGTTATATGTTTGCCCATTCTAACTCTTATTGTTACCATTTGCACCTTCATCTCAAATCACTAAAGCATAATGCCCCTACTGAGATCCCCCCTCCTCTTGACCTGGCCCCAAGCGTACCTATTGAGAACCCCTCCATTTGCAAAGTTAAAGAAACAATTAATCATCACATGGGAAACTCTAATCTCAATACTATAGTATTAACCAAAGCATTTAGTCCACCTGCTAACATTGTTGTACTTTCCACCCGACGCAAAATCATTCAACTCTTCAGCCTCCACAAATTGCTCAGGAAGAAGGTCTTCTAGTTATGCAGTAAAATGTTACTCCTATTAATCCAGAATTTATGAACATTGTTGTTTTGGGCACTCCAATCTTGGAGAAGTGTCAAGATCAACAAGTGCAATAGCCTGCAAACAACCAAGTTCATGATGTGCAACAACAAACATCTATTCAGCAACATTTGGATCAACATTTTGTTGATGATCAGATGGAACATTCAATGACTAAGGAATATCAAGTCCAACCATTTATGAAGAAGAATAAAGGAATGCGAGAACTCAAAAGCATACAAGATGACATTTTGTTGCTCTCAGGCTACAACCCACATACTCATATTTTACTGGACATTTGAATGCATCAGTCATCTTCAGTATACTGATGATCAAATCAAAAGCAATTACAAGATTGGTTGGGTCGTTAAGGCCCTTAAAAGCATTCAGGTTGGTACTTTTGAACTTCTTTGAGAGCTAGGTATCAGAGAATTATACGGAGAATGTATTTTTGGCTTGATTGAGGGCTGTGGTTTTTATAGTATGATGTCTTTTTATTATACAGATCCAACACTGTCTTGGTAATGGGAATCCTCAACTCTTTCTTTAATTGGTTGAGATCTTCAACTATTGGGCATTGGTCCTTCTCTCACTTATCAAGATGTTAGTGACAGTACTTATGGATGGTTCTAACTCTGAGAATTTTGAGTTCCCTAGCCAAAGCCTCTTGAAAGACACCTAATATTTGATCTCTCATCTCTAAAATCATCAGTTCTTACTTCTCCATCACCTTTTGTCACATGCTCTTTTTTTTGTTATCATGTCCACTGTTTGGTTCCAAAATTCTCCTTGAGCTACGGTCATCGCCTTGCGTATTGCCTCTCTTCTTGTTGGTGGCATGATTTCATGCACACCATAACTTTTAAGATGTTAGATCTTAAATTGTTCATGAAATCCCACCCAAAAAATAGATCATATAGAAGGAGAAGAAGTTAGGAAATAAGAAAGAAATGAATAAGAGAATGACAACACACAACCCCCCCCCCCCCCCCCCCCCCCGCCACAACATTCAAAATATAAAACAACTCAAAATTTAATTGTACTTAGAAGAGATATAGGAAACATACAATTAAAATCAAGACCCCTATTTCTAGAGGGTTTGTAAGAGTATGTTGATCTCACTTTTGTGAGGTCTTTTTCTCTCTATACAAACCTAAGGTCTAGCCTTAGAGTTTCCTAATAATCTTGTTATATGCCCATATACGGGACCAACACCTACTTAGAACTTCAAGCATATTTAATAGTCACTTAGGGTTTCATAGGTTAAGCCCAAATCCTAAACTATTGGTTTAGAAGATTATGGTTTGAACCAAATAAGTCCAAGTTGAATTCCTATAGGTGAAGAATTCCTTAAGCTAACCATGGAGCCTAGTGTACTAGGAATCCCAAAGATGACCAACTGACCACACAAAAAAACCTCTTTGATCTAGAAGAAGCCCTGGGCATGAGGCTAGTTCTAGGCTAGAGAAGGACTCACCCTTTGTACTAAAACCCTGATATAAATCTTAACATCAAAAATTTTATTTAAAAGAAAATTGAACCACCAAAGTTAGGTTTAGAGCCTACCCAATTGGTTACTCAAACTCGAACAATGCTGAAGAGCAAATCACCACAAAAACACATTAAATTGATCCCTAAGTTTGAAATGCTCAACCCATTAAAGAAAATAAAGATTAAACCTACCTAAGATAAAATTAAAATAAAATAAAATCTATATCAACCAAATATCATAAAGTAAACATTACAAAATTACTAGTCAACCTAAGTCAACACCAAAAGAACTGAAATCACCAAGTTGAACCCAAAATAAAATATAATTAAAATGAATGAAATAATAAATTGAAGAAATTGAATTAATTAATTAAATTAGTTAACCCTAAGAGCCTAATTACCTAATGACAAACCCAAATGCCCATAGGCCCATGTCCAAACCCTAGAAGGGCACACAAATCCTGACCCATGATTTGACCCTAAAAACAAACTAATGATACAAATAACTTCCTTGACCCTACAACTCAAATGAGAATTAATCAAGGATAAACCAAACATAAAATAAACACTAAAAGACCAAACATTTACACTTAACTAAAAGAGCCACCTAGTGCCACCTTGGTCAAACCAATCTAAATTAAACTCAAGGAGAGTCATGGAAGTCAAAACTTGGCTCCCTTAGCTCAACCACCAAGGCTAAGTCCTCCCTAATCAACTTTTGTTCTTGCCATGCTACCTCAATAGCCATTGGAGCTCCATCATGCTCAAGGTTTCAAAAATGGAGAATGCTCCTTTACCTATGCCCAAGCCACTAGAATCCCTCTACCCAACTTCTAAGGATCAACCATACATCCCCTAACAATCTAGAGCTCCTCCATGACTTCCCATGGCTAATTAAGGAGCCAACCTAAGAGCACCTCACCACACTCAAGCTCCGTAAGCTTTCACTTAAACTCCTTTCCTTCAATATCAATGTTGCTCCTACAAACCTTAACTAGCACGTCCCACTATCCTTATGTCACTTCAACCACCACATAACCCTAATTTCCCCTCTAATATCCATGGCTTCTTATGGCCTTGACATATACTTCCTCCAATCCCAAAATTAAGCCTTCTAAAATCCTCACAAAGTTTAAAAGCTCCTTCTCCAATTGAAATTCTTCCATCTCACACCCTCCAACATAGCCCAACACTAACCCAAGCTCCAATTTGGTCTAGCATATATCTAGGGACAATTCTAAAGCAAATTGAAGCAATGAATAGCTGCGCAACCTCAAGTGGATCCTTTCCATCAAACACAATTGAAGTTTCACCTTCTGGGATAAGGTAATAGCTTGAATTCCTCATTTTTTCTTTCAATTTGGTCATTTGTGAAACAAATGAATAATGCATGCCTACTTAACCATATGGATTTGTTCGTCTCACTTAGATGAAGCTAAATGATCAATCACAGAGAGATTTCATTAAGTGTAACTCGAGATCTTAAGGTTTGATTTTGTGCGGTAGAAAGGTTAGGGCGCACTTGGGATGATGACGGAGCACCATTGGATCACAACTATTTGAAATGAATGAGATGGATAGAATAAAAGGAGCAGATAGTGTGGAGCAACACAGCGTATCAATTCTAGCGGAGCTGCCCATGTGGAAAAAGCGGTGAATCACAGGACTACGCATGGAGTTTCGACAAGTCCAATGAATGACTCAGCGCTAATTAAATCCAGAGAATTCAAATAAAATTTAAAAATCATAACTTAATAAATAAAAATCATAAAAAGAAAATAAAAATACATCTAAAAATAGTAAACAGAGAAGAAGATAATAAACATTAAAATTAAATTAGTCAATTTATATTTAATTTTTAATTAATTATATATCTGAGAGAGTCTTTTAATTAATAGAAATTAAATACAAGACCAAAATTTATATAAAAATTTGAGGGATCATTCCCTCTGTCCTTATAAATCTTGACTAAATTTTCCAAGGGCAGAAGACTACCTTAACACTAAAAGCCCTAATTTTCTATCAATATTATAATTATTTTGAAAAGTAATTATAAAAAATAAAATATTGACTAGAAAATTTTAAACTTAAATGGAAATTAGTAGAGAAAGTTAATACATTAATTTTGCATAATTAATTCACCATTTTCAATCTCTTAATTAAAAAAATAAAACAAACATACAAAGGGCAAATTTATAACTTACAAATTTTGCCCAATTACCTTTTTTTCTCTGAATTTTAATTAAAATAGATTAATTTAAAAAAGCTTTAACAAAGGAGAACTGATGATAGTGCATGTCTCTAATACCCTACTCATTAAACAAGGTTTAAATGTGTAGTTAGAAATATTAAGATTAAGGATACATGATGTGACCGAGAACTAAGAAAGCTTGATGTCCCATACCAAAAAATGTATAGTGGAAGGATGAATAGTTTGAATGTGTTAGGTATATTGACATTATTGATAAATAAAAACCTAACTCATTATAAAAAATGGGGAGAAGAATAGTCCCTAATGGAGTTGCCAGAAAGAAGCCTCTAATCTTATGACTTAATAAAGATATTAAAAAATAATAACCCTTAAAGTAAGAGAGATAACTTTAAACTTACCACTAATTATAAATTTACCCTTACCTAATATTAAAATTAAACAACCTTAACTTAAAATAAAAACATTAATTCATTAACTTCCCCGTTAAAAGGTTTAGGAAGACATCAATTCATAACATCCTTTAAAAATATTTTAGAAAACCTTAACGAATTAAACAAACTCAACCTAAATCAAAATTTATTAACTTCTCCTTTAAAATATGTTAGGAAGATTAGACAATTAAATATCCTAAATCAATAACTTAATTCTTAATGACTTAATTCACCAATCCCTTCTATAAAACATTTAGGAAAAATTTATGAACTTTGGACTAAACTAAAATATTTGTTCATTAAAGTTTTCTAAAATTATTTTAGAAGATGAATGAATTAACATATTAATCCTTCTTTAAGGCTGAACAAAAGAGTTAACAAAATAAATTAACATCAAGGCAATTTTAAAAAACTTTGAATAAACTCATAACCACATGAAATCCCTACACTTAAAACTTTATTAATTAATTAACTTCTTGAACATGGAGAAATATATTCAAAGGTGACCCCGAGCCAAGAGTATAATTCCATATAACAATAATTGAAGAATTTCAATCAAAACATAAAATGCACTAACAATAAAAGTCTTCTAACCTCTAAAATTCAGGAACATCCAAGTCTATTAACTAATAAGTTTAGGCATGTTTGACTTTTCTCAAGAGAATAAAAACACACTTGACTCAACACAATACAAAAACAACACAAAATAGGAGGCAAAATGGGTTAAATCTAAAATTTGCAAATCACAAAGGAATTTCTTTTCATAAATTTAACTTACGGAACTCAAAAAATAACACTATAAAGATCAGTAAGAACTAAAATTAAACACTAAATCCACCTTGATTTGAGAATGGACTTTGGAAGAGGCAACCCATGGTTGCTAATAAAGAACCTTCCGGTCACCTGTGACTAATCAAACCACCAACCCTAACGACCTTGGAATGACAGAACCATGGGATCTTGACTGAGTCATACTTAAAATAATACAATAAAAGTAATATAAACAATTTAATTGGCTAAGAAGTCTTAATAAACCTAAAATTTTTGACTTATAAAATCAAAAAAAGACATTAAAACTTCAATTAATCTCTAATGAACAAAAATAACCAAATGCAACTTTAACCTACACCCGGATCTACAAAGATCTCCTAGACGATGCAACTCATAGTTATTAACAAGAATCTTCTGGCCGAAGTAGGCTTGACCATATCTCTGGGTTAAGTAGATCAGGTACACCGACACCTTGAGACAACTGAAAGTCATGGGCATCTTAACCGAGTTATCCTAAATATAATAATAAAAAAATTAACTAATTAATTACAAGATAGACATACTAATTCTCCTACATAAAATTGTGATAAAGCACTATTTTTGTTTGTAGGACCGCTAAGATGAAATGTTATGATATATTTACTTTACATGTTTCTAGGATGTGTAAACTCTATTTTGCAGGGCTGCTATAATTAAAATAAGCTACTGTAGTAACTTAAGATCTATCTTTCGAGTCATCGTTTCTTTTATAGAACTAGGATGTGTTATGGTCGATCAACTATTAACATTGAAACTATCCAAAAGAAAATGAAACACAAAGTGAATGATGAACCTCAATTAAACCATCAACGGTACTTCGAATGATGTCAGTCGATGAGTCTAACATAGGCTTAGGATTGTTACCGACATTATTAGTTTTTGTATGTTTATACGATAGGTCTGCACCAATTATAGGTCGGTGCTTGCGTTTGTTCCTTTTGCCTAGATTACTGGTAGACTCATTTAAGGACTAAATCATCTACCCAAACTAAATAAACCACTTTGACCTAATTTTCTTAAAAATAAAGCTCATATCAAAATGAAATTACACATGTTATTGCATTCACAACTATAAAAATATCATCCATATAAAAAAAAAACTTGATTAACATTAACAACTAAAATTGAATAGAATTCCCTTTCATTTTCGGAATACAACCGAGAACATGACCCGCAGGCATGCTCATAACATATCGATTCTATTCCTTATCTTCAAGCCCTCACTCACTGTACAGAAAGGGGTGGTTTGATCAGTGAGAACCACTACTTTATAGAGTGAGATTTGTCATACATACCAATTGACCTTTTGAATGAACCTCTATTTATTCATCATCAAGGACTCGCATAACTCATTACAGAGCTTGCTTCTATGCACTCAACACTAACCAAATTAATAAAACACTTGAGAAAGGTGAGATATAAACATTTAAATTTGAAGTCTTAAGAATATATTTGCATTTGTCTTAAAACCCTTTGCATACCATAAATGTATTGGCAACTTGATTTAAAATCAACTTGTAAGACGTGCTATATTTAATGAAACAACAACCTACGCTATCTTGCATTATTAAGCTTGACCATGCATGGTTTTAAATGAGGTTATGTGGTTTTGGTGGCGGCCCTTTCCAGGTCGGGTTGTAAGTACATTGCATTTCGATTGTTGTGTATATCATCCTTTAGATTAGGGTTCAGAAGTTTCACTTCTCTTGGTGAACTTCACTTTTAGATTCTGAGGTTATTCATCTAGTTACAATGTAAACCCTTACCTTTAGGCTTTTGCATGATCATATGTCATGCAATATAAGTCCTAATATTCTAATAAGACATCAGGATAAAATATTGAGTTTTCTTCAAAAAATTCATAGACAAACAATAGGACAGTTGGAACGTTAATGAGTTTTCTTCGTTATCTTCAATGTCTCCTATTATTTCTCTCTTTGGTCTCCGTTAATAATTGTTCAATTTTCGTCAGGGAATCTAATATCCAATCATGAAAGCCTAAACTTATAAATTTTTTCAAGAAGAAACCACAGCCTTAATCGAGAGTTTTTTAAAGTAACTTTGGTTGTTTAAGATGTAATTAACTATATATATATTTTGTGCTTATTGGATGTTGAAGACCCCGTATTTAATCTAAACCCTATTTAATCTTCAGATTTGAAGGGAAAAAATTTTCATTTTAACTATAGACCAGTGCAAATATCTAATATTTTTTTTAATTTAAATAATCAAACCCATCGTGAAGTCATAATTCTATCTTTCAAGGTGGTCAGCTGGTTCCGATGAACCCGTTTGATTATTTAAATAGCCAAATTTTTGAAATTGCACGACATTCAAAACCCCGGGTTGAAAGACCAAACTGATAGGGTATTGAGGTAATTTATATAATTTAGGTTTATAAATACATTTAATAGCATATCGATCCGTCAATCACGAAGGCCCTTGCTTGTTTATAGTAGATCGATTCGTTCGACACTTATGGGCCGAACAACCTGGGAATCATATAGATACTCTTTGGCAAAAGAAAATATTTAGAACACAGCTTCAATCTTCTTTCCGTCATATTCCTTCATCCAATGGAAAGTTGTTTCTTTTGTTCAACCCATTGTATCGATCAACCCTCATACAAAATAGAGGGAACTCGATCAAGTTATGCGACACCTTTCTCTTGATTCAACATCGATCTTCACTCCAATAAGTTGAACTAGCGTTTAACTTGATCCTGACACAATTTGACCATTGCTCCCTCTTATTTTATCGTGTATCAGTGTTTCACTCTAAGATTCATGCTTATATGATCCCGTTACACAATTATTTTTATTAGCGCCCTCTTGATAAATGAAATATTCTATAAAAATGTGAGGATTGTTTTATGAGACATGTCTTTAATTTCTCAATGATTATCATTCAATATGAAATTAATGTATTATATAATAAATTCAATGTATACTTTAAGAAAATGTAAATTTAGATCCACTTTACCTTCAAACAATATAGTTTAAGAAGAATTAGAAGATTACTTAATAATTTATATCTGAGCCTACTCAGCAGAAAGCGACTCGAAACAAATATGTTGTTCTTATTTTTTTCATTTCCCATGGAAAAGTTAGTACCAATAATTTGAGACCAAAATTAAATTATTAAAGTGCTTATTACGTCATCCACCAACTACTCCGCACCATTATTTCGTTTTTTATCAAGTTTAAACACGTCACACGTTTCTAAAATAAATAACACATGATTCAATTGATTAAAAATCTTGTACAAAAGTCTACAAAGCTTAGAGAAATATTACATCAAGACACCGTATGTAGAGTTGTATGCGGAGTCTAATGAAATCACGCTACGTGGCGGTGAAGAAAAATAAAATAAAATCTATCCGGTAACACAAGGGAATATTCCTCCCGTGTTGTTCAGGTGTTATTGTGTGTTATTCAGGTATTATTGTGTGTTATTCAAGCGTTATTGATGTGTTATTGTGTTATTATAACATCGGGAATATTACCATAACACAATAACATCTGAACAATATACAATAACACCTGAATAATATGGAATAACACGGGGGAATATTCACTGTGTGTTATTCAAGTGTTATTGTGTTATGAGAGATATTTTACAAACAAATATAATATTTTAAATTTTTATACATATTTTGAATTGTAAGATAATTTAATCTATCTTTTTATAGAATTAAACAATAGGAGGAATCATACATCTGATTGGGATGTTGCATTTAATCTTGAAAAAAAAAAAGAATTTTAGCTATTTTATTAGTGTGATTGTGTCAATAATGTAAACATACATTTATATTTATGTTATCAAGTATAGCATGAGTCATCCCGGAAACTGAAGGACTTAGATGTGAGTCCTTCAAATATTGTAAGAAAAATGTTCAGAATTTACTAAAATGATGTCAACATGTATTTAATGATAATTTTGATAACTATGAGTGAGAGCGAAAGTCGCATTCTTGATACTTTTGATTCTAATGGTAATGCTAATGTTACTATTTGTAATACTACTAGCAATGATTTAGTTGTTAATTTTGATAGTTTAAATCTTTATGGCATTAATATAAATAATGTTTTTTGTTTTTTGCTCTAATAATTTGGAGAATCATTATCATCTTTTCTTTGAATGCTCCTTCAGATAATGTTTTTATCATTCCTCCTAATTTTTCTCTGATTTTATTTCATTCTGATAATCTTATTTATAAAATTCAAAAGATATTTCATCTTCTCTCCTTACAAATCACTACTTATTTCATCTGGTATGAAAGGAATAATAGAATTTTAATAATAAATTTACTTCTATTAGTTCTATCGTTTGGAATGTTCAATGAAGTATTTTTTTTCAAAAGTAGGCATTGGAAATTTAAACAAATTTATTTGATAATATTGTTGATTTATATGGTTTTTTTTTTTAATTTTTTTTATTTTCTTTTGGTGCTTAGTGTCTTGTTAATCATTTGTCATAAGGGCTTTCTTATTTGCCTTGCATCTTATTTATTTTTTATATTTTTTATTTTAGTTTTTGATGCCTTTTGGAGGTGATTTTTGTTTTTTGGCTATTATATGATCATATCCATCGTTTCTTTAAATTTCAACTGCTCTATTGAATAATTATTATTCATTAGTCTTTTTATGAAAATTGAATTCTTTTGCAGTGTTTAGCGTTTCTATCTTATTGTTTTATTTTTTTGAAAATGGTTGATGCCTCTAGTGATTCATCTATTTTTTTGCGGTGATTTTTTCTTAGTTGATCTTTATTTTTATTGAGTTTTGATGGTGGCTTGTTTTTCTTCCTCTTTTTTTTGTAGTTCCTTACAGTGATTGTTCTTTCTCGGTTAATAGCCTCTGAAGTTTTTGCAGTTGTTAATTATGGTTATTAGCTGATTTGGTGGTTTTGACTTTTCTGATTAAGGTCAGATATCTCTTATTATGTAAGTTTTAATGCCATCTGGAGGATGTTTTACCTATTTCCTTGTGGTGGTTATCTTAATTGGTTGGATCTAGTTCTATATTTGTTTGTAGGCTCCTTGGTGGATATCTTATTTTGACTTTGATATTTACTGATTTAGAAGAGATGTTTCCTTGATTTGTTTTCTATGATGATTTCTAATTTAGATCTAATATATCATTAAGTATTTCATTTTATGTTAGTATTTTTGAGTTATGTTGATATCCATCATTTTATTAAATTTTAACCACCCTTTTGAATAATATTTATTCATTAAGTTTTGGAAGAAAATTCAATACTTATGTAGGTAAGTCCCGAGCTCTTCTTTTTTTTGAGCTATGATGATATCCATCATTATGTTAAATTTCAACAATCCTTTTGAATAAGATTTATTCATTAGATTTGGGAAGGAAGTTTAATATTTATGCATGTAAGTTCTGAGCTTTTCTATTTTTTTAACTCTTGTCATTTATCATTTTTGTTTTTCCACTTTGCTTTCTAAACTCCAAATTTTGCCTTAAATTTTTTTGTCTATTTTGTTTCTAATTATGTTGGTGATTCCATTGTATCTCTTTCTTATAGGTTGCTTTTTCAGCTGGATTTTTGTTGTTGTTGGAGATTAGTCAGTTGGTAGCTGATTGATACATTTCTTTTCAAAGGCGGTAACGTTTGTCATTGCTGTTGTAATTTGTCGAATGCTTGGACTCTTATTTTCTTTATAGAGGTTGTTCATAGTTTGTCTTTTCTTTACTTTGTGCTTATCTCTTGGAATCTTGTTGGCAGCTTGGAATTATGTGTTTTTTGCCTTAGATGTTTGTAAGTTGTCTCTGTTTTTTTTTCTTTCTAAGCTTGGTTTTATTCTAATATGAGATGTGTTAGTTCTCTAGTTGTAGTTATCA
This sequence comes from Phalaenopsis equestris, assembly GCF_001263595.1. Lineage (NCBI taxonomy): Eukaryota > Viridiplantae > Streptophyta > Magnoliopsida > Asparagales > Orchidaceae > Phalaenopsis > Phalaenopsis equestris. The sequence goes on along the minus strand of NW_018164444.1, from coordinate 61,214,855 downwards.
TTTCTTTCTCAATAAAGCTAGGTGTGGCCTCAATTTTCCAAAATAATAATAATAATAATGTCTTATATCAGCGCCTATATTTTTGTTTAGTTTTCTACATGTGATGCAACACTAAATTTAGTATTATTTTTTTCTTATCTTTACTTGAAACTATTTGAATCTCATTTAAATAGATTTTACATAATCTATGGTTCAAATTTTCTAGAAAGAAGGAATTAGCCTTCGCTGAAGAAATTACTAATTGTACGACTGATGTGATATGTCTTGCTCGAGTCCAACTTCGGTGTGGTCAAATTTAGATTGTTAAGCCAGGCTCATTGTTGAATGGAAATATCGTGCATGCATTTATTCAATTTTGGGGATAAAGCACGCACCCAAGTGCAAATGTTGTAGCAAGACCAATATGAAAGGAGAACATTTGAACAAAATTTGAAGGGAATTTAAGTTACTTAAGGTTGTTTGAAGACAATATCGATGTGTATTACATTCTTAATGCTGGAGTTTTGAAAATTCAATTGTTTGCTCGGAAGAAATTGAAATTTAATGTAAAATATATGGTGTTGTACTTGAAATTCAACCGTGTTGAATCAGAGATTGTGTGTGAGTCACACTCAAAGAAAAGAGTGTGAATGAAGAGAAATATATACAAAGATAAATATATATATATATATATATATATAGAGAGAGAGAGAGAGAGAGAGAGAGAGAGAGAGATGTAGGAAAAACTATTAAAATAGATGGAAAAATAGAAAATTAATTTAGCACAGGAACCTTTGTGCTGATTTCCGACGACTTATTGAAGGAAACTTCAACCTACAGCTTTCTTACAGATAAAACTGTAGCTTTTTAAGAAATCACATTTTTGACAGATGGAAAGTATTAACCGACGGTCCAAACCACCAGTTTAGAGTAAATTATAAATCATAGCTAAAAAGTGCCGGATAGTAGACACGTTGTTTGTTTTATATTAATAACCAGTGGTTGTTTCATATTAACTGACAGGTATCAGACTATTGGGAAGCAGTCAGAAATGGTTCTTAATATCGAACCGATGCCAAAATTCTTATTTTCATTTATCCCGTGTGCACTTGAACTATGAAACGCACTGATCTCCCTTCAATTGCATTTTTGCTGAATTCAATTATTTCTCAACTTCTTCGAGTCAAATCGTAGGTAATCTCGATTCTGATAATTTTTTTAAGTTTTTATTTAATTTGAACTGTTGAATTATTTACATTTTGAGATTATGTGTTTTGGAGAAATTCAAAATTTTGATTCAGTTTTGTATGTATTTCATGATGTACCTGATTGTTACATGCTTAGCTCTAGTCTCCTGGGTCTTCCCCAGTGCAGCACCTAAATTATATTCTGAAATTTGCATAACTAGCACACAAAGCTTGCTTTTTAACTATCTCGCACCAAAAATTTGATATTTACATACACGACATTTCGGTTTTTAAATCCATGCTTGAAAATGTATATTTCATTTTTAACAAATTGAGAATTTTGAAATCATTGTTTTTGAGGTGATGTTAAATTTTGTAGTGTTGCGTGTACTAACACACCAAAATAATATGTTAATTTAAGTATAGATTCTATGCTTATTATGTTTATTTTTGGTGATGTTGCACTTTAAAGAATGATATTTTCATGTTTTTATTGTAGGTATATCAATTTTAGGCATTTGGAGAAAAAGTAGCAAAAATGAGGAAATTTGGAGCCAAAGGAAATTTGGAGCCAAAGAAATTTGGAGCCAAAATAGAGAACTTTGTGATTCTGGCGCCTTAAACGCCATTATACAGAGAAACGGCGCCTGAAGCGCCATAATCGATGTCTGAAGCGATAAAACCCAAAACAATATCAGGGACGATATTTGATGGATTAAGGCAATTCAGGACAAATTTTGAGCAGATTTTGAGGCTTCAAATGTTTTAAACGTCTCATGGAGTAATTCAATGTATCTAGACACTTTAAAAGGTTCTCTAATGAAAAGATATGTCTCTTGAATGAATGAACATGTCTTTTGGGAAACATGTCTTTTGATGAACATGTCTTTTGGGATTCAAAAGGTGTGACTTTTGGAGATAATTTGGGAGGGAATTTTGGATTCTTTTTGAGAGGAGGCAACCACTAATTAAAAAGAGAGGAGTCTAGGGCTGAAAGGTGGGTTTGGTGACAAGAGAGGCAAGAGGCGAGAGGCAAGTGAGAGAGTGAGAGACTTGCATATTTTCTTCTAAGATTGTAAGAGGAGAGGGAAAGTGAGAGCTTTTTTCTTCATTACATTTCTAAGAGAGAATTGAGAGTGCTTGTGAAGAGGGAAACTGCTTAAAGAGAACTTCTAGGGAATTGCTTGGGAAGGAGCATGAGATAAGTTGTGTCTTTTATTTCTTTGTTTTGTAAATTTATTTATATATATAAAATCAGTGTTTTGTTGTTTCTTTTTCATCAATTTTAAGTGGTCTCCTTTATCCTTTTCCCTACTCTGAGATTTGGTTTTGTAAAGAATTGATTTTGTTTTGATACGATTTAAATATCAATATATTGTGATGATTTAAACTCTGGTCTTCATTTAATTTTTGATCTAGCCAATTGAAATGTTAAAATATGTTGAGAAACATAAGATTCAAAAGGACTATGATTTCTACAACATGGTGAGAGTCACATTCAATTCCAGGGTGAGAATGTAATCCATGGGGTTGAGTGCAAAGAAATAGGGAAATATACTTTGTCAGATGCAGAATTGGAGATTTTAAGGTGACAGATTAAAATCCCCAATTTGGTCTAGTTGATTGGAAACTAATGCGAGATTGTTAGCCCTTTGGTGAGGGAGAAGTGGGAGCTCTGAAGTGAGAGCATATATCCTTCCAACCTAACCACAGAATTAGGGATCAAACTCTAAATTAGTCAATGTTCTTTATACACTAGAAAGAGGGTAAAGAATAGGATTGCTCTTATTTGGCACAATACAGCTTTTTATATATTTATTTTTTAAATAATTTTAATTTCTTCACAATCAATATAATCGTTATAAAGGGAAAGGATACTTTCTTAAATTTGAACTCTTCGTCATAAAAACTTTATTTAGTTTTTATAAGTTTACTTTTCAAGTTTAGCAATTAGTTTAGTTAACTTAGTTCTTTCAATTGCATTTCCTTTAGTGCACATTAAATTTACTTTAGATTTGTCTTGCCTACTTAAGTTTTATAGTTTGAATATTATGTTTGACGTTATAACCATAAGAATTTCCAACTCCTTGTGGGAGCGACCCTTTGGGATTGATAATTAGGGCTCTATTAGAGCCCTTTATTACTTGAGCGATACGTATACTTGCGTTATTATTACGGGTTTAGCAGTTCAAAGATTTTAAAAAATAAAATTATTCTTACAAAAGTTATTTTTATTGAGATTGAATTGCATATTTATTATTAGTGTTATGATACACCTAAAATATATAGTGTTTTTGACGTATTTTTATACATATTTTTTAGATATTGCGCTTTAATGGAAGGTATTTGTGTATTTTTCTTTCAGGTACAAGTAAAAAGGTGAAAAATGCTAAAAGGAGTGAAAAATGATCAAATTTGGAGCAAATAGGTGAAAATTGTGCTAAAATAATTTGGCGCCTAAGCTCCAAATCTGGCGCTTAAGTGCCGATTAAACAGAGAAGGCCGCGCCTAATTGCCAGAGGCCTCGCGTTTAAGCACCAGAGGCATTTATTTGGCAGTTTTATTCATTTGATCAAATTTTGAAGAGGTATTTGAGGTACCTATTGGCTAAAGAGGGTGGTTATGACCACTAGAAATGAAAATATTATTAAAAGACTTATGAAAGGAGGCATCATTTGGAGAATACATCGAATTGGGACACATAAATTTAAACACATTTTGAAGAGTTTCCAATGCACCTCTTGGAGAATTATAAAAGAAGGAAGTTTTTACATTTGAAGTGGGTGCTTGAAGAGGGAGAGAGTGCTGGAGTCC
>NW_018164444.1:61208847-61210672 GCF_001263595.1 Phalaenopsis equestris | reverse complement strand
ACTAAAGTGTGGTTTTGTTTTCTTCATGAATTCTGAGTAGTTTTCTTTATCTTTTTCCTTAAAATGATAAGTAATTAAAGTGTTGGATGGAAGTTGTGGAGAGTATTGATCTTTAATATTGGAAGAAGTTGTGATGATTTAAATCCATGAACTTCATCTACTTCTTGATTTGGCCTATCCAAACGTTAAAATTTGTTGTAAGAACTTGGCTGGTATTATCTCAGTCAACAATTGGAAAGAATCACATGAGGTTGTATGAATGAGAATGTAATTCATATGATTTAGTGCAAATAAATAGGAAAATAATCTTTGAAGGGGGTAGAGTTAGAGGACTTTAAAATGACAGGTTAAAGCCCCCAACTTGGTTTATTGTTTTAGGTTCTGATACGAGATGTTAGCCCCCAGGAGGAGGGAATCGAGGGAACTCTAGAGTGAGAGCTGATATCTTCCCTGCCTAGCCGGTCTTCAAAAATATTCAAACTTTAAATTAGCCAATGTTATTTATAGCATCTCTAGTAAGGGTAAAAAATATAATTGCTCATATTTGGCACAACACAATTTGCTTACTTCCACAACAAAATTCCTATACTTATTATTGATTCATGATAAGGAAAAATGTATTTTCATATCAGGTGCTTTTCTGTACATAAACTCAAGTTATCTTTAGAAGTTTTTACTGTTTTGTCAAAATATCAAAAATATCAAAAAGAATTGAATTTTATTACTGTCAAATTATCTATAGTTTAAGTAATTATCTTTTTAAAATAGAAGTTTGTTGTTTGAAAGTGCATATTGCGTATCTTACCGTGAGATTGATATTCGGGGCTTAATCAAAAAAATCTTATATTACTTAATAACGATACGTATACTTGCGTAGTATCCCAATATATATAGAAAATTAAAAAGTTAAATTCTTATTTTCTTCAGAATTAAGGAAATATAAACGAAAAATACCAGCAGAACTATTGTTATGCTGTGCATAACAATTAATTCTTTAGGGATCAAGTTTTATGCGCCGTTGTCGAGGATTAAAATCTTCAAGTAGTGATGTCAACTTTATAAATCCTTACATATAAAAAATATCAAGATCAAGTTTTTGGCGCCGTTGCCAGGGGAGAAATTAATTGATTTAAAAGAAATTTTCTATTTTTAGAAAGTTTTATTTAAACTTTAATAATTATTGTATTTTATTTTGTGTGTTTTATTTTATTTTTATTTTAGGTTAGTGTACGCATAGTTCATGTTCTGAAGGACTAGTGCCCTACAGTTCTGAATTAGAGAGAACTGTTAAAAAAATCAGAAAAATTAAAAAAATCAAAAATCTTGAAATATCTAAAAAAATTACAGATATGACAAAACAAAACAATCAAAATGCTGAAATTCATCAAGAATTTAGACCTTTACGAGATTATGCCAACCCTATGGTAGATGAACTTCATTGTAGTATTCAAAAGCCTACGGTAGTAGCTAATTCATTTGAGCTTAAACCTACTATTATCCAAATTGCTATTATCCAAATTGTATCAAATAATCAGTTTGGAGGATCACTAACTGGAGATCCAAATTTAAATCTTGCCAATTTTTTAGAATTATGCACTATTGTATCAGATGATGCCGTATCAGATGATGCCATAAGACTTAGGTTTATTCCGTTCTCATTGCAGAATAAAGCTAAGATGTGGTTGAATTTGTTAGCACCTGGATCTATCAGAACTTGGGGTGATTTAGCACAAAAATTCTTTGCTAAATATTTTCCACCATAAAAAACTACGAAGCTTAGAAATGATATTACATCTTTTAATCAGTTTGAAGGGGAATCTATTTA
>NW_018164444.1:61205863-61208773 GCF_001263595.1 Phalaenopsis equestris | reverse complement strand
TTTATAATGGATTTGTTGGATCTCTGTTTATTTTTAAACAAAATTGAATTATTATCGATACCACTGTTGGTGGTTCATTGATGTCAAAACCATTTCATAACGCTTATGCTTTAATTGAAGAAATGGCTACCAATAATTTTCAATGGCCTTCTGAGAGGGTGAATCCAAAGAAAGTAGCCAATATTCATGAATCTGATGCATTTACTATGTTAGCAAATCAAGTTGTTGCAATTTCAAGGAAGTTAGACTAATTTGGAATGACTTTTTCTCAACCAATCTCCATGATTGAAGAGATTTCATTAGGCCAAATGGTAGATTCTCAGACATCATTAGAAACTTTGAATGCCATAAATAACAAGCAGAATAACCCTTATTCAAATTATTATAACCCAAGTTGGAAGAACCATCTCAACTTTGATTGGAATAATACTACGGGTGATAATAATCAGCAATGGTGGAACAATCAAGGAAACCCATTAGAAAATTGGAACAACTAAGGGAATAAGAATTGTAGATCTACTTATCCTCCAGGTTTCAACTATAACACACAATTTAAGGGGAATAAGTTATTTATAGAAGAAGTTGTGTTACAAATGGGAAATCAGTTACAAAGTCAAGGAGCTACAATTAGAAATATTGAGAATCAACTTGGACAAAACTCAAATTCATTAAGTAATAGATCCCAAGGAATACTTCCTGGTAATACTGAAACAAATCTAAAGGACCAGATTAAAGTGCAAGTAAAAGCCATTCAACTTAGAAGCGGAAGAGAGTTGGAAGGAAGGATTAAAAAAGAAACTGAAGTAGAGAGAGAAGAAATTAAAGAATCAAAACAGGACGCTCCAAAAGATTTTGAAAGACCTATTTCTGCACTTAAAATTGATTTAGGAAAACCACTACCTCCATTTCCTCAGAGACTTCATCAACAAAAGTTGGATAAGCTATTTTCAAAATTTCTGGAGATTTTTAAGAAGCTTACAATTAACATTCTATTTGCTGAAGCCTTAGAACAAATGTCAAGCTATGTAAAGTTTATGAAGAATATTATCAACAGAAAAAGAAAGTTTGAAGATAATGAAACTGTTGCACTTAGTGAGGAGTGTAGTGCTATAATTCACAAGAAGCTTAATGAAAAGCTTAAATATCCTGGTAGCTTTACAATTCCATGTGCAATAGGAGACAGATTTTATGGGAAAGCTTTATGTGATTTAGGTGCAAGCATTAACCTTATGTCATTATCAATATTTAAAAGATTGGGATTAGGAGAAATAACCCCTACTATTGTAACTCAGCAGTTAGCAGATTGTTCTATCATGTATCCTAAAAGAGTTATAGAAGATGCCCTAGTGAAAGTTGATCAATTTATCTTTCATGTTGATTTCAGTGTGCTAGATATGGAGGAAGATAAAGAGATACGTATCATTTTGGGGAGACATTTCCTAGCCACAGGAAGAGAAATGATAGATGCGCAGAAAGGGGAATTAACAATGCGCATCAATGATCAAACTGTTACTTTTAACATTTCAAGATCAATGAAGTATCTTGTAAAAGGTAAAGATGATGAATGTTATCGAATGGATGTTATAAGATATCTTAGTGAATGTCATTTCAAAACTAATTTTGAAAAAAAATCTGAAATACAAGATTTGGAACACGAGCAAGAAGAGGAATTAGATCAATGTGAAGATCTTCTTAAGGACGATTTGAACAATGTTTGAGAAAGTTTTGAAATTCTGGATCACCAGCAGCGACATCGATAATTGATCTAAGAGATCTAACTAATCCATTATAAAAAATTTGAATTATTAACCAATTTGGTTTAACATGGTGTGGACACTTTATTAAGAGTTCTTTAAATCTTTCCCGTGCTTCATAAATAGATTTCCCTTCAAACTGATTAAAAGATGTAATATCATTTCTAAGCTTCACAGTTTTTTATGGTGGAAAATATTTTGCAAGGAATTTTTATGTTAAATCACCCCAAGTTCTGAAAAATCCAGGTGCTAACAAATTCAACCACATCTATCCCTCATTGAGAAAGGAAATAACCTAAGTCTTATGGCACCATCTGATACACCATCGTATTTAAATGTAGTGCACAATTCTAGAAAATTGTCAAGATATAAATTTGGATCTTCAATTTTTGATCCCCCCAAACTGATTATTTGATACCATTTGGATAATAATAGGTTTAAGCTCAAATGAATTAGCTACTACACTACAATGAAGTTCATCTATAGTAGGGTTGGCATAATCTCTCAAAGGTCTAAACTCTTGATGAGTTTCAGCATTTTGATCATTTTGGTTTGCCATTTCTCTAATTTTTTTTGGATTTTTCAAGATTTTTAATTTTTTTTGGTTTTTCTGATTTTTTTAACAGTTCTCTCTAAATCATAATCGTAGGGCACTAGCCCTTCAGAACCTGAACTGCACATACACTAACATAAAATAAAATAAAACTAAACACACACAAAATAAAATACAATACCTTAAAGTTTAAATAAGACTTTCTAAAAATAGAAATTTGCTTTTAAATCAATAGGTTCTTTACAATTTTCATTTCACTTCCCCAACAATAGCGCTAAAAACTTGATCCCGAAACTGCTTATATGCAACAATATAACAAAAATTCTAATTAAATTTTTCACTTGTATTTCCTTATTTCGCAATAACACCAAAAACTTGATCTTTAAGAAAAATAAGAATTTAACAATATATTGGGATACTACGCAAGCATACGTATCGTTATCAAGTAATATATGACTTTTTTATTAAGACCTAATATCAAACCCACAAGGAAGATGTGCAATATGCACTTTTTGGAAAACTTTCTATTTTTAAAAAGATAATTATTTAAACTAAAGACGTTTTCGCAGTAAAGAAAGTTTAAATATTTTTGGTAATTTTAAT
>NW_018164444.1:61202591-61204944 GCF_001263595.1 Phalaenopsis equestris | reverse complement strand
TTATCTCAAGTCCTCCACCAAACTCTTGAAGTTCCTTTGAATCTCTTCTCTTTTACAAAACTCTCAATATAAAACTAAAATAAAAAAGATAAATTTGTGGTGCCTGAAAATCTCCCCAACTAACTCCCCATATTTAGAACTTTCAAAATTTTCTAAGTACTTTCAGGACCCCTTTCGAAGTCTCAATCTTCCTTCTTTTATAATTCTCCAAAAGGTGCCTTGGTATTTCTTCAAAATGTGTTCTTATTCGATGTATTTCCCCAAGAGATGCATCCTTTCACAATAGATTTCGTCCATGGAGGTTGTAACCACCTATTAAGCCAATAGGGGCCTCAAAAACCTCTTCAAAATTTGCAAAAACAAAATTTACTCATCCAAAAACTGCTACTGGCATTTAAGCACAAGGCCTCAGACGCTTAGGCGTGGCCATCTCTGTTTAACCGACGCTTAAGCGCTGGATTTGGAGCTTAGGCGTCAATACACTTTTGCACATTTTTCACCTATTTGCTCCAAATTTGATCCTTTTTTACTCATTTAAGCATTTTCACCTTCTTACCTGTACCTAAAAGAAAAAAACAAAAATACCTTCCATTAAAGCGCAATATCTCAAAAATAAGTATAAAAATGTGTCTAAAAACACTATATATTTTAGGTGTATCATCAGTCAAACTTGATTATGCTTTGTGGGCTTATAGGACTGCATATAGAACTCATATAGGAATGTCCCCATATAGGCTAATATTTGGGAAATCTTGTCACTTACCAGTTAAACTTGAGGATAAAGCATATTGGGCGATTAATGAATTAAATTATAATTTGAAAGATGTTGGTGAGAAAAGATTATTACAATTAAATGAGCTTGAAGAGTTATGGAATGAATCTTATGAAAGTGCTAAGATTTACAAAGAAAAGATGAAAAAGTGGCATGATCAAAGAATTCTTACTAAAAACTTTCAGCCAGGGCAACAAGTTTTGCTATATAATGCAAGGTTAAGATTATTTCCAGGCAAACTTAAGTCCACTTAAGTCTAGGTGGATAAGTCCATTTGTTGTGATAAAAGTTTATCCTTACAAAGTTGTGGATATTAAAGATCCTAAAACTGAGAAAGTATTTAAAGTGAATGGTCATAAACTGAAACCTTATTTTGTAGGGGATCAGCATAAATTTAATGAAGGAATGATGTTGGGTCAACCAGAATAAGCACTGGTTACGTCGGGCTGACGATGTAAAATCAAGCATTTTGTGGGAGGCAACCCATAGTTATCAAGTGTGTTTGGCTTTGAATATTGTTGATTAAGAAAATTGGGGTAGTTTTTTTTAGACTATTATGTGTTAGTATTGATTTTAAGACTTTATTTATTAACCTAAACATGTTAGAATGAGAATTTGGATGTTTAGTTGCCAGGTGCAAAAATGTGCACTGGCACTTAAGAACAAATATTCTGCGCTTAAGCGCGACAGTTAAAGAGCATGTGCTAAATTAAGATTCTAGAAGGTTTAACCACCAATTAGTTTGTAAAAACATGCCAAGGTAGTTCCAAGATGTGCCTAGAAGTTATTTGAGATATTTAGGCCTATAAATAGAAGGGTTTTGTGAAGGAATTTCACCCCAGATCATTTTCAGTCCTCAAGTCTATAAGAGAGAGAGATTTTGATAAGATGTCTTCATGTGAGATGGATTTGCAGTTGGTCCCATAAAATGAAGAATGGAATTAAGTTCGATGTTAGAGTTTGTTTGTTAGGAGTCGTTGTGTTTATGTGTCAGTGTTTAAGTCTTGTTTTTAGTGTTTATGCTTTTATGTGTTTAATTGTGAATGTTTGTTAAGTGTTTGTGCTTAGAAAATTTTCTCATTCGAGACTATTTGGAGTGAGAATTAAGTGTTACATGTACTTGTAATTGTTTGTTAATGAAAATATACGTTTGATTGTGTGAAAATTAGTGTTATTTTTAGCCTCGAATTGATTTGAGTTATATAGAGAATTTTGAGAGAGAGAAGAGTCAAAGGAGATAAAAATAGTCATTTAAGTGTTATGAGACCATTTAGGGGTGTTATACTTAGGCAAATAGTGCATTTTACTTAATTTTAAAAATTTCAAAAAAATCGTGCACTGGCGCCTAAGCGCCACATCTCTCGTTTAAGCGCGAAGTAACCCGAGAGGCAGACACCTAAGCGCCACTTATCTGCGCTTAAGCACTGGTTCACAAAAATTGGTTCGCAAACAGTTAAAAGTGAAAAATTAACCCAAAAATCGTCATTTTTCACCCTCCCGTCACCTTCAACCTCTCGAAATTGTGATTTTGGAGAGTTAGGGCACATTATTAAGTGGAGATTTCTTGGTGGAATTAAGAAA
>NW_018164444.1:61190439-61202423 GCF_001263595.1 Phalaenopsis equestris | reverse complement strand
TCTATGGAATTTGCATAGGAAGTGTAGTTTATGCTTTTAGAAGTTTAGTTTAGTAGTTTAGACTTGATTTTTGAAGTTATTTTTGGAATTTTATAAAATTGTAGAATGACACCAAGAATGAAAATGAGTAAAGGAAAGAGCCCTTTCAATTCGAGCAAATTTGTGAGCTTGAAAGCTCAAGATATGTACAATGATGCGTTACAATCACGAAAGCTTATCCAGGAGCATTGTTTTAAGAAACTAGGTGGATCTATGGAAGATCTGATTGCTCACCGACAATGAGAATGATTCTGTTGTTTTTCTGCTACTGCAGTTATATATGTTGTTAGGTAGTTCTATGCAAACGTCCCTGAAGCTGAAGATGATAGAGTCATGGTTCGAGGAAAGTTGGTACCTTTTTCAGGAGGTAATCAATTTGTTCTACCATCTGCCATCGGATACTTTATATTTTTATGTGAATTATAGTTTGATTGAGACAGAGCTAGATCAGATTATTTCTTATTTGACTGATGGAAGAGGACTCTGGAAGATCACAAATGAGAGGAGAGTCAACTTTGCCACGTCAAAGTTAAGTGCACCTTTGAAGGGATGACACTATTTTATTTCTGCTCATCTGTTACCAACAAATCATCTCAGTGAAGTTACCAGAAAGAGCGATGAGCTTTGATATATCAGACTATCATCAGTTCTGCCATTGTCGCTACTATTGCAGGTCTGGGATTTGCTTCCTTGATCTTTTCTTTATGTGAGCAGGCTGGAGTGAAATATGATACCTGGGAGGAAGTACTCTTGCCTCTAAAGCCTATTATAAAGCTGAATGTGAAGACTTATTTGGAACATTCTATTTTTGGCTGGAGAGGAGGATTTTCAAGGAGTTATGGAATGGAAACGTCTGCTACTTGTACCTCAGCTGCTTCTACATCTAGACCATCTACCTCATGTGCTTCTACTCTTAGAGGTGAGTCTACTGAGACCTAAGATCAAGTAATACAGAGGATGATGGACAATATTAATTATACCGTTGGTAAAGTTCAGAATTTAGAGCATTTTGCATAATATACTGATAGGTATAATAGAAGAAAAAGTGATTATGAAGAGAAATTTCACTCATCTTTGGAGAGCCTCATTAGGGGTAACCAAGGAGTGTTTTTTCCTCCATATCCTAGATACCCTGATTATGAGCCTGCAAATATTTGGAATAGTGGTGATTCTGAGAATGAGGAGTAGGACTAAAAGAGTTATTTTTTATGTTTGTATTACGTTATGCACTATGTAGTCTGGGCTTGCTACATTTACATTTATGTATTTATTTGGACTAATTTATTTGGACTATGTGATGATTTGGACTATGTGATACGTGCTGGACTTATGTTTAGTTTTTTTTGTGATGTTTATGTTTTGTTAGTATTTTGTGTTAAATTCTAGGGTAGTAAATGTTGTTGTGTGTTTAGTACTGTGTTAGTTAGTTATGGATTGAATTTAATTCTATATCTTTTGGAAAGTTGAAAATCTTGCTAACTTTATTTTTAAATTTTAAACTTAGAAAACTGCTACCCTATATTTTTCTTTTATCTTGTTAGTGTGTTTGTTTTTATGTTGAGATTGGAAATAAGAGTTAGTGTGTTTGTTTGTTTTTATGTTTGTACCCACTACTTAGAAGTCTACTAAGTCTCTGCATGTTAAATTGAAATGAAAATGATACAAAATTAATCAAAAATTAATTTTACTCCTGTTTTTAGTTTTATACTTGTATCATTAGGGTTCAAAAATTCCTGTTAGTATGTTATTTTAAATTTTCTGATGCTAAACTATTTAATCTGTTAAAAATTAAGTTTGGGGGGATGAAAAATCTTTTGAAAACTAGATTTTAATTTATTTCCAAATGTGCTACAAGTGAATTTGATTTGAAAAGAAAAAAAATTGATTATGTATATGAAGTCATATTAAGGAAGTAAAAGTTGATTTTATAAATGTGTAAGAAAATTTAGTTAAAATTTTTAGTAAGAGAAAATGATTAATATAAGTTAAAATTTTTTAAATGAGAAAATGATTAATCGAAAATGTTTAATATAAGTAAGTATCTTTAGTAAGAAAAATTTTATTTTTGAAAAATTTAGAAATTTAGACTTTTATTTTTAATACTTAAATTTCTTTTGTTGAAAATAATTTTCAAAACTATTATTATATTTTTAAGTAAATTTATATTTTTAAGTAAAAGACTTATATCATGGTTACGAGAGTGTTTTGTAATATTAAAAAATATTTACAAAAGGAACACACAACAAACACCAAATCATGTACATTTGAAGTTTAGGTTTGAAATAATAAATAAGAATTGTGTGCTATACATGTAAATGCCTCTTTAAAGACAAAATGAATTACCTGACTCACGCTTCTTATGTTCTTATGTATCTCAAAAATAAAATTTTGTATTAATATAAGTGGCACTTCAGTTCCTTAAAGCTATGCGTGTGTATACGTATTCACTTTATAAAAGGAATTAATAGTGCTATTAGTGATGTGATATTAAATTTTGGAGTGCTATATGTGGAAATATCAATGTTTAGGTTTGAGATACGTAAATGCATAAGAATTATGTGATATGAATGTAAATTTCCCTTTATACATGCATGTCAACTTGATGCTTTATATAAGAATGTAAAATTTCCTTTATCATCAAAATAATGTTTGCAATTTTGATGAAGAGATCAAAATAAGAAAATCTTGTTGTTATGATAGAGTTTCCACATTCTTTACTTTTCTATAAGGGCAAAGAAGTACGTTAAGTGCTCAATATTTTTTCTTAAAAGCGCAACATAACCATTTAGATGATTTGCCCCTTTTTAAATCAACATTTAAAAAGCCTAGCCATATCATACAAAAAATGTAATATCTTCTCTTTTTATCCTTCTAATATCCTCATCTTTACTTTGTCGTTTCCCTTTTGCTAATAATAATTCCTCAAAGATATATGTTATTTATGGGTATTCTTCTATCAAGGTCATTGATGTAAAATGGACTATATCTAGATAGAAAGGAATCACTAAAGAGTTTTTTGAAACTTGTTGAGACCTACGTCCAAGAGGCATTTGAACTTATGAATTACCTATATAATGACAGGTTTCAGTGTCCCTTCTCTAAGCACAAAAATCTAGCACACTTAATGCCTAAAAAAGCAAGGTATAATTTATATCATAGGATATTTCAACTTGATTATTGGATTTGGATTTCACATGTCAAGGATAATGCATCAATGTTATCATCAGCCCGAGTCAATATATTGCACTTTACTATTATTTTCGTACTTGCATCTGATCGTTTTAATTATATTTTAAGTTGTTGCAATATGTAGTATACACTTTGCTGTTTTGACTTCTCTTACTGTGTAGATTTCTATTTTCAATTTCAATAGTTTATAGTTTGCACTTTACATTCTGTCCTGTTCTTTTATCTGAAATTCTTACTTACATTTTCAGTTATGGTAGTTTATAGATTGCACTTTAAATTTTCCCCATACTTTTGTTTAAAGTTATGTGTACTAATTAATTTTTTATTTTATTATTACAGATGACTTCTAGATGTACAAATAGTCTCCCTCCTCACGGGGGACATAGAGGGCAGTACTGTTGGAAGGTCCTCATCAACCAATGCGACTACACTACCTTGGAGGCAAGCACTTCCCTGTCACTTTCTACCATGACCAGTATTGCAATGGTGTCATGCTCGTGGGCCTCTAGCCTTACACTGATAGTTTCACTCCACAGCTCGGCTTACACCCCCACTCCTCCTACTTTAACAACACCATCACCAATTGAGACAACAACTCCATCTACATACATACTTTTTTTTAAAGTAGTGGCCATTCGTGATATATTTTTAAATGTAATATAAATCTAATTAAATTTTATTTTCATTGTTTATCTTCCTACACATGCCATTCATTCTAGTTGGATATTATTTAGAGTAAATAAGATGCTTTGCACATGTTGTTGAAGAAGATCCCGATATCAACTCGGGATATGTGGTTCAAGTAGTTTGAGGTGTATATGAAAAATAATAATCTTAATTTAAGTATATATGCTTTTCAATCTAACCTTTTTTAAAGTTTATTTTGCATAAAAAGTTCTCCTGAATCCTTGTGCATGAGGCTTACGTATAAAGGATCTTTAAGCGTAAGGGGAGGGACTATCTTTGTGACAAGTTTGATCATGCCAACACCCTTTAAGGCTTGGGGAGGATGTGTTTGACTCATTTATATGGGCTTGGGTCTCCCTGAATTATCGAAGGAAGAATCAACAAGATAAACAAAATTGGCGCTCTAACCATGGAGGCATGGGAGCCTTTAAGCATATTGATGGAGCAATCTCACATATGAGGTGCAAGAGGAGGATAGTAATATTTAAATTTTGCAGTAAATATTATTGTGCATTAAATTAATACTAACTATTTTGTTATATTGATAGACTATAGATTTGGGATGAGAGTCAAACCTTGCCGAGTTACACTCAAGCACCCATAATCGGTAGTTGGACCAAACTTTAGTAGACTACAAATCCCAGATGATCTAGATGAGTCACAAGATTAATTAGTATAAAATTTATATAATTGTTGAATTTTATTTATCCTCTAACTCTCCTTAATTATTTTTTATTTGTAGGAGGCCTTCCAAAATTAAAACAGAGCAACACATACGTCAATTTGATGTGATTCCACCTACATTTTAGCCTGCATTTTATCTGCTATTTTTTCTTGTTTATCATAGATTTATATTTGATAAAGGTTATTCTTGATGTTGTGTAGTTTACAGGTGGTTAATACAAGAAATTTAGAACAAGGAAAACCAATAAAAAGTGGCCTAAAGCAGTGTGACCACGCCAGTGGTTTGATAGTAGTGGCATGACCATGCTAGAATCCCAAACTAGTGGTGTGGCCACGCCGGGAGTGACCATGCCATTTTTTGACATAACAATGCCAAAAAGCAGGAAATTAATTTGGAATGAAATTTACTTTCCAAATCTGTGGTTTTTTGCTATAAGATTTATTTTTAGGGCTTCTTGAGGAGCTTCGGTTTCATAGGAGAGTTGGAGACGACTAGAGGTAGTAATTAGAGAGATTTATAATGCTTCCCTTATGGTTTTTTTCCTTTTTTAGGTTGAAACCTTTAAGGACGATTTATACCTTGATCTTGAGAGTTGTAAATGTGTTGTGTGAGAGGGAGAGATTTGTTGTTCTGGAGAAGATAAAATTACTTGTAAGTTTGACATGTACTTATTTTCTATAAGGAAATGCTGTGTAGCTTTCTTCACAATAGTTTTCTTGACAATGTTTGGCTAAATTCTTCTATGTCTCTCTATGATGCAGGGGTAGTGGATTAATCTTGATTTTCAAAGGATGTTTTTTCTGTAGTGTTTTCTTGTGCTTTCATGGCCTATATTGTTGGTTAACCTATGAACATCATTTATGCCAACTAGAATGTTAAAATATTTTGTGAAATTATGACGTCTAACCGTTGCATGGTGGAAATAAAGTGTTAAACACAGAATCTCAAGAAGATAAATATATTTTAGTTGGATTTTGCAATCTTTTCTGGGAATCAAAACATTCATGTGGAATACCATGAAGAATGAGGGAACCTCAACTTCGTGGATTCTAGGCTTCTTCTAACCTAGACATAGTCATAAGAAGTAATGTTTCCCTAAAGCAATCACGTAGAAAAATAATTAGGAAAGCCACGATCACCACGATCCCCGAATCACAGAGGTAAGAGCCCCATCACTCTTAAATAAACTATTGAGATTTTTCCTACTTTTTTTCTTTTTTTCTACCTGCGATCTACTCAGCTTTTATTATAATTTTAGGTCTTCAAACATCTTTTGCAATAACATCAAGCTAGGTTCATCAAATTTGCAAACTAGAGATTTTTCTGCAAGAATATCTATTAAACCTTTCCTCGTGAGATCGATACATGGACTCATAGACTGCATACTACTTCAATGTACAATTGCATTGTACGGCCAAATTACTTCAAAGTTAGTTTTGACCCATTTAGTTTTTGGTGTTGTTGTGAGGAAAAGAAATTAATAATTATTTTTATTTTAGGAGAACTTTAGTTTATATGTTTAGAATCTAGGTTTGACACTTTTTGTTTTCTTGTTATTATTTTTGTTTGTTATTTATGTTGTCTGCACTATAATTGCTATTCTATTTCTTGTTGGTGCTGAAAAATAAATAAATAAAATAAATAAATAAGAAGAAAAAAAAATGTTTCACCGCTCTCAGGAAAACTGATTATACCATTTATGTAGTATTCTGACTTATGAAGGGATATCAATTACATGATTTTTGAACAACCTGACATAAAAGCTAGGTTTAATCTTCTCTTTTTCAATACCTAGAATCATAACTTGACTACTTACCCAAACTCTAATTAAAATATTAATGACATTAGTGTAGAAAACTAACATTGGGAGAGAAAAACCAAACTTGTAGAAGATTGGGACAACTGAGGTAGGGGCCATATTTTCCAAACTCAACCTTGGGATGTCACCTTGAAACTCCAGAACTGAGAGGATAACTTATCATTTGAAGAATTGATAGTAAATTTGAGGAATAAATCTAACACATACACTCAAAGTTGGTTAACCTACCCAAGATTCAATTGGAGCAATAATAACCCTAGTGTAGATAATTAGCAATGAGGAGGCTCCCAATTGAAAGGAATTTAAACTGAGGTAAATTCCTTTATTCTAAGTTAAGTTGGGTCAAGTCTAATTTAGACTTAGGTCTAACATATATTAGACCTAAACAACGGCCGAGGAAGAATATGCTCTTTTTTTCAATCCACTCCCTTACATTATGTGGGAGATAGTTTAGCCAATAAGATCAAACATAGGAGTGCTCCCAGAGCAGGAGTTATAAGACAGCCCTAGGTAGGAGATTGACTCAGTTGAATAAGATCTAAAACCTAAAAAACCTAGGAAGAACCCAACTCAAAATTTATGAGTCCATGAATTATCTTATAGGGATTCATTTCTCACTTATAAAGAGAACATTGATTTGGAAATAGGGGAGCTAATCAGGAGTAATTTAGATTTATAAAATACTTTAGGAAAGATCATCTGAATAAACTCATACTTACCCTCTAGAAGAATGCTATAGAACTGAGGGAAAATTTGCAATAAAAATTATTTTTTGAGCACTTAATAACAACTTTAGGACCAATAAAATATTTGGCAAATGATTGGAGATTACTAAATTTGAATTTTGATCCTAGAGGAAGCATTTTTTTCAGGCTGAGGGTGTTAAACGAAGCTTTATCTTGGGAGGCAACCCAAGTGTTACCAGATGTGTAGAACATGTTCTTATTTTCTGCATTTGTTTCAAAAAAATTTTCAAATTATATTTGAAATTTTCTTTAAATTTTACTTTAAAACTTTCATTTAGATTAGTTGTGTCTTGTTTCTCTATGAATTCATTTGGTGTTTTTAATTTCATATTAAGTGTTGAATTTTTTTTCTCTCTTGGCTTGTTGTTTGTCGAAGAAGCTCTTTGATTATAATGTAGGCTCTTTAAGGTTAACAATATATTTTTCTATGAAATCATAATAATAAAAACCTATGATTAATCAAATTTAGGATTAAAAAAGTATCATTCTTAAAATTTGCACTTACTTTCTTACATGGCCTTCTAGTAAATTTTAAAATGGGATTGCTTGCATGGCTGTCACCCAAGTCATATTTAATAGGGCCACAAAATTAGGGTTTAATTAGACAATTGCATCATTCTGCATGTCTCGAGGAGTGATTATGCTACTTCAATTTAATTGGTCAATCATACCTTCCTTACGAGGTGATTGTCTAAAACAACTAAAGTGTTGAAGGAACCTCAACCTAGATGGGGTATAGTTTATTATTGAAGTGTTTTGTCTTTGTATTTATACCTCTTATTTCCTTCCATTCTAGAGGCATCCTTACCACTTCCTTGGTTGGTATAAGTCCCACTAACGAGATTTTCACATCTATATGGTCATTGGGCTTTACATGTTTATTTCCTTTGACTTTTGGCTGTCAGGATTACTTGGGCAATGCAACACATGGGTTGATAACAAGGAACCTCAGGTCATGTTGGATTGAATACCTTCTTGTCCAGATAGACCTGGGGTCTTAATAGCTTGAAATATTGGATCCATAGAGTTCTGACCCAACTATCTCTGCTTAATTAAGACTTCCTTACCCTTTTATTGGTAAACTCCTTTGAGCCTAGTCTTTCTTCCAATATGTTGTAGATGTAGTTTCTTAGGCTCCAATTTTTGTTAGGTGGCTACCCATTTAGGATACAATAACTCACACTCTACCCTTATGTTTCTATTTGAGATAACTCGATTAATTTCTAGGGCTCATTTGCCAACCTGTCCCTCTATCTCTTTATTATGTGAGAGATTCACCCTCTTCTTTGATGGCTCGGTGTAGAATTTAAGAGCATTAAAATGTTCTTAGTTCAGATAACCATACTCGTTTGATATAACTATTCCACTAGTCATCATAAAAATGTCAGCAGGGTTCTTATTATTGAGTGTTTTCTTGGGAGTCTCCTAATATGCAATTAACCAAAGCAACACGTTCCAATGGGAGTTACTCTTTACCACAATAAAAAATATATAATTTTGGCTCCTTGGCTATATGGGTTGCATATGTAAGAGACTTCTTCATGGATATATGTCTCATAGTGTCTTGTTTCGACCTTGTTTTGGACATACACTGTTCACCTATCGAACGAGGATTACAGTGCATAAGTGCTCCATATTTTTTAACTTAACTTATTTGTCTTATTTTCTCATTTTTCAATCCTTCCTCTTGTTTGAATCATTTCTATGATTCAAGTAAGAGAGCTATTGGGAAAAAAAATGATAAGACAATAATTAGATAAGCAGCCAACTTTAAGTTCAAAAAGAACCAAAATATTGCCAAAGGCAAGAAGAAGATACGGATCTATGGATTGGAGTCCCAAGCATAGACCTACCGTACTAATCTCTCATCCAACACAATCAGAGCATCCACTCCTGCTACCTAGGAGGATGAGGTTTATAGGCAGGTTGTCACATGCACTACAAAGATTGAGAACATATTTCTGCATAGCTTCCCTAAATGATGTCACAGTAAAGGTTAAAGGAAATCGTAATTATGTGTTTGGACATCAAGAAAAGTAGTGAGAAAAGTAACTGATGACACTTTCTTATTTCTAATTATTTATTTGATAAATTTCAGGTGAACATCATATTTATGTTTACTAATATTCTAGTTGTTTAGTTCAATGAGTTTTATTTAGTTATGTGTTTAATTTCTGTATTCATTATGATGATTTTATTCTAATTAATATTTAAATAGGTAAATTACAAGGTGAAATATATAATTAGATTCTTAGGTGTTACGATTGTAGGTGGGAAATTATATTGAAATGAAGAAAGATATTTATTTTTTATTTGATACCATAGATTTTTGGTGGCTTACCTGCTGCTCTTCGACAGTTTACCACCTAATTTTCATAGTCTCTGATGATCCAAACCCATTGATTATTATGATGACAAAAAATTAACAATTCTGAGATGGGCTATCGAAGAAGCGACGACCCGTTCTTGAAACTAATAAACCTATGAACAAGTAAAGAGCAATCAAAAATATTTTTTATACTCTAATTTTTTTGGCGTGTCTAACCGTCGACGTTGATCTGATGGCTCACTGACAAATAACCAACGATCATCTTTCTGTAAGATCTGAGAGTATTTTTGGCCATCATTTATATTACTGATGGGGACTTACAACTTACAAATGCTTTCAATTTAAGCATATACTTACCCATTGAAATATCATCATAGGCTAAAGGTTATTGGAATAATTGTCAGTTCCTAGATTACTGACAAGTGATTTAGCTACACCCTTCAAATCATTGAGAAGCCATTGAATGTGTACAAGGACTTTATAAAATAAACTGACAAATCTTCACCATCCAATATAGGCTAAATTCCTACAGTGAGAGAGAGAAAGAGAAGTACAATAATTTGTATTGCTCAATAGCATTACTTCTCTGTCAAATGTTTCCATTGTTTATGGAGGAGGTAGTACAATAGTGGTATTGTACTCTTATCGCCATTGGGAGAGGGTTTGTACTGAGGGGTTCTTGGTATTTTACAAGCATGGGCTTATCATTCAACTGTCTCTTAGTTCAATCTACTAAACTTAATTGACATAGATTGATGGGTTCATAATGGTCAGTTTCTTGGTTGATAGGGTTCAATTGGTTGACACACCCTAGTTGACCATCTTCAATTCCTAGTGAGGAGTCTTCGTGATTCATGGGATGGTCAGAGATACTTTGCATACCTGAATCTTCTGTTAGGTTAATTCTACTATGGGATATACCATCACACCGAGTAGCTTTCATATAGAGGATATCTCATAAGCTGTTTTTTTTTTACTTTAGTCAAATGGCTTACACAAGTACCACCCAACCATTTTCTTATTCATCTTTTGGCTTGGTCAGTATTGGTTTAGTTGACTCAACTAGCATGTCATGGCTTGTTCGGTCAAGTGGGCCTCATGAACTGATTACAATAGATTGTCATTTTTGTACTATTCTCTTTTAGATTGTTAAATCTCTTTAAGATCAGTGCAAAAACCTTATTAATGTACATATTTAATTTCTCTATTATCTTGCTTTTAAAAAGTGACATTGCAATAAGAATCACATAAATGAAAAAAGTAGATTTAATTTAATTTTAATTAATGGTTCAATGATTAAAATCTCTTGATTTAGCACTTTTGATTCTTACAAATAAGGCACAATGAGAATCCTTCCATTCCTAATTGGCTAAGTACTTTCTTTGTTAGATTTGTTCAGCTTTTGTGTTTTAGGAATTGTGATGGATAAACTATCAAAGTCCCATATTGTTATTCCTACCTAGTGTCAGATCTGCTTTTTCTTTGGGGAACTCAAAAAATAAGACCATTTGGAGGGTGTGACAAGAAAGAAGACTGTCCTGAAGAGGAACAAGATTGTGCTCCAACTACAAGATTAGGTAGTGGCATTTGATTCAATCCTCAGTACAACATGGAAGAACATTTAGCTGACCAGTTTAACGCTCGATCCGATCGCTCAACTTTCGACAATAGTTCAGGACCCTCCAATCAAAAAATTCACTCAAACACAAACTAGCACTCTAACAATTTACTCTAAGTCTGCGCCGTCGAAGCTGAGTATTTCTTCAAAAATGCCATTTTGACTCTAACGCCGTCGACGCTGAGTATTTCTTTAAAAATGCCATTTTGACCCTAAATTTCATCATTTTTGCTTCCTTTTTACTTCAAGTCCTAAAAATCAACAACCTGCAAGAAAACATCAAAATACCTTCCATAAAAGTGCAATATCACCAAAAATGAGTATAAAGTATGGGTCTAAAAATGCATATATTTTTGACTTATGCTAAAGAATTTAACTTCTAGATTTCCATATTTTAGTCTACTAAACATAATAGCCTAATTTAAGAAAATTTTAAAACAACTCCAGTTAATACTAAAGTTATAAGAATATTTAGCAATCAAGTCCAAGATTTCTGATTCTCTATTCTTTTCAAGAAAAACTGTAAATTGTCATATTAAAATCACTTAGAATATCCACATGAAAAAAAACTTCATAAAACTTTACTAGTAAATAAACTAATACTCAAATAAAAGTTTAGAAAATGTAGTCAAGTCTTCTTCCTTAAGTTGATTCAAGTGAAGCGAATTTTTAATTAGGCATCTCCTCAAGCTTCTCCTTACATATCTCTTTTTTTTCTTTTTCTTTTCAGGATCATTTTCAATCCTTTTTCTTTTATTTTCTTTTTCTTTTCTTTTCTTTTTTTTTTCTATGTGAGGATTACTATATGTAAATAGCCTTTAATGATTTTAAACTTCACTATCCTCCTCTTAAAGTTAAAAATTTTTCACATT
>NW_018164444.1:61188156-61190299 GCF_001263595.1 Phalaenopsis equestris | reverse complement strand
AAATATAGTTATCTAAAGTTAACCTCTAATACCAAATTTCACGTTAAATTTAAAATTTTTGAAATTATAGCTAAGGGAAGACAATTAAAATTAAGTTTCTTTCTTTTAAAAAGGAATTTTTCTCCCCCCCACCCCCATAAACTTAAATTTTTATGAGATTTAGCATGAAGAATTGAAAAATAAAATAAAGTGTGAAAGAAAACATTAAATACATAAAGAAAAGACTTACCTGTTGAAGGTTCTGTTATTTGAAACTTAACTCTGAAATATTGCAGGTGCTAATATAAAAAGCTACAAGGCTTAAAACATTAAATTTCACATAACACATATAAAATCTACTCATAAAGAGTTTAATTACAATACATTTAACAAAATATTATAACTAACAACCGAACTAAACTGAATTTCAAATAACAAACAGTTTCAACAGTATAAAAAATACAAATAGCAACATAACAAGGTACAATCAAACATATAAACTAAGAGAAAAATCACCAATCATCATCTTCTTCTTCATTTACATCCAGATTCTACTGCTGATATGGAGTAAAAATAGGGTGAGTAGGAAACCGAATTGAATGATTACCCTTCATGTATCTCACCATTGCATCATCAGAAGCAGCATCATATTCAAAATTTTGTCATTTCAAATCATTAGTGGGAGCATTTCTAGCATCCATGTTTTGTATTCTATGATCCATTCTCAAGATATTTCCCTGTTGAATCATCATTTTCTCCATCAGTTCTCAAAGAGTAGGGTCACTAGAAGTAGTGGTCCTAGAAGTGGAAGGAACATCCCTAGTCTTACTTCTGGATCTCCAACCAACATGAGATTCATAATTCTTCATGTTAGCAAGTCCAATAGGTTTTAAAGACGCAATTGTCTCCTCCTCTGGTCTAAAATCAAGTCCTGCCTGTTCAAAGAGTGTGAAAGTAAGTGCAGGGTGTGCCAAAACACTAGAGGTCTCTCCCAAAGCAATAGATCGAGTGTTCATATAAATAACAACTGGTCTAAAATCAAGTCCTGCTTGTTCACAGAGTGTGAAAATAAGTGCAGGGTGTGCCAAAACACTAGAGGTCTCTCCCAAAGCAATAGATCGAGTGTTCATATAAATAACAGAGCCTAAATTTATCCTCATCACTTGCTGAATACAGAAGCTCAGAATGGATCTATCCTTGGTCACCTCACTATGATGATTTGTCAGTATCATTCTTCCAGAAATAAAATAGTGACAGGCATTAGATACTACATTAAGCATAGAAAGATGAAAGTTTACCTTAACACCATTCTTGACTTTCCAAGTTCCTCTTCCATCGGGAAGAAAAGAAATAACCTCATCCAAGGCCTCATTTGTAGCAAAAAATGATTTATACTGGCAACTGTAAACATCTTCCAACTGATAAAACTCATTAATTTTTCTTGGACATTTTCCCACGAACAAACACTTAGTCTTCAGAAGTTTCCTTAAAATTGGCATAAAACTCCATCATTACACTAATAATAGCCTCGGCAGTAAAATAACAAAAATTTTCCCACTACCGAGCATTGATCAAACGCTGTACTTCTCCACCATAACTTTTAAAAATACGATCCGGAATCACTTTTTTATTTTCAAGGAGACTATTGAATCTAGAACTAGCCCTAAAGCTTACAAATTTTGTTCATCATCATCTACTTCTCTTTTTACCTTTGCTCATTCTCGGAGCCATGGTAAATCTAAGAAAATTGATAAAAATCTTAATAAATTCCCAAAATTTCAAAAATCACAATGTAAAACTTTTTAAACTTAAATCAACTAAGTAGGAGTTCTTCACCAAAGGATTTTCTCAAAATTTCTTAAAAAATTCCAAAATTTTTTGATCTCAGCAATATGAGATAAATCTTTGGTGAAAATCTAAAATTTTTAGTTTAAAGTGTAGCTCATACCTAGAGAAGATGAAATTTGAAGTTCCTTTGCCTTGAAATCGCCCCAAATCTGAGCAAATGCGAGCCCTAGGTGCAAAAACCGGAGGTTAAAGGTGACTCAAAGGGTAAAAATTGTATTTCACTTTGTAAATCACGAATTTTAAGGGGTTTAAGCTATTCTTAGGTCGAGGGCGTCGTCGGCGCTGAAGACCTAAAAGATCCATTTTTTGATTTTTT
>NW_018164444.1:61185443-61188052 GCF_001263595.1 Phalaenopsis equestris | reverse complement strand
TAATTCACAAACAAGCATTTTCACAAACAACACTAAACTAACTTTTATATATGAAAATACACTTTTTACAAATACATTTTTCTAACATATAGCAAACTAAATTATAACAAACTAAATTATAAATCAGCATTGAAACCAAGCCACAACACTAAACGCTAACACAAAATTATACACTCAATCAAAGTTCATAATTTTAAACCAAAGCAAACTAAACCAAATCCACACAATTACATCAAATACATAAATATTTTAAACTAATAGAGAGATTAATATCTTCAATTTGCCTCATCTTTAGTATTTTCTCCTCCTCTGATATCTCCCATAGACTGGTAATGAATGTACAAATTATAGAAGGGTCAATACGGGAATTGATCAGTCGAATTTTCTTCGATCCATCCTTTTTCCGTAAACATCCACACTAATTCTTCTTCAAATGTTCCATTATGATCAAAATTCTCCTTCATCCTCCAATCTAGGTGATCGAAAAGGTACTTAAGATCTCCTATTGCATTCGTAATACGATGAAGTTTGCTTTTAATTTTCTTCAATTTCTTTTCCAAAGCAAGTGAACTTCCAATTGTTGGTGGCATCAATGAATTTGAAGCATGTGACGAATGATCCAAGATAGTATCTAATGCTTCATTCCCATTCCCAGCATAATTATCATCAATAGGAATCATGGGCTCCCAAGGTAATAAAACTTTTCCCAACTTTCATATGGAACTTGAGATTGACTGCAAAGTAGGAAAATTGTAGAAGGATGCTCAAGTCCATAAATTATCTCATTCATAATAATACCCATAACAAATTTAAAAATGATAGATCATATATGAATGAGTTTTTCCATTTGAATGCAATAATTTAAAATAGCACTTTCTTTGGTGACTCTACTAATCTTCATGGTAGGGAGTAATTTTGCAGAAATGAAGAAATGCCACTGCTTTGATATTGTATTAAGTGATGAAGCAGAGAAAGTAACATATCCCTCATCTCGCATTTCCCAAATATCACTTTCATCCATCAAAAAATCATAGACATCTTGCATGAAATCTCTGGTAGGGATAAAATTTGTATAATGACAGATTGAAACATTTTCTATTTGAAATGTTTTCTATCATATAAAACTCGTCAATTCATGCTGGAGTACATGATACAGTCTTATCTCGTACATAGACTACTCCTTGGGTAATTCCATGTAAGTTGGCATAGAATTCCTTCACCATTGGTACAACAACTGCAGTGGTAGTGTAGTGTAGCACAAAATAGCACAAAACTTCTCATTGTCTTTGTACAATGATTTTATGAATCAGAGAACTTGGATTAATCAATCCATGATTGATAAAGCCTCGTTCTTTGATCAATCTCTTCTTTGTAATAATTTTATCATATAATCTCTGCGCGTCAAAACTGATAAACTTTCTTCTATTAAAAACTCCATACCTGGAAGTATTTCTAGAATTGGAAGCCA
Organism: Phalaenopsis equestris; assembly: GCF_001263595.1. Lineage (NCBI taxonomy): Eukaryota > Viridiplantae > Streptophyta > Magnoliopsida > Asparagales > Orchidaceae > Phalaenopsis > Phalaenopsis equestris. The sequence goes on along the minus strand of NW_018164444.1, from coordinate 61,186,584 downwards.
TGAAATTTGAAAATAGGAAGTTTCTAATCATCCAAGGCAGTTTTTAGGACTTTAAAAACACCTTCCGGCGATTGGGATTATCACGGCGCCACACCCCGCCAAAATTTATCTGAAACCATCAAACTGCTATCGGCGCCATCGGCACTCCCCACCCTATGGTCAAGTTAGCAGGCATCGTCGGCGCTACAGGCCAAAATTACGACTTTTAATTTTTTTGTTCAATTCGATTCCAAATTTTCCTCCAATACAAATATTTGACTTAATTTACATTATATAAAATTGTGTAGGATTATTATGTCCTAATATATAAAACACTTATCAAACAAAATAGTAATACATAGATATATATTCTTATATATATATATGAGTTGCCTCCCATGAAGCGCTTGGTTTAATGTCGTCAGCCCGACGTACTATCTGTTTAGTTGGGTACTTAACATTAAAACTTCTTTAAATTGTGGTATGTACCCTTCATAATAATGTTTCAATTGATGTCCATTAACTTTAAATATCTTTCCAATGTTAGGATCTTAAATAACAACAGTTCCATAATGATAGACTTTAATCACTTTAAATGGTCCTAGCCATCTGGATTTCAGTTTTCCTGGAAATAATCTCAATCTTATATTATATAATACAATTTCTTGTCTAGGTTCAAACTTTTTAATAATAATCTTCTGATTATGCCATATTTTCATTTTCTCCTTATAGATTTTTGCATTATCATCTCCTTCATTTTTAATCTTCTCAAGTTCATTGAGTTGATATAATCTTTTATCGCCAATATCTTTTAGATTAAAATTAAATTCCTTAATAGCCCAAAATGCTTTATGCTCCAATTCTACTGGTAAGTGGCATGTTTTTCCAAAAATAAATCTATATAGGGACATTTCTATAGGAGTGTTATTAGCAGTTTTGTATGCCCATAATGCAATATCTAATCTAGCAGATTATCCCACGATGCTAATGCTTATGCACAGTATAACAATAGTTTTGATGGTATTTTTCACTTATATCTCCTTATTTTGCAACAAAACCAAAAACTTGATCCTGAAGAAAAATAAGAATTTAACTTTTTAATTTATATATATTTATATTGGGATACTACACAAGTATACGTATCGTTATCAAGTAATATAGG
>NW_018164444.1:61180722-61184380 GCF_001263595.1 Phalaenopsis equestris | reverse complement strand
TTAAGCCAATGGGTGCCTCAAAAACCTCTTCGAAATTCATGAAAACCGATTTTACTCGTTTAGTAACTACCACTGGAGGTAAGTGTGGGGTCTGGGCGCTTACGCGCATCATTCTCTGTTTAGCTGACGCTTAAGCGCCGGATCTTAGGCGCCAAAACTCTTTTGCACAATTTTTAACCTTTTCACTCAAAATTTGATCATTTTTCACTTCTTTAAGCATTTTTTTCTATTTTTACATGTAACTGCAAGAAAAACACAAAAATACCTTCCATTAAAGCAAAATTTCTCAAAAATATGTATAAAAATGTGTCTAAAAACACTATATATTTTAGGTGTATCAAAATCCCCCAAACTTAAAATGTTACTTGTCCTCAAGTGACTCTTCAATCTTTAAAAACCAAATATGTATGATATGTATATGAGTTTCTTTAGGAGTTATCAAAATTTAGATTTACAAATATAGTAGTCAAACATAGAAAAAATTATTAGTGAATGAGATCAACTTAAAGTTTGAAAATATTTAATGTTAAGAACTATGAAAATATGAGTTCCTATCTAATTCAAAAATATTGTAAGTTCTCTAAATTTAGATTTTAGTTCTTTTATTTTCTCTACTTAAAAATTTTTATTAAAAATAATTTTACTTACACAAGACTACCCCCAATTATCCATCAAATCGAGAAGTCAAAAAAAAAAAAGAATTCTTTTCAATATCTTTCTATAGAATTTCTTTTTTGAGAGATGTATATGATATGTATGTGGGTGGGCCTACTCGGATTCGGATGGGGCAATGCCTTTCTTTTACTTTGACTGTGTAGTGCAAATAACTGTAACTTGGTCTTATAGGCCCTAGTATTGTGGACTTCCTTGTCTTCTTTTAGATGTCCAAAATTTCTTTGCAAAAAAGAGGAAGAGAATTTCAAAGAGTCCAATACTGCAGTACCTTGCTCTTTTGAAAGTTGGAAAGACTTTGTAAAGGACTCGACTCTTGCGAAGAAAGAAAAGAAGTTTTCTCAATTTAGCAACCAAAATCCAAAGTTTTGATGGAAAACTTCCATGAACCGAAGTAATCTCTGAGTTGGTGTAGCCAGATCGAAGGACGAAGGATCTACTACTTTCATGAAAGTTGTTTTTTCACTCACTCACTGAGTTGAGCCTGAACTCAATCTTTCTCTTTCTCGTCTGCTGCCGAATTTTGCATCTCCTGCTATTGATGAATCAATCCTTCCCTTCCTCATTCTATTGAGAGTTTCCCTAACTGATATGTATAGGGCTACTTATTCGACTGACATTTCTTTCTACTTTAGACTCGAATGCTTTTTAGACTCATCCGGTGTACGAGGTTGTTGCAGTTTCACAAGGAAAGTGGATTGGCTGAGGATGAAAATGTCTTTCAGCTTCGTCAATTACCCCAAGATCAACGCATTCCTCCCGGGAATGGAAGATTTTGAGTGCTACAAAGGCCTCAAAGGCAGCCTGCACAAGGAAATCTTAGAGTCAGGAGCAGCATGGCTTGGAGTGGAAGAGAGACCATGCTGTCTGGAACTTTTCTGTCTGAGCCGGCTGAAACTGAAAAGAACTTTGATTCTCCTGCGAGTAGGGGTAAAGGTAAAGAGGGCTGAGATTAGAAAGTCTCAGCTCCTGCATGAAAAAGCCCAAAAGAAGCTGCTTTTTTAAGGAGGAGTCAAACAATAAGAAAAGTGAAGTTGTCTTGACACTTTTTTTTCTTCATTCTTGTTATTGCGAAATTGACGATACGCTTATACGCAGATCTTGTCGTGTATAGATAGATAAAGCTTGCTTTGGAATTGGAAGATTTGAACTCTCTGCGTGTAGTGACTCCTGATTGAAAGCCTGATATGAGAAGTTTTTTCTTGCACATCCCATTCAGGTCATATTCCAATTCTTGGCTTGATAAATTTTGTCTAAGAAAGAGTACCAATAAGCAAGCACTCTAATGAATGATGTTGAGAACATCCATGAACTCAAGAGAAATGAAATGATTGTTCTTGTCTTTTTTCAGAAAGAAAGAATTCTTTTTCTTTGACGGGAGAACCTTCTTCTCATTCCCTTTTTTCAAAATTGAGATTGAGAGGAGAAAGAACCAAGTAACGAATTAGAGTATCCGAATTTAGGAAGAATTGAAGACCTGAAAGCATGGGGCCCCATCCAAGCCCAGATTAGCCCCAGGCCCTCCCTTGGGCTAAGAAACCACATTGATGGCTTTTCTTTTCCGAAATAAAATCTTTTTTTTCTCTTGCAATTTCTCGATTCTTCTCTTCTGATTCCTTCACTTTCCATATCTATCTAGATAGAAACAGATAGAACATCTCTTATGTCAATGACACAAAAGGGATATGAATGGAATTGGGATATAGATGGAATATAATGAAAGAGAGCCACATTGAGGTTCCCTATGAAATGAGGCATGGAACGGAGCCACTACGAAGAAGTTCCTGGAGTGACGAAGGAAGCTTCGGACTCATATTGTTCATGGTCCAAAGAACGAGAGTCGGCTTCCTGAAGTCCGTTCTTCCTCAATAGCTCAGCGGTAGAGCGGTCGGCTGTTAACTGACTGGTCGTAGGTTCGAATCCTACTTGGGGAGATTTTCTGTTTTCTGAATTTTGGTAATTAGCAAGGGGGGAAGGCAGATCTCCACTCATTCATGAAGTGCCCGCGGTGAGACGCGACCCACAACAGGGGGTGGGGGGAGACCGAAGAAATTTTTCTGCACTCACTCCCCGTTCTTGTCAAAGTGAACTAACTAACAGCATCTTTGCGGAAAGCGTTCAGACTTTTCCTTTTTAGGCCGGTGCCAAGTCAGCGAAGAACATTCGACGAGAGTGGCAGCTAGTTTCAGGAAGGAAACCAACATCGAATGGAGTAGCCTGAAACGGCGCTAGAAGATGCGCCCGCTGTCTCTGATGTACGCTATGTAGAGCGATCCCCTATCCTGTCTTCTTTCTCACATTTTGTAGCGAGAAAAGTCTCTTTTTAGATTCATCACAGTCTCGAGATGAGTGCTCCACTGCTTAACCTGAACTGCCTTCCTTCATGAACCGGAGCGGAAAGGTATGGGGCAAAAACAGAGAAAGAGATGTCAGGGCCCTGACCACACTGATTCCCTTAACGTCAACTCTTCTCTAGAAAACGGATTGACCATCTCGGGAGGAAGAAAGACTGTAGAACTCGACACATCCACTGAACTACCTTTTGGTTTGTAGCCCCGTAGTTCCGGGATTTGATTGCAAAGGGAGCAGGGTGAATTGAGGCCTTGGTATAACCTCTAGATGTAGAAGCACGTGAAGTACATGGTCTACATGAAGATGCAACAGACGTCTCTAATCCATAACTTCCGAAAATCCTCCTCTCTAGCCAAAAATTGAATGCTCAGAATAAGTCTTCACATTCACCTTCGTGATGTGCTTTAGAGGTAACATAACTTCCTCCCAACTATCATACTTTACTCCAGCCTGCTTGCACAAAGCAAAAATATCAAGGAAGTAAATCTCATCCCTGCAGTAGTAGCAACAGCAGCTGAACTGATGATAGTGTGATAGATCAAAGCCCTGTTGTTGATGGGCTTTCCCTCCTGAATACAATAATTCAACGTCGCTCTCTCTCTGGTCACTTCACTGAGATGATTTGTAGGAAGCA
>NW_018164444.1:61180361-61180675 GCF_001263595.1 Phalaenopsis equestris | reverse complement strand
GGAAATTTACTCTCCTCTCATTGGTAATCTTCCAAAGTCCTTTCCTAATAGTCAAGTATGAAATAATCTTGTCTAAATCCGCTTCCGTAGGACTATAATTTGCATAAAAACATAAAGTTTCTTATGTTAAATGGTAAAACAAGTTGATTACCTATGAAGTAAACGGTACCAACTTCCCTCGAACCATAACTTGATCGTCCTCAGCCTCTGGCAGATTTGCATAAAACTCCCTCACAACAGAAATCACTATAACAGCAGAGAAATAACAGAACTGTTCCAACTGTCGGCGGACTATCAGGTCTTCTACTTCTCCA
>NW_018164444.1:61179013-61180261 GCF_001263595.1 Phalaenopsis equestris | reverse complement strand
CTCTCTCTCTCTCTCTCTCTCTGGGATGAGCTCCTGTTTGGGATAATGGCCACATCATCACCATCATGATCCACCACGACTGACTCGTGCTGCTTTCTCTATTAATGTCCTTTGCAAGCACGAAGTAGTGTCAGCCTCCTCGTCTCCCTCCCTCTCTCTATCTCTCTCACTTAAAACGTATCCATCCTCACCTCTCGCCACAATTCTCCAATGCGCCCCCCATTGGTTGCATTAAAGATTAATCATAACCAACTTGTAGGCCACAAGGTATTAAATTAACTTCACAATTCTATATCATCAAAAACAGCTTAACAATACTAATAAAAAATCATTCCATCTGTAAATTATCAGAGTAGGGTAGTACTGTAATTACTTCTCAATTAATGAGAGCTGCAAAAAAAATATAGAATAAAATAAAAAAAGCAAAGCTTCAGATATTTCGTTCCCAATATTGACGACATGGATTTTTTATTTTTTAAAGCCTCCTAAAGCTAAGCTTAAAAGAATAGTTATAATTAATGATCAGAACCCCTGCCACAGCCCAAAGCAGCGGAACCATTAATCACACCCGGCATCAGCTCTCTCTCTCTTTCAATCTGTTTCGTGAATAAGATCAACCACTCGGTTGGAATCCAATGTCTTTAACAATATGGGTATTCATTATCTAATTTAGGCTATGTATTTAAAAAATATATATATCGATATAAAAAATATACACAATACATACAAATTGTTAATGGGACGAATCCCTTGGGGAGAAAATCAAAGGGGAAGACCAGCGAACACCAAAACGGAATCCAAATGAAAAATACAAAAAAAAAAAGGAGAAATCAGAAAAAAAGAAAAGATATGAACCTCCAATCACAAGATTTGATTTTGATTGATGGAGAAACCCACGCCCACCTCCCTCAGCTGTTCAGTTAGTGCTCAAACCCGTCAGTAATCGGGCATGAGGTGAGAGATCTTGCCATCGTCGCCGTTCATCACCCCGCTGGCGGTGGAGCTATTCTGCTCCGTAACCCTAAGCCAGATGCATACGGCGGTGAAACTAAGAACCAGGCTCAGCATGCCGCTTCCAAGCCCGATTCCGACAATAGCCAGCACCGATAAGCCCCTTCCTCTCATCGGCGGCAACGGATAGCCGTACAGCTCCTTGTTCCCGACGAACGAGCTGGCATTGAACCGAGGCAACCCTGTCCGATTTGCGAGCACCACAGGGATGGGACCCTCGAGGCGGTTGTAGGAGAC
>NW_018164444.1:61176286-61178913 GCF_001263595.1 Phalaenopsis equestris | reverse complement strand
CGTTTAAAGTTTGGTTTTGAAAACCAACAGCTTTCAAGTGCGGCGCACTAGCATCTAGATGAAACGCCTGCGGTTGCAGATCGAACACGCGACGCTCTGCATCCATATGAACATGCCCTATGTCCATATGAGCGCACCCACGCCAGAGTCTACAGTGCCCTCAAGCCGCTTTCCGGCTCACCCACACTAATTCCAAAATTCGTTCTGAGCAGGCAAAAAAATTACATGGATATGCAGTGTGTCCACGCTCCTGGACAGCTGGGCCCAAACAATTTTTAAATTCTTGATTACGAGCGACTAAGAGGAGACCGCGCTTGCATTTCTTCGACAGAGGTTCTCGTGAAGGAGAGAAGAGTCGGAGAAGAAAATTTCATAGTGCATTTCTCTTGTGACATGGAGAAGAAGAGTTTTGAGAAAAGGCCTATAAGTTCATTGCTTGTAGAGAAAAAAAAACTGTGTATTATGATTTCTCAATTTCCATAGTAAGAATTTCTTGGTGGTGTGACTTCATGGTTTTTTCACATTAAGTTCTGGTGCATTCTTTCTGGAATTGCTTTGTTGTGCTTCCATTCAAATATTTTGTTCCAGTTTTCTCGAATCAGTCTTATTTTGTGGAATGTGGTTTTGATTCTAATGGATCGAAGCCCTAAACAAATATAGGGACATTTACATCATCATACCCAACAATATGTATGGAAATCTTTCAAAATTATATATCATTCTAGCATGACTTCTCCTAGACTTATGTAAATTCAACAAAATAATGAAATGAAAATTTTAACAAATTTTCTTCAATTCTTTTCATGATATCAGAGCCATATGCTTTGCCTTTCATTGCATTATCATAGCTGCAGCTTTCATCATTATATATTGCTAAATTCAGCAAACTTCAGTGCTAACAACTCTCCTCTTTCTGCCTTTTTTTATTATTACTAAAGCCTTCATTATTGCAATCTTGTTTGCATCCTTCTCTCATTGTAACCAAATACTAACACATTCATAAAAATGAAAAACTAAATAAATAAACTACTATCGCAATTTTCATTCCCATGGATAACAATACCCATATTTTCTTGGACTTAGGTTCATTTGGAGTTGAGATCAACAGCCAAAATAAAAAAAAGAGAACTATAAAACATCCATTTAAAATATCGTTAGTAAAAAATTATCTCAAGTGATCCCAATTGGATAAAGGTCTTCCGAACAAACCACTAAAGATTTATTTCTCACCTCTTTATGTCGTGATGTCTCCCTTTTTTCTCCTCATATGACTCCCCAAGCAAGATAATTTTCCAATATTTATATTTTTTCCCTTCCAAACCCTCTAATGCGTGTACTCCTTATTAGTGCTCTTGAGAAAACAAATTTCCACCATTTACATTTATTGGCGTCTATAAGAATGTCTAGTATTGCTCGAGGCAAAAAGGAGTCATAATAGAGGGGAACCACCAACGCAATAGTGCTTATGACAACTCACATGTCCAACCTAGTATTGGTTACCCTTCTAGAGAACCGCCCAGGAGAAATGCTTTCATAACTCACAATATTTGATTGCAATGTGGAAGGTCTTCACCAGCAGATTGCCTAGCTAACTGAGTTGCACAAGCCTCCAATGCTAACCAAGTCGATCATTTTTCCATCAGATGAAAGAGAATCACAACCTTTGATGTTCCTTTGCCTCATCCAAGAGTTTGCATTTCTTTCAACCATAGCAACGCATTTTCTTGTGAGAATTCAAGTGGTTAGCTTGAGCCCTATATAGACATTACTAACCTGTAGAACCATCTTGATACGTTCAAGAAAGTTATCTCACCCTACAACATCTCTAATTTCTTGAGTAGGCATCTTCAGCCACAACTTTTAAAGATGTTGCCGGAGGTAATTCAACTTTCTTCCTGTTGTCAACATAAACTCCTTCAATGAGCTTTCTTATCTCTTCTAGTCTTTATTTCCTGCTTCCAAGAGGCTATTGAAGCACTCATTTTCGCTTGAATCAAGTCCAAGGAGAAAGTTTCTGAGGCTCTATCCCCAAGTTCACTTGAGCTACACATGATGCCGCACACCAATGCATGCTCAATTCACGCAAGGTAGTGAGCTCGCATAAATTAATCGTCGTGCTATAAGACCAGACACCAATTTCTAACACATTTGACTACTAATTAGAGTTTGTAACTTACCTAAGCCTCAAACCAACGGAAAGGGAAGAAAGTCGCGTAGATTATAAAATCAGCCGGAGCATGCCCCCTGATCCTTATCGGCCTTATCAACATTGGCAATTAACCTGTAAATCTCGCAGCGGGCTGGCCCCTCATTTGCGAGCCACCTTACAATGCCGGGAAAAGAGGAGAACAAGAACGGGAGAGAGTTAAGTGGATTCGAGGGCTGCTTGGTGGAGCCGACGAATTGAAGTTTCACAAATCCTCCTCGCAGCCGCAGCTCACTTGACTAGTCTCACGGAAATGTTGCGAAGCCATGGGTCTAATTATTATTAGGTGCGGAGCCGCACATAGCGGCTGAATCGGCTGTGATCGGAGCGCTCGCTCAAGCCATGGAATTTGCTTATCACTCAATTTTTAGTTTTCAATATAAATAATACTTATATTAATTTTTAAACTATATATATATAT
>NW_018164444.1:61128992-61176186 GCF_001263595.1 Phalaenopsis equestris | reverse complement strand
ATACATACATATATATATGTATGTATGTATGTATGCGTGCATGTATATGTATGTCTATATATATGTGTGTGTATTCCTTGAATTTTGAATTTTATTTACAGGAAGATTTATTTGCATGCCACTAAATTCTTTTGTATTTACATATCAACCATCTACTATGCAATTTTTACTTATACGCCATCTGAAATATGCATGAAAAAGTGTTTTTCACTTTTTAAACGTTAAAATATTGATTATAGAGTACTGAAAGATTCACGGCGGTAGAGTCGTAATTAAACATTTTAGCGTTTCAGGATAATCCATCGTACACCCAAATAATTGAAAAGTAGCAAAACAAGACACCAAGATTTTTTACATAAATAACCTGAAAAGGGAAAAAAAAACCCGTGCCTTGCATAGTTAAATTGCTTCACTATATGATCGTAAGTACATATATTCACTCTTATCCGAAATTATAGGAGATGAATTTATAATGGTGATAAGTATAGATTTAGAGTAGTTATCTGATTTTGATAGTCGTAATTGGACTACAATAAATGTAGTTCTTAGCGATAATAATGTTAGCAGGACGATAAGAGGTTGTAGTTGACAAAATTAGTAGTTATTCACATAAACCGCAGTTAGAAGTTGCAATAATAATTATTTATATAAGTCGTAGTTAGCCACACAGGCTGTAGTTGACAACTTTAGTAGCGTCATTTGTCCGAAGAGGTTGTAATAGGAAGTTGAAGTAGCAGTTAGTCACATAGGTCATAGTTGGTCACATAGGTTGTACTTGGTAGCTACATTGTCGTCAGTTGGCTACATAGGTCACAATCGGTAATTGTAATAATATTAGTTGAACACAGAGGACATAGTTAGTGCTGCAAGACTGTCAGTTGGCCATAAAAGTCATAGTAGAAAGTTGTAGTAGTAACTAGTGACATAAGTTGTAGTTGGCAGTTGCAAAATTCTAAGTAATGAGAAGTTGCAATGGCAATTGACCGCATAAGCTATAGTGGTAATTGATCAAATGTCATAGTTGGTGCCACACTGGTTTGTGACTACAACCTTTTTATCGGGTCTTTTATTTTACATTAGAGACAATACTTATCAATAACAACGCATATAAATTTTTAGGAGCATGGAGAAAGTTACCATATTTTGAATACGACGATCACAAACAATTATCACTAATGTTTATCGTCGAATCTTTAATACAATTTTATTCGTTACATCGTATTTGAGATACTTCATCGCATTGTATTCGAGATTCCATGTTACACTGTATTAAAGATATTTTGTAAGAAAACAAATCTCACCCATGACTACGAGCAAGGGTGGCTGACAATGGTCGATGAAAGCAACTCGCGATGGTCGACAATGGTGGTGGCTATAGGAGCTAAAGGTTTTAGCCAGGTCTACATTCCAGAGAAACGCTGAAATCAAACTTTTTCTTTTTCTCCTCTCAAATGAAGAAAGAGGGTCTATTTGTAGCCAATAGGGGAGGGGCACTGTGGTCATTCGACGAAAAACTCACGTAACCACCTCATCGGATGGTCCATATTGAACCCCATTGATCATGAGAGTTTTTTTTAATGTTTTGAGAGTCCAAAATAATTTAGAATTAAAAGAGCTCAGATTCGTTGGATTATTCTCATCGAGACACTAAATTTTACTATAATTATGTCAAATTTGAAGTTCATTTAATCATTAAATTAATGATTAGAAAGTGTCAAATGTGCTTTAATGATTTGATCTAGACTTGATTGAATTTTGATTGAACTAATTTTAGTATTATAAGGCTTGTTTTGTCAAGATAGTTAGCTAGATTGTTAACTTACTGAAATTGGGGCCTCAAATGATCTTGAATTTGAATTTGAAATATTTATTACTAAAAATACATTGAGAATCATGCTAGATTATAAAAATTTATTGATAATGCATCAGTGATGGGCCTCAAATGATCTTGAATTTGAATTTGAATTTGAGATATTTATTGCTAAAAATACATTGAGAATCGTGTTAGATTATAAAAATTTATTGATAATGCATCAGTGATATTATTAATGTGATATAAAAGATTTTAGTGATATAAATTTTAAAAAATTAAAATTTATGTTTTAGATATGTAAAAACATCAAATATGGGTGGGAGGTATGTAAGGCCCCTTATTTATATAATATTTTAGTGTCTTATTATTTAAATGTATAAAAAAATTAAGTAATAGGTAACTTAATTCGTGAGAAAAATAAGGTAATAATTCATTACTTCCCGCCTCTGCTTCTGCCAAAGTTGCTTCGGTGCTCGTCACTTCTGCCATTACTCGTTCTTGAGCTTCGACCCCAAGATTGTCACGGCCGAAGCCATGGCAGAAGGTGAGACGGTTGAGATGGAAGCAGGAGGTTCTCTAGGAACCGTTCCTTTCCAGCTCCAGTTTGACAAACAGATTCCATCTCAGGTTCGTTAACCCAAACCCTAAACCCTAAACCTTAAACCCAGAACAGTAATCAATTCCCCCTTCTCGCCTATCCTTCGTATTCCATCTCATTTTCCCATTTTTACCTCTGCGACTCTTTTACCTAACAGGTCAAGATCGCAGAGTGGAATCCTGAGAAGGACCTCCTCGCGATGGTTACAGAGGATAACAAGATTCTCCTCCATCGTTTTAATTGGCAGAGACTCTGGGCTCTTTCCCCAGGTTGATTTCCCTCCTTTTATCTTACTTGAGACTTCATTTTTTGAATAAGGTTATGTGTAAACTTGGACAAACGTGTTTGGCCAGAATAATGGAAAATTTATGACCGAAATTATTGGAATTTTGGTTATTGAGTTATTGTGGAAATACATTAGAGTATGCATATAACTTATTGAAGCAGGATAAGTGGAAGGGCAAGAAACATCACGATGACATGAACTGCACAAACAAAAATTGTTAGAGCAGCTACGCTAAATGAATTTGATGAGAGGAAAAATAAAGAGAGACAATGACAAAAGGATCATCAAGGACCCTGGTAATGATTGTTCAAGGAGAACTCGGGATCGACAAAAAAAATGACACTTAACAATGATGACGGATGGCAACCAAAACACATGTGAGGATGAAGGGCTGTGATGTTCTCATGTGAGGTAGCATGTAGGGAAGCTACTGTGATTACAGAGAGCTCAAGTTGAGTGCGGAGGTTAACCCTTTTTGATGCTTAGCTTAACTTGGCTGTGATTACAGAGAGCCTACCTTTAGCCAACAAACATGCTTGTTTTGATGCTGCAACTGTGATTACAGAGAGCCTTCCTTTAGCAAGAGGTGGGATTAAAATTTTGTATTGTCTAAGAGTTTAGGCTACTCTTAAGCTTGTACCAAACAAGCCTTGAAATGTGATTATGAGCATTAATAACAGCCAACAAAACATGCATCCATGAGTTTTCTTTTGTTGATAGTTGCAAATCTTCTTCAAATTTCCTCACTTCTTCTTCACCTAGTGTTGATTTTCTTACTTATATATCCTGCTCACCTATTAATTATATTTTTCTTGAGGTTGTGTTATTTCCATAGACCTAATGCGTTTTATTGATGTCGTCCTTGTCTCACCTATATTAGCTTCTTTGTCCTTCCCTTGAGTTTATTGTCAGTATTATTCATCATGTTTGAGCTATGCACCTAAAAATAAGATGCGTAGTACTGATGTAATAGTTCTTCTCTCATGTGAGGTAGCATGTAGGGAAGCTACTGTGATTACAGAGAGCTCAAGTTGAGTGCGGAGGTTAACCCTTTTTGATGCTTAGCTTAACTTGGCTGTGATTACAGAGAGCCTACCTTTAGCCAACAAACATGCTTGTTTTGATGCTGCAACTGTGATTACAGAGAGCCTTCCTTTAGCAAGAGGTGGGATTAAAATTTTGTATTGTCTAAGAGTTTAGGCTACTCTTAAGCTTGTACCAAACAAGCCTTGAAATGTGATTATGAGCATTAATAACAGCCAACAAAACATGCATCCATGAGTTTTCTTTTGTTGATAGTTGCAAATCTTCTTCAAATTTCCTCACTTCTTCTTCACCTAGTGTTGATTTTCTTACTTATATATCCTGCTCACCTATTAATTATATTTTTCTTGAGGTTGTGTTATTTCCATAGACCTAATGCGTTTTATTGATGTCGTCCTTGTCTTACCTATATTAGCTTCTTTGTCCTTCCCTTGAGTTTATTGTCAGTATTATTCATCATGTTTGAGCTATACTTCCCAATCATATTGTAGTCATCGCCCTTCATTATTACTCGTGCTATATCATTGTCATGTGTGTTAATGATGGCACAATTATCATTGATTTTATGATAATTTTTATTTATGCCTTAGTCAGAATTGTTGCCACGATCATAATTGATGATACAATTGTTGGATAATAGTTAAAATTAATTAACCTAATTGTTTTATAATAATTCAAATTGATATATTAATTGATTTACCCATAACTAACTGTCATAATTATTTTCTACTCGAGTCTATACATTGTTTCTTCTCTAAACAAATTTTGAGCTTATACTAGGTTTCCTTTTTGGTCTACTGTATGGCTTATGTGTGCTTAATGCCATTTTTCTATGCTCTTGTTTAGCTTATGCTTGCCTAGGGAAATAAATAGCACAAGCTAAGGAAGGAGAACACTTTATCACTCGTTTAATTCAACTTTTAATTGCTGTTAAGCTAGGTTAAACTTGTTAAGGCATCCATTTGTTTTTTTTTTTGCATTTTTAGATAATATTCCTTAAATTAGGCTTATAAGTTGGGACAAACGAATTCCTTTTTTGAGGGGTTATGCTTATCTTACCTTAACTTAAATGTAGGGCAGTAGGGGTAAAGCTGCTTACATCAACGGTTCACCAAACCCCACTTCTACGTAATCCAAATATTTTTGCTATTGACGTTGTGTTTTTTATCTCTAAAACCATTTCATGGTTTCACATTTGACTTTGAACCATTTTAATTACACATCAATAATGTAGGAATTACAATACAAGGAGAACCTTTTATGTCAGAGTGAATCTAATATTTCCTAACATGCTATATTAGAACTTGAAGAATGCATAGTGCTTAGTGATTAGTTCCACAGTGAGTCTATATTTTGCCCAGTGTCAGTGAAAAACTTGGAAGTTGAATCATGTATTTAAAATGTTGTTATTTTTAAACAAAATAATCCAATCAATCCTTCCATGGATAGTAAGTGTAGAACCACAAATATCACCAGAGAATTTGAGGGTATAGATCCTAATAACAATGATAAGATGAGGTACAATCTTTTATACTGGATTGGCTTCTCAAGTAATCTAATGTTCTATCCTGAAGCCTCCTCTTGTAAATTCTGTTGATGACCAATCCATGTAGACAAAATTAGTACACCTTATGGCTTAGAGAGTACACTTTTGACCTCAAGATTAAGTATGGCAAGACGAATGGATATCAAGAAAATGTTACTAGAAATGCAGCCCATGACGCAATAAAATATGAAATTGACTAATGAAAAGACATATATATGAGAAAATTGTAATATTCATCAAGATTTTCCAAGTCAAATAACTTTTGATTATTATTTGAACATTTTAAACCGATATCCAAATCAAAGACTAATAAAATAGGAACTCAAATTGAAAATCTAGCTTTACCTGCCATAGCCAAATGTTTCGAGATCACCTCAAGGAAGATTTGCAAGTATTAGTTTGCATTGAAACATTAAGAAAGGGGAAATTGAAATAAAATAAAGGGCTAAAATTTTATGGTGCCAAGAGCTGGAATAAGTTAATAAGGTTTTTTTTTTTAATAAGCTATAGAGGCCATATGATGCTCTATCTTTGACATCAACTATGCATTTAGGGGCTGCGTTCTGTCAAAGCTTGCACTAATGTATTTTATTGACTTAACACACAAAATAAGTTCGAGGAAACCACACAAATATTGATGGCACTATATTTGTTGTAAAGAAATTACTCAAGATAATTAGGGAGGAATTAGTTTGGACTCTCCCAAAAGTAGCTAATTTCACATGTAAAGTGGAGATTCAACTTAAGCTCGACGTTACCTCTTATGACGATTGATGTACTATTCATGAATTGACTAGCAAGGATCACAAGGGGTTCTGCCAAACAAGGCGAGCCCTTTTAAAAGTTAAGTTCATGTATTTTAATGCAACATCAAATGACCCTAAGGTATTGGCAAACACTGTATAAAATCAAGAGACTTTTTAAAGCCACCAAATACTTATCTTATATTCTGTTTAAACATCATTCCAATGAGTGTATTGATAGGTATCAACTAAAATTGTTGGAATGAGAATAAGAGGATGATGGTTCATGCTACTTACCGTTTGGTTGGCGAGAAGTTTAAAGATGTGACCATAGATGGTGAGTTCTTATTTTACATGCTTGAAAATGTTTTATTTGCCCCAAATTAACTCCTAACCACATAATGCCATGCCATGTTTGGGGCTAGATGCACCATCAATGAAAAGGGGTGTGATTTTTTTGGTGAATATTAGATGCATCGAAATATTATCTCTTCCAATGTTGTTAAATCATTCTGAAGGAGACCTACCAAATATCCGCGTGCACCCATATGGCCATATTAGGGATTCAAGTGAGTCGAGCTGACTCGTGATCCGGCTCAAGCTCCGCTCGATAAGTGGCTCATGAGCTGAGCTCGATGAGCTAACAAGCCATCTCAAGTCAGCCCCGACTCGACTCGTTAGCTCGTGAGCCGGTCATTTAAAAAAATATTAACATAAAATATACTCAAAATGCATTAAATTTCAAAATTTCATCTTTAAGGTATTAAAAATGTTAAGAAAACAATATTTTTTTATCATATATTAGGTGTTTTTTTATTAATTCATCTTCTAATTGTTCATTCTATTTGTCAACTTATTATAAAGTTATTTAAAATTAATATCATTTTCTCCCTTTTATATTAAACATGCTGGCTCGCGAGCCGACTCGAACTCGTAGACTTAAGCTCGAGCTCGATAAAATTAATCAAGCTCAAGCTCAACCGAGGGCAGCTTGAGCTTGACTCAACTCATTTACACTCCTAAACCATACAAAATTTGTTGGATCTAGAAGGGCATGTGGAAGTTTCATTATGGATGTATGGAAGTTGTTCTTTCTGATTGGTAATAATTTTATTTTGAAGCATTTTGTGGTGTTAGAAATCAATGGTTGTCACTTAATTTTATGATGATTTTGAAAATTTGATATGCTGAGTGTGGCGTGATGGCTTTGCTAATGTGCATGCATTTCAGTGGATAGGGGAGAAAATTAGACTCTTCTTGACCCTATCAACTGTCAAATTTGATAGTGTCATTGTTTCCTAAATCCTAGCTGCATACAAGGAGTGTTGAAACATGTTTGCTATTTTATTGGCCGAACAAAATTCTGCGTGAGTAAAAAATTGTGTTGTTTGCATTGTTATAAACAGTTTTTTGATTTAGCTCATAAAGCTACTGAATCAACTTCTATCTCTATGCAGTGTTCAACTCCAAATTGATTTTGTCCTTGGATCCATCATTTCTTAGCTATTGCACTATAAAATAAACACAAAGAATCATACATTTTTACAAGAGTTTGTTGACGAACTTTTTAAAGAACAACTCATTTTTAATAGCTTAAATCCTTGCATAGTACTTTCATTGATTGTTCCGAATGAGGATGGGAAATGTTGAATTTATTTTGATAGTGGAGCAATCAATAATTTATAGTCACGTATAAATTTTCAATGCCATTGTTGGAAGATTTTCTTGTTAAATCGAATGACACAATATATTTTTTTTTAAATTTGATATTCACCATGTATATGATTAAATCGGAATACGAGTAGGAAATGAATGGAAGACCACAGTCAAAACTAATGAGGGGCTATATCAATGGTGGCTTATGCGCTTCATACCTATCGATTTAGACACTACACCTAACACCTTTGTGTGTCTTATGAATGAGGTATTGAACTCATTTCTTGGTTATTTTGCAGCATGTTTTTTTTATGATATCTTGGTTTTTTAGTACATCAATGCCTAACCATTTCTGCGATATTAAATTTCTTTTTGCTGCATTACAAATTCACAAACACTATGCTAATCTACCCCAACGTGAGTTTCTAGTCGAAAGAGTACATTTTTGGGTTTTATCATTGGCCTCAGGATATACACCAACCCAAAGAAGTTTGATGCTATTCAATTATGGCTGATTTCGTCTTCAATGAAAGATGTCTGTTGTTTTCATGGAATTGACAACTTTTATTTCCATTTTATTTGGAATAATAATCACATCATGGTTTCTTTTACTGATTGTCTGAAGCAAACACATTTATTTTGGAAAATAAAACAACGACTAAATTTTAATTCCATTAAGGAACACCTTTGCTATGCCCTCATTTTGGCCATTTCAGTTTTTGATAAACCCTTTCAAGCGAGGGAGGCAAATTAGCCATTGGGTGCTATCCAAAGATGCAAAAATAATAGAATTCTGTAATGAGAAACTTAATAGCACTTAATAAAAATGGTTCACTTATGAGCAAGAACTATATGTGGTAATTAGATCACTGAAATAATGATAAATTTACATATTTCACCAAGAGTTAGTACTATTTAATGATCACTAATCTTTCTAATTACTCAATTCTAATGAGAGTTTCAATCGAATGCATGTGCGTCAGGTTATCTTTTTACAAATAATTTGTTTTGTTCTGAATCACAAAGCATAAAGAACTGATCACATTATGAACACCCTCAATCAGTGAGCCAACTTGCTGGTGGTTGTTTAGATTGACATCATTATTGGGGATACTAAAAAATTTACTTTTTGCAGTCACCGACTTTATCAATCCTTGGTTCAATTGCATTGCACATGAGCCCATTGGTGACTACTGCAATCAGTGAGGCTATCTTTTTAAAGGAAATCAACCGTGCATCCCAAATACATCGCAACTACATTGGCACAGCACCATCCCATGATAGAAAATTGATAGGATTTTTTAGTGAGAAACTTGAATTGGTCCACAATGAGCAAAAGTTACTTTTGATAATTAGAGTATCCTTGCAATGGGAATAGTAACTTTTTCATTAAGAATTTTTGTTGTTCGATGATCGCCAATCCTTCCAAAAGTTCAATTTTCAAAAGAATTTTTGTCAAATGCATGTGCGTTGAGTAATGTTCCTGCAAATGTTCAGTTGTCCTCAAGCAGAAAGCAAGGTGAAGTAATCGTGCTCCCAACACCCTTATTTGAGGAGTCAACTTATCAATTTCAGATGCCAACTCTGAATTATTGATGCAGCAATACTTGTGTGCTGCAGACACTTTGTCAATCCTTGGTCCAAACGCGTTATGCATGACCCATGCATGATAGCTTTCTATGAGAGCTTTTTTTAAGGGAATTAGCTTTGCATCCCACATACAGTTCTTTGGCCCTAATTGATCACAGACATGCATTGAGAGGGGCTTGCTACTCACGCCGATAAAGAAAAAAATGATATCTTTGATCCAAACTAATTCCTTTTTAATATCAACGAACTCTTCACCATGTATGACATGTTTATTTTGAGTTTTATTAGTGCCCTCATATGCCACTTCATGTTTAGCTCAATCCCTACGAGCTTTACTCATGGTTGATTTCACTAGAGGATAAGATATAATAATGTTGTCAGGGCCTTGAAATTTACTTACATAATTCATGTTTTTAATTGAACAACAGTTTTTTGAGCGAGTTTGGCATGCCCTTTCTATCAATCACAACTACTTTGTTATGGATTTTATACTTATTGATTAATTTTTTCACATTTCTATATCAACAGTAAAATGTGAATAAACATACAGACCTTTCAATAAATGTATTGCCTTTGAAGTCTAGTGGGGGTTCACTAAGAGATCCTCATCTAGAGTGTCTTTAACATGAATTGGGTGTCTTGGATCATCTTTAGGCTGTCGACTGTTTTTGAATAATTAGGTTCTAAAACTACTTGTTGGCTTTGTGTGCAAAGTCAAGATGGTTTCGGGGTGGGGTTGGATTAGTTGATAATTTTTTTTTTCTCAAAACAAACCGAGAGTATTGATTGAATCAATTCACACATAGAGAGTGATGTGAAAAGCATCATGAAAGTTGCAATGGAGTATGGGAGTTAAATAACATGATTTGAAAGACAACCTTCAGAAGAGATAACATCTTAAACTAGTCAGGCTTCTCAACTAAGCCTCACTGCACTCTCTAAGCTTCCCATCGAGAATTCCACTTAGGGGTTGTTTGGTTGGATTTTTTTTAAATGCATTTTAAAAATTAAAATCACTTGAAATAAATGAATTATTGAAATGTTGAATTGTTAATTGGATGCAAATCAAATGCATGGAAATATATTTTTGTGTTTGCTATGATTTATTAATTTATTGAATTACGACAGACAATGGTGACGATGGCAGGTGCAATGTGTTGGATGAATTCCAAATTCATAAAAAAATAGGCATTTTCAGATATTCTAAGTACCCTACACGTCTATTTGTGTTTTGATTTGCTCTAGACCAAAAAAAAAAAAGAGAAAATCAAAACCCATTTGTTCCTTTTATTTTACCAATCCAATTCCTCCTACTAAAAACTGAAAACAATCCTCACTAATTCATTAGAACCAATTTAATATGCATCTCTTTCAACTCCAAGGGTGAACCACAACCTTTTCCCAGGCTTAAAGGAGGAAAGAATAACAATAAATGATGTTAAAAAATCAGGCTAAGATACAACAAAGTATGAAATGAAAACAATTACAATGGAGAACTTTCTATGCACCGCAGAACTTGCTAAATTGAGTATCTTTCATGTATAGGATGCAACCAAAGAACAGCAAGGGGTATTTATAACTTAATGAATTAATAGGATGAGCCAAATTGGAGGGAAAGTAGTCGTGATGAGTTCAAAATGAATGTTTTAATTATACAAGCTTGCAAACCCAATACAATCTAATTCTTCTCTTTACAAAACAAATATTGCTTTTGAAAAATTTTAATACAAATAAAAGATGTCTGGGGTGCATCTTTATAAAAAAGTGCTTGATGAATGGGGGCATATGAGATTAGGTGCTGATTGTCCTGTAAAAGTAAGTTTATTTGCTGTGTTAAGTTTAAAAATTTGGTTGACCAGAAGGTTAAATGTTTTTCCTTTCTTGAGTGAGTTAGCCAAATTCACCCGTACTTTTGCCATTCCAACTTAAAATTTCACCCGTACCACTTGATACCCCAAAGTCAACTTCACTTAAAGTAGGTCAGTCAAGTTCACTTAAAATTTTCCTGCTCAATATGGATGCAGCTTGATCGGTCACATGTTTTGGCTTTTTTTCCCTTTATTTTAAGTATGTTTTGTCGGGAAAAAAAAAAGATTTTTTGTCAGATGAAAACAAAACTTAGTTTAGTAGATTACTTTTGTGGTCCTATGTGCTTGATTGACATTTTCACTCAACATTAATTAAATTAGACACGCTAAGAATGAAAATATAAAAGAGCGGGCCTTTCTTTGGCAAAGATCTAGACTTGAGCAGCAAATTTCCTCTTTTATTGATGTAGTACTTGTGCTTTTAATGAGGGCATCTAACTCAAATGTTTGAGGACTATGGACTAGTTTAATGCGCGATGGTGTTTGTATTCATCAAGACAATGATTCATTTCAACAGTATATTATTACTTTATCTGCCAGTAGGTTTTAGGGACCGCATGTGCATAATAAATCCAATGTTGACTTGCTGATGACTTAATTTTTTTTTTTGCAGTTGTTGCAGTATTCATTACTTTACCTAAGATAAAAAAAATATATGATTTGTTTGCCACCCTATTTTTTCACACATTTTTTGTCCACATTCAATTAGCTGTTATTTCTGATTGCATGTATCGTGCATTGCCTTGCTGCTTCTCAGGGAAAGGTATTACATCCCTTTGTTGGCGTCCTGATGGAAAAGCTATAGCTCTTGGTCTTGATGATGGAACCATTTTACTGCATGATGTTGAGGTAGGTTAAACGTTTAAAAATGAGGATTTGTCAAACTGACCATGAAATAGTTGGGATATGACTGATGATGATGTTGAGTTAGAAAAATTAGATAGAAAAAAATGAGAATCAAAGGCTCTAGTATATGCTGCTAATTGTTCACCCACACCAATTAAAAGCGAATGTAAAGTTTATTTCTTTTAATTAAATGACCTAATTTGAGCTTTTTTAACTATGGTTTTCATAATTATATCAGCACTTCTTATTTTTTAAATTTTAATCATTTTGTGGAAATATAATATTCCTTTTCCAAAAGTTATGATTTGCCTGTACTTGATGTGTCTAAGTCCCTTTTTCTTTTTATGGTCTTCACAAAATGGAGTTTTTCCTTCTCGTCATTGCCAACTATCCTTCTCTACTTAAATTTACGTGCTGCATGATTTGTGGTATGCTGATTTATTTAATTTTTTCTTGATAAGGTCGATGAGAATGCTTGTCTACTGTTTTTTTTTTTTTTGAGATACAAGGTTAGATTTGCGAATCTTTCTTCTCCATTAACTCCTAAAAGTAGTCAAAAGTTGCAAAAGTTGGCATCAAGTTTACCACCACCCAAAACATTCTTTTGAAGGACATTAGTAAATTTTGGCGTTTTTTCTTCTTTTCTTTTCAACTTTGCTCGTCTACTGAAGTTTTACATATATTTTAATCATGATGATGAATATGATATATAAGTTTCCTTAATCTCCGTACTCCTTAAGTACGAGTCGATTGAAGCCTAGCATTGCTGCTTTGTCCTGTAAAGATAAAATGAACATTACTTATATTCCTGCAGAATGGGAAGCTATTGAGGGCAGTAAAAACTCACAGTGTTGCTGTTATTTGTTTAAACTGGGAGGAAGTTGTCCAAACGAAGGTATTTTCTCCACCAGTTTCATTTTTTTTTAATTTCTGTTGGGTGGAATAGTAAATTCGGTTGCATATCCTATTTACTGGTTGAGGTTTGTTGCATTTTAATATTTTTGCCATTCATTCATGCAACGTAATGAATTTGCTTTTATGTTTTTTATTTTGGATGCCAGTTTTGTTTACATGCCTCCTTTAACTTCTATGTAGCTAGTATGTGTATATGTGATATAGCTACGCGAAGCAACATGAACATGAAAAGAGTAAATGTTTGGAATGTTATGGTGGTACGCATTTAGACATTATTTAATTCAAAGTAAATTTATACATCACTAGAAGCAAATTATGCCGTTATAAGTATGTATTTAGGTGTATAGAAATTTCTTTTTGAAATTTGAGAATGAATTTGAAATTAGTACAAATGTTAACTTGGGATGGTATTGATGAAATAATATAGAGGATTAATCATAGAATAATATACTCTATGAATTTATGATATTACTAATAATTTTTTTGGGGTTGAACTTTCTTATAAAGAACTTTGTTCTCAAGGCTAATTATATCTTAGGCTATGCTCAAACAACTCTCTATTTAAAAAAAATTACTCTTGTTTATTTAATGATGATTGGTAAGCATACCTTGATATAGGCGAGGATGGGGAAATCCTAAGACATAATAGGGCTCATATTGTGGTTGATATAGATTTATGAGGTGGTGAAAGATATGGGTGAACTCTTAAGAAAGGAAGGTATAATCTTCGGTTTGTGATGAAATTAATCAAATTCTTGTTCGTGAACGGTCCCTTTGTCGAAGAAGATTATTTCTTCAATTTCTAGAAATGTAATCTTGGCATATGGATACTTAAGAAAATGAAAGATTAAGAAGATAGCTTTAAAGATGATGAGACTTATATTTCGAAACATTAGATGATGTCTGATTTATAGGAAAGGCCGAAAGTCATAAATTATGAAAACTGTCGTAGAAGTTTTATAAGCCATGAAGATGCAAAAGAGAATATAATAGTGATGGTAACAACGTTAGGAAGGAGTAATATCCTAAGAAGGGAGTTTAGCCTAGAGAAGGGAAGATTACTAAGTATGGGAATCTCTATCCTAGGGAAAAGACTAACATAAAAGGCAAGCTCCGACCTAAGAGATAGTCTTGCTAATCCTAGCAAAGAAGGACCCTCTTTCACTATGATAAGGTTGATTAAGATCTAACCTAGAGGGCCCTAATGGGTTAGGTGACTATTCCTTACCAATTGGATCTAACTTCATGGACTTAGGTTTGACTAATGGGTCCTAAATGGGTCACCTATGGTCCAAAACCATGTGAGTTCAATCGTGATGAGGGTCAAGTTGGTTTTTCCTAGGGCTAGCTTAATGCTTTAAAGGAAGGTTGAGTTGGCCACTAGTTTGACCAGGAAATTTGAGACCTAATGTGATGCATTAAACTAGGAATTGGGCTAGACCATATTTAAGAAGTCTTGATTATATAGGAGGTGTCTTTGGTTGGTTTAGGAATGTTTGGTTCACCAAAGGATAATTAAGATTGTTCAAACCTTGGTTGGCCATGGGCTGACTTATGGGCTAGCTAGAGTAGTTTGGGTCTTTGTAATGTAGAGCATAGGTTGCTATGGCTATGTACAAACTGCAAGTTTATGTGCGAGTGAGTCTAGAGTAAACTGATTACGAGCTCAATCAAAAGGAAGCACACTCAATTAAACTATTATATACGCTTTAGGGTTCTTGGTTGATTGAGTAGAGAGCATGCACATGATTAGGTTATTTAGAATATTTATTAATGACTAGTTTTAGCCATTTTTAATTTCTATTTATTATGATCTATTAGTTTGAATTCTCTATTATTCCTTTTTTTTCGTTTCTATTTATTATGAGCTATTAGTTTGAATTCTCTATTATTCCTTTTTTTTCTACATCCTGTTTTTATTTTTTTCCTTTCTAATAGATCTTGTAATGGGTATTCATATCCCTCTTGGCATCAATAAGATTTACCTTGAGTGTTAGAGCCATGGTCTTGACTTAGCCGTCAGACCTCTTCTCGTCGTCAGTTTCTCCTTCCCAGCATTGTCCCTTCCTCCAGCATGTTGGATCTCGTAGTCTCTCTTTCGAGTCAGATGCAGTCGGCTAGAGTTTCTTCCAGGTGTCGTTTACCTTTTGCTGGCCGGATGTTGCTCCAGAAGGCTCGTCTTGACTTTCCAGCTGTCGGAAACAGAGCCTTACTGCTCGGTTTCTCTCCAGGTTTGCCGATACAACAATATTCTTCCTTTCCAGCTGGACCGGTCTACGCCCAGTCATCAGTCCAGCCTGTCATACATGTTTCCAGCCTAGGAGGAAGGCTGTCCTTCTGTGTCTTTCCCGGATTGTTGGAGCTTCTTCCCTAGGCTTGATCCATCCCCTCCTGCTTTCGGAATCGTTCGATGTCTCAACAACTCAACATCTCCTTTGGATCAGTTAGAATCATATCAGACTCAAGTGAAGTAGATTCCATCGGAGGGTCAATTCCGACCTCGGTTTCTCTGCAAATCAGAGGAAAAAAAAAAACAACACGAATTTCTTAATTATGACCCATAAACTAAACGAAAATAACTTTCACCAAGAGCCCCAATCTATATCCTTGTTGATCGAAAGACGCGGGAAATTCAGTCATCTCTCTGGTGTGATTCGTGAACCTTCAAAGACTTTCCCAACATGTGGAGCTTGGGAAGCAGAGAATTCCCTGGTCATTTCGTGGCTGATCAACTCTATGGAGGCTTTGATTGGCGGATCATATATGTTCCTTTCACTAGTGCTCTCTGGACGGCAGTCCGCGATACCTACTCGGATGTAGGAAATTTCAACCAACTCTATGAGGTATCTAAGAAAATTGATGAGAGAAAACAAGGACCGAGGACCTTGACCCAAAACTTCAATGATCTAGTTGCATTATGGATATAATGCGACCTGTATTATGACTACGTTTGAGAATCTCCGACCGACGTATCTCTCTTCTAGAAAATTGTAGAAAAGGAGCGCATGGTCCAATTTTTGGCAGACCTCAATAGAGATCTTGACGAAGTTTGAGGCCATATTCTTGGTTGAGATCTTCTTCCTTCCACTTGCATTGCTTTCACTGAGATTCGTCGCAAAGAGAGCCGGAGACTTGTCATGCTTGGTTCTTACACTCTTTGTATCCGCCTTGGTCTCTAATAGTGCTCAACCTCGAGCTCATCACCCCACTTATGATCACTGTTATAAACCCAACCACACTAATGATAAATTTTGGAAGTTTCACGGGAAATCTGTATCCAAACCGTCGGCCAGATCTCTCGTCGCCAAGGGTCTCGCTACAAATTCTTAATCCAACACAATACAACCGACCTCTACCCAAAAGAATAAAAAATCCTCCAACTCTCTTAAAAGTCAAATGAAGCACTTAATCAAGCTGCTTGGATCCAGTCCGCTCACTTTCAACCCATTGACCTCCCACGTCCGTCAAGGTACCAATTCTATGACATTCAATTCTTTTGCCTCTTTTAGTCAATGGAGCATTGATTCATGTGCCACATACCACATGACTGGAAGCTCTCAAGCCTTCTCGACATACTATCATCGCTAGGAAAATATACTGTTAAAATTGCCGACGGGTCCAAAAGTTTCATTGCCGTTAAAGGGTTTGTTGTTTTAACAACAAGTTAACTCTAGAATATGTGTTACATGTCTTTATTATGATACATGTGTCTTTAATGATTGACTATTCCTCTAGGTTTTGACTCCATTGCTTCTCAGGTCATGTAGGACACAAAAGTTCCTATATGGATTGAAGCAATCACCACGAGCATGGTTCGAGAAGTTCACAAAAGTGGCGGTGGACCATGAATTTACTCAGGCTCAATCAGATCGCACTCTCTTCTTCCGACATTTCTCCAACAACTAGGTAGCTATCCTTATCTTCTATGTTGATGATATTGTTCTCGTAGGTAATGATCTTCCAGCATAAGAGTCTTTGTAAGACATTCTTTCTGCTTCCTTTGAAATGAAGAACTTGAGATCTCTCCGATACTTCTTAGGCATTGAAGTTGTTCGGTCATCTCAGGGTATTTTCCTGTCTCTGCGGAAATTAGTGATTGATCTTTTGACAGAGAACAATTTTCTCCTGTGCAAACCAGTGCTGTCCCGATGTAACCCAATAAAAATTTCTTGATATTCCCAATGCAGTTCCTGTAAATTTGACTCACTACCAACGCCTTGTGGGGAAACTCATATACTTTGCCCATACATGCCCCGACATTTTCCAAACAATTGGAATAATCACTTAATTCATGCATGATCCCTTTGAGTACCATGTCCAAGCTGTCTACCAGATTCCACTATTTATAAGGCACACCAGACTCAGTTTTATTTTTTTCTCGCCATATCTCTTGTTCTATTACAATTTACAGAGACGCTGATTATGTCAGGTATGTCAATGATCTGCGATCTACCTCTGGGTACTGCTCTTTTTTGTGGAAAAACCTCGTCATCTGGACAAGCAAGAAGCTGTTTGTAGTTGCTTGGGCAATGCAAATGTCGAATTTGGGTCCATGTCCTTAGGATTTGTGAAGTTATCTGATTACACATCTTGCTCCACGAATCACGTATGACAATCTCGGTTCCCTTACAGTTTTTCTGTGATGACAAGGCAGCCATTAGCGTTGCTCATAACCTGGTTCAGTATGATCGCATCAAGCGTGTTGAGATTAACCAAAACTTCATTAAGAAAAAGCTATAGTCCGAGGGCAACTGACATATATTCTTACTAAATCCTGGTTTGGCGATGCGGTGAAGTTTTGTTGCGGTTCGGAGAACGCCGACAAACTTTATTGACGTCGTTTGGTACAACACGTCGCTGAAATACTATTTTATCTCCGTTTCATATCGCGAGATCGACCTGACGTTTCACTCTGTTCTCTGTCCCTGTTCTTAAAAAAAATCCCCATTGTTTTTAAATTCAACGCATTTCCTCTCCGTCGTCTCTCCTTCTCCGACTCTTCTCGTCCGGCTCCGCAGAAGGATGACGAAGGTATTATGCCATGGAGAAAGCTTCTGATATCATTTATGAGAGTAGGGAAATTTTTTTTTTCATGACGCCATTAATAAGAGCTGTCTGTGGAAAGAAAAGACCTAAAATAGTTTAAAATAGAATTACAATAATGAGGGGTATTTTTTATTTTTTTAAGTTTGAGAAGTTATTATTAATCAAACAATTTATTAACTTTAAAAAATTCAACTTTATAATGCTGCTTATGTTAACACTCCGTTTAAAAGAATTTTTCTGAATAACTTGTCAAATCAAGCCTAAGAACCTTCATTGGCCACAGTTCGACGATTTCAAATCCAAGTTGAACATGACTGATATCTTTGCTTTACTTGAGGGGAGTATTAGAATATTTATTAATGACTAGTTTTATTCATTATTAATTTCTGTTTATTTTGATTTATTAGCTTGAATTCTCTATTATTCCTTTTCTTTTCTACTATATCCTGTTTTTATTTTTTTCCTTTCTAATAGATCCTTTAATGGGTATTTATACTACTCTTTGCATCAATAAAATTTACCTTAAGTTATATTCTAACAAGGTCACTAATATAATAATAGTTAAGCTTGGATCATAGATATGTCAGGATTGCTGATGAAAATAGATCTCATATATGCTGTGAGATTTGAGTCAATCAACAATAGAATGCCTAATGCTCAGATATCAAAGTGATATTGGCAAGAACTCTAGTGTATGTGCTAGAAATTGAGGGACTATTTGGTTTGATGAAAAAAAGAATGCATAACAAAATAATGAGGTGTAAAATTAATATATTGAATTTGGAATACTTTGAAGTTGTTTGGTTCAATATAGAATAAATATGGGATTTCAAATTTTTTTTTGTTTGATTTGAAGAAAAATAATATTAATCTAAAATATGGTGATGGTTGTGGCAGGGGGCAAGCGGCGTTCGACGGGTCCGGACGATGGGCGACAGTGAGGTGGGTAGCGACTATGGTCGTGGGTGGGGGCAAATGGAGAAGGCAGGTTGCGAGCCGACAATGGAGGGTGGTGGCTGTGGTAGGGGCTAGGTGGTGGTAGGCAATGGTGGGTGGGAGCCACGGGGTTGGGTGGTTGCTGCTAGTGCAATCGACGACAGGCGGGCAGGGTTAACTTAGGCGGCAGATGGGGGTCAACGGCTGTTGACCTCATTTTTGGTGAGGTCTTAGTGTGGCATGCAATACTTTTCACAAAGTAATGTATTTAAAATTTGCTTAAATCCGACGAATTCCAAATATATTGAGAATAAGCTAGGGAATGAATTCTAAATGCATTGAAATTTTACATTGCATCTGGAATTCATTCAACTATACACTCAAATTTATGAACTTTTACAAAATGAATGCAATGTACTTCTTTTGCAACAAACAAAGCAACCGGAGTGAATCAGGAGTATCTTGAGTAATCCAAAGAAATAGGATTGGGTCAATGCTAGAGCACTTTTTAGTGACTGAAATCCCCCAAAGAGGTATCTACTTAGTGAATACACGAAGGGAGGACTTGGTGTATGAATATGAAGATGCCATTAATATGGAATTGGAATTCATAAATCAGTTTAGACACTTAATGTTATGGACCTAACAAGTTAACTATCATGATTAGTTTTTTATTCTTAAACATATTTAAGTTAAACTATGAGATAAGGTTTTAAGGAGTATTAATGTTTACTTAAATGTGAATTTTCGAGGGATGAGTTTAACAAACGCATGGCTCTGCTATTCTTGTACTTATTATCTTTGGAGATGGGTGGAAAGGGTTGGGTGCGAGGTTATTAAAGGAAGATAAAATGGGATGGAAGTGGAAAGGAAAATTATATAGGAGATGTGCCATGATTACACATAAAGATATTAAGGAATTGATGGTAAATAGAAACGAGAGTGCAAGAGAGGGATGTAGGGTTAGATATGCAAGCAAGTGTGAGGGAAAACAGGTAGTAGGATAGATCTACAGCGAAGGAGAGCTTTTAAGGTTGGTTGATTGGTACGAAAGCTGGAATAATATTTGAAAAAGAGCAGGCTCATGGAATAAGAGGGTTCGAAGGATGGATTTAGAGGAAGACAATCACTAGAAAGAGAGTTAGAGAGACATTGAAAAGAAGATAATTTCTTGAAAGGAATTGAATAGAGCCTCAATAGGCCGTATTAGTTTATTTTTTTTTTTTTAAGGGGTGTGCATATTGCATTAAAAGGGAAAACAAAAATTACAAAAGAACGCTAAAAGCGAGGGCAATCTATCCCCATTGACAAAAACAGAAAGAGGATAACTCTAATGTAAGCTAGAAAGAACAAAGTCACTCTCAAAAGCCGGGTGAGCACAAAAATCAGCAGCAGTGTTGTTAGATCTACCTATATGATAAAAAAACCTATCTGAACTCAGTAAGAAAGCCAAGTCAGGCCCATGAGAAGGTTGGTGTTGCCAGGTTTTCATATCTAACGTGCTACAGAAAGCCCCCCTCCGAAAAAACGCAGCATGATCCCGCGGTTCTCATACATCCAAGGTTGAAGTAAAGAGACAAGGAACAATATCACTTGGAGTTCAAATTGCGTGCTGTCCCAATCTAGCAACCACCAAGCAATTTCCGATTTCCTCTCGAATGATGACCCCCATACTAGCAAGGCCGGAAGGCAAAAGGGCCCCATCAACATTAGCTTTCAACCAGCCTGGAGGGGGAGGGCACCAAATTAAAGGGGAATAAAGCCTAGACGGCTGAGAGGTGCCTCAGTGTTCCAAAATAATAGAAGACTGAGTGTCGCTAAGGGAAGTTAGGATCGTAGCCGCCATGACCGTGAGGGTTCCGAAGGGCTGCCCATGCTTCTTGGAGTTTCTAGTTCTCCAACTATATGATAAATTGCGGAACAGAAAATCTTCCCCGCCAACTTCAGAGCTTTTGGAAAATCATCGCTCCGTCTGTAAAGATAATCAAAACAACTAAAGTGAGGAATCCCAACATCCCATTTTGGTAAGGCTTGGAGAATGGCCACAAGGACTTCACACTTAATAATCACATGATCTCAATCTTCCCCATCCTAACATCCCCAAGGGCAAGTCATGTCATCGCCAATCCTTCTTCTAAAGAGCCGTGAGTTGGTTGGGATTGCATCCATAAGGATACACCACCAAAACATAACCTCATGCGGGCGAAGTTTAAGCTTCCGGAAGCAACAATCATACGGAGGTTGATGTTTGACAAACTATCATAGGCCTGTCGTGACTTTGAAGATGTGGAGAAAGGGAATGAGGATGCTAAGATGGAAGAATGAGTGGTTTATGAAACAATTAGTGAATAAGTTTTTCTGTTGAATCATGTAATTTGTCTTTTAGTTTCATAATGCTAAATATAGTGATGTTGATTGCTTACAAATAGGTTATTAAATGCACGCCCACCCCCAACCACACACCCCCATCCTTCCTCCACACACGTGTACAAACAATCAAGTCTCCCAGGATGCTTGCTAGTAATTAGCTTTATTTTGAGAAGTTTGATCGAAGTTGACGTGTTTACAAGTGTTCTTGTTTTTAAGGTGTTTTTTAGTCCGTAAATAGATGGTGTTGGCATGGAAGCTATTAGCAAACTATTTTCACTATAGTCTACATGTGGGCTAATTCGAAATTTTCTCTTCTTTTGTTTACTACCATAAAAATTTTTTGGATAATGCAAACTGTGATGACCAAACATATAATGCCATAACATAATTTCATTGTCTTTAGCGACTGTGACAAAAAATTAAACTATACTTTGAGATTATTCGAGTCAAGTCCAAATAATACTCCATATTTTTTCTCGGCATTGTCAATCACCTATCCCCGTGATGAATTCCTAAAACTCATGACATGAATAAAAGTTAGCTTGGCATTGATGATCAGTAAAAATTTTACTAATAAAGAACAAATTACACGATGTATTTGGAACATGAAGAACATCGTGATTGGTTAACAGTGGAGAGAGTTGGCAGTTCCAATTCTGGCAATTACCTAGAGTGAACCATTGTCAATTTTGGCATTTTAATTGCTTGCACAAGATCTGTAGGAGCAAGATAATTTCGAACAAATTGCCATAAGATTAGTCGTGCCAGAGTATTATCTAAGAATGGGAAAAATTAGGAATAACACTAACAAAACACTGGTTAGAGAGTTGGGCTTTTGTACTAAAGGGCAAGAATTAGTCAGGGATAATAATGAATATTGAAATAATTTTTTCAAGTCCTCTAATTGCTCGAAAAGCTTAGAGAACTGAGAAAAATATAAGGTGACCTGTAGGGAGTCTAAGAGGGCAATTTGTGATGCTAATAATTATGTTTTTGGTGATCTTTATAGTAGATTAGATACAATATAAGGTGAAAATTATATTTATAAACTTATCAAATAAAGAGACCAGTAAAGAAGAGTCAATTCAATTAAAGTGTTTTAAAGTTGAAAATAAAAATGTGTTTTTCGTAGATGTAGATATTCAACATAGGTAGGTGAGCTATTTTGATAAACTTTTGAATGAGTTTTTGAAAATACTAGTGATCTTAAATCTTAATATCCTTAATAATAATAATACTTTTTATTTTTACCATCGCATTAGTGAAAAAGAAGTTTAGGACATTTTAAAGAAAATCATGGGTGGAAAATAAGCGTGACACATTAGTGAAAAAGAAGTTTAGGACGTTTTAAAGAAAATCATGGGTGGAAAATAAGCGTGACCCGATGATATCCCAATTGA
The DNA here is from genome assembly GCF_001263595.1 of Phalaenopsis equestris. Classification (NCBI taxonomy): domain Eukaryota; kingdom Viridiplantae; phylum Streptophyta; class Magnoliopsida; order Asparagales; family Orchidaceae; genus Phalaenopsis; species Phalaenopsis equestris. The sequence goes on along the minus strand of NW_018164444.1, from coordinate 61,153,529 downwards.
AGCGTGAAAATATTTATGAGATTTAGGAGTTTCTTGACTTACTAAATTTTTAATATTATTTTAAAAATTAGAAGGATGCCCGAGAAGTTGAGGAAGAGTATTTTGGCCCTCATTTTTAAGATTAAAGGGGCTGCACAAAAGTGTGCAAATTATAAAGTAATTAATTTGATGTGTCATACTTTAAAATTATGGGAGAGGTATACTATGGAAGCTTACATTTATTGAGAGGTTTGATGGAGAAGTCCAGAGAATAAAGAGGATTTTCATATGATTTTATTGATTTAAAAAAAACCTTACGAAAAAGTTTAAAGATAAGTCCTTTGGAGAGTTCTAGAGAAGAAATGTGTACATATGATTTTATTGATTTAAAAAAAACCTTACGAAAAAGTTTCAAGATAAGTCCTTTGGAGAGTTCTAGAGAAGAAATGTGTTCATATGATTTATATTCAAGTCATTAAAGATATGTATACTAGAGTTGTTACTTGTGTTCGAATAGAAGGAGGATTGACCCAGCTTTTTTTGATTTCAATTGGATTACATCAGGATCAACTTTAAGCCCATGTATTTTTGCTTAAGTTATGGATGCTCTTATTTGTTATTTATTGGAGGATGTACCTTGGTGTATATCCTTCTTATGGATAAGACTAAAGAAAGTGCTTAGCAAAAACTTAAATTATGGAGGTCTATATAGGAGTTTAAATGTCTTCATTTGAGTAGATCTACTACCGAATACATCAAATGTTATTTTAGTAGTAGCTCTTGTGGCAAAGTTGTATCTATGGGTGATCAAATCATTAAAAGGTGTGAACATTTTTAATATCTCGGGTCAATTTTTCAAAGTGATGGTGATATAGATGAAGATGTTATTAGTAGAGTTCAAGTGGGTTGGTTGAAGTGGAGGAATGCATCGAGCCTATTGTGTGATAGAAAATACCGCTTAGACTGAACGAAAAATTTTATAAGATGGCGGTGACACTTGCAATGCTCTATGACATAGAACGTTGGCCTTTAAAAGAGAAGCATAAAACAAAGTTGAGTGTTGCTGATATGAGAATGCTTAGGTGGACGAGTTGCTTGACACTTAGAGACAAAATACAAAATGAAACTATCCATGATAGGGTTGGTGTAGCTGTAATAGCAAAAAAGAATAGAGAGAGTCGTCTTTGATGGCTTGTTTGCATTAAACGTCGACCATCTGATGATCCATATAGGAGAGTAGATGTTTTAGAATCGACTTTTGTTAAGAAAGACAAAATTAAACCTACAAAGACTTAAGACATATTGTATAGAAAATGATATTAATCTATGAGAATTGAATGAAAATTTGACACTCAATAGGACACAATGGAGAAAAAGGATTCATGTAGCTGACCCCCCTTAGCGGGATGAAGTCTTGTTGTTGTTGCTCTAATTGCTCCTTGGTGAACGTGATTGCATTTGTATTGGCATACGACTCCTAATTTTTTTCAAGGGTGACTTGATAAGCTCAGCCTTCACACTTGGATTTTGATTTTCAATTTGCAGGTTTTCCGTGAAGCTTCTAACATTATGTGTGCCATGATTTTTGTGTGCCATGATTTTTTACAATGTTGACATTATATATCATTTGTGTGCCATGATTTTTTACAATGTTGACATTATGATTTTTTTGCCATTCTTTGTTAGTATCAACCTCTTTTGACACAAGAGCCAAGTTCTCCTATTCATTGTTATCAAACGATTCAGTATCATACAATAAAACTTTTCCTTCTGTATTCTTTCCGTCTAATTTCATAAAAGATATCTCGAATTAAGGGTAGATGTTTTCTGCGAAGGATATGTTCTTGAACTTCGTCCAAACATCAATTAAGGGTGTGTTTGGGGCAGCTGTGCTTATCTAGATAAGCCGCTTATCTGGAAACACGGACTGCAGGGTGTAGCATGCGTTCTGCGTTTAGTGTAAAAATTCATCTGAGTTCTTGGAGAAGCTGCTCAAACGTAGTTTCCAAACGTTGATACAACGTTTTCAAAACACCGCTACAATGGATAAGCGACCCCAAACGGAGCCTAAGTTCAGCTAAGAACATATAGACCCGATCATTTTTCTCTCTTTTCTTGTGGCAAGCACAGTCATTTCAATTTTCTCAAATATTGTCATAATATTGTTCAAGTTTCTATTATAATATTACTAACTCATTGTAGTACGTACTAAGTAATAACATCACATTCATATTGTTTGGATTTCCAAAGTTGAGTTTTCAACTAAAAAAATTGTGAAGAACTTTCAAAGTATTAACAGAGATATTTTACAACATTCCAGATACCTCGAGTTGTGGGAATGAATAGTTGAGGCTTTTCTACGGAAGTTTTCGTAAAATTTTTAAGTCATGTCATTATCAGAGAAATTTCAAATTGCCATTTTCTCAGGTTTAGATCATTAGCAGTAGATTTTAAGATTTCTGTGATTAAATACCCAATTTTGTTTCTTTCGTTGATCGCTAATTTTATAGTTTGTACCCAATCGAGATAGTTGTGTCCATCAAGTTCTATAAATTTGAGGTAAGGTGGTAAATTCTAAGGAAAATATTTGGCCGTATACTCATTAGGGGAACTGTCGGGTGAGGTATGGTGTTTTCAACTTTTTTGGAACCAGTCGATGTGGTTAAATTTCTTTGAACTCCCGTCATCATTGTTGATTTGTACATCCTTAGAATCTTGAAAAAAATGATCAAGGACTGTGTGAAACTCCTTTACGCCTCGATCAAGAATGATACAAAACTCCGCTACGTCGCAATTGATTCCCTTTCTTGCACGAGCGGCACGGAACTCCTCTGTGCCACGGTCATGGTCGTTTTTTTTATCAACAATGGGGTGAAACTCTTGTACTCCGTGATCTGTTCATTTCTGTGTGCATGTTTTTATCCTGCGATTTCGTTGTTATCTTCTTAGCCCGGAAAAAGTCACGAATTTGCATCTCTATGTGATCCCGATCTTCACAGCTAGCTCTAATCACGGCTGGATCACTTCGACACAAGTTCTAATTGCGACTGGATGTCTAAGCAGCTTGCTCTAATCTCGAACGGATCGTGAAGACCGAGAGGGAGGAGGAGAATACGTGATTATCATTGATCGATGCCTACCTCTGAGGGACATGATCGTTCCTTCAAGTGCCAAAATGTGGTAGTTGGCTTCACATTGAGCTTTAATCGAGGCTGTATGATGAGGGGCCACGAAACTAAACATAGGCTGAAGATGTTGACTGGATTTGGGTTATGATACTTTGTAGTTTTTGGGTGGAGATAAATAATCATTCCTCTTCTATTTGATAGAAACGACTTAAAGAGAGGAAGATGACTCTCATATTGGGAAAACAATAATATCTGCCATACTTTGCCATACTAGAAGAGGGAAACGATAATTATGATGCACCAATAATAGAATATACTAAAAAATAGAAAATACTAACAATAGGAGATATTAAATCTAACAGTTCTATTTCTAAATATATGAGGCCTATAATTCAAGTTTTTTTTTTCCTTAGCTGCTAGTAAAAAATTTTTTAGTATCTATATCGGGTTATTACACTGTTACTCGTTCTTCAGCCTAAGAGTTTACTGCACCTGGTTTTCCTAGATGAGCTAACACTTGCTAAAGATAGCGTTAAATAAAAGCAGCATGATGTTATCTTCGTTTAAGAACATGTTATTGAAGTCGAGAGACTTGCTACTGCTAGGGACCATTAAAAATGCTGACCAATTAAATTGAATTTTTGGGTCATACGGATGTCAACAGAAATAGTCGTTGAAATCTACTAGTAACTATCTAACTGCGTTTTTGTGTTTCTTTTTCAGTGCCTTCCCAAAATTGAGCAATTTATGTGTTAATGTGATTTGATACTACAAATTTTTTTCCATCTTTGATATCTATTGTTCATATGTAGAATATTATGTCATTTCATAAGGCGATTACATCATTCAACTGATTTATCGGGTTGCCTTCCCGAGACATCAGTATTTTCCTATTGGCAAAATTTGGTGTTTATTCTACTTCCCTTGACATTCGACATCTGTTTTTTTTCCGGTTCATTCTAACTCGTGTTGTTTTCTCCTGTTCATTCTACCACATGTCCACAGGATGAAAACAACCTATATACCTATGAAGATCGTACTATGCGGTTCTTTCCGCCCACTCCTAGAATTCCTCGAATGCATGGACTTAGTTCTGGAGATTGTGGGCTCGTGGATGATTCTGAAGATTCATTTCAAGAGCTATCTAATTGTTCTTATCAGCATTTCAACGTACTCTGTAGTGGAGATAAGGATGGCTGTATTTGCTTTAGTGCATTCGGCATTTTTCAGATGGGGAAAATTGTGAGTACACAGTTAAACTTTGATAACCGGTATATTGGATTCAATTATCCATACTGGTTTATGCTGAGTTTATAATAATTCAATCGTTGGCTTGCAATTTAAAATTGTACACTTGCTTATGCTCGAGGAAATAGTCTTGAATACAACTCAATTACTGAACGTCATGCATCAGTGTACTATTCTAGTTTTCTGTTTAATTCTTTATTCTTTAATTTCACATTGGCATTATTTTTCACTTGCTTCAATTTGTAGTTGATATTATAGTTCATATGGAGATAAATATCTCACAGGTAAATTAATGAAATTAGTTGATATTATAGTTTTTAAACGTCGACCATCTACTGATCCGATTAGAAGAATAGATGTTTTAGATTTGACTTATGTTAAGAAAGGCAGAGGTAGAGCTAGGAAGACTTGGGCATACTGTATAAATAATGATCTTAATTTTTTAGAATTAAATGAAAATATGACACTAAATAAGACGCAATGGAGAAGAAGGATTCATGTAGCCAACCCCACTCAGTGGGATAAAGCTTTTTGTTGTTGTTGCTGTTGTATGGTTTTCAGGAAAATAAATATCTTATGTCTTCAAGGAACTAAATCGGTCGGAGAAAAGACTAGGGAGACTGATAGCTTAGATTTTAAACTTTAGTATTTAGGTAGGAGTCATACTAAATAATTGTAAGGGTGATTATAGATAAACTAAATAGGTCGGAGAAAAGACTAGGGAGACTGATAGCTTAAATTTTAAACTTTAGTATTTAGGTAAGAGTCATACTAAATAATTGTAAGGGTGATTATAGATAAGAGTTTGAAAGATAATGATTTAAAAATTAATAGAATTGGAGATAGAATTACAACACTTAAGATTGTTGTTGATACTAAGATTTTTAATAATATAAGTGGTTATGCTTCTCAAGTAGGGTTAGATGTAGGTTCAAAAGAAAAATTTTGGAATTACCTGGAAGAATTAATGCAAATGATACTTGTTGAAAGAAATTTTATTGGAGGAGATTTAAATAAACATGTTGGTAGAGATAAATGATTTTAGAAATATTCATAGTGGCTACGATTTGAAGTAATTAATGAAGAAGGTAGAACCATATTAGATTTTACTTTAACGTATTATTTTGTTAGTACTAATACTTTATTTAAGAGAAGAGATGAGCATATTATTACTTATAAGAATGGATCTAATAAAATACAAATTGATTATTTTCTTATGAGAAAAAGAGATCTTCGAGAATTTAAAGATTGTAAAGTCATTACACGTGAAAATTTAAGTACTCAACATCCACTATCAGTTTTGAATTTTAAGATTAGGAGTTGTAAGATAAAAATATAAGAAAACATTGTCATAAAATTTAGATGATAACATCTAAAAGACAAATAAAATTAATTTTATGAGTAAATTTCAAGATTTGGGATGTTTATGACGAAGCAAATTCTATGTGGGATAAATTATCACACACTATTAAAGAAGTGAGTAAAGATGTACTTGGAGAATCGAAAGGAAAATTTTTATAAATAAAAATAATTAGTTGTGAAATAATAATGTGCAAGAAAAGATAAAATATAAGAAATTGTATTATAAAAATTGATTTAAATGTAAAAGCTTAGGGAACTAAGAAAAATATAAGGTGATCCACAGTGACTCTAAGAGAATAATTTGTGACGCTAATTGCTTTTAATGATATTTGTAATAAAATAAATATTGAAGAGGTGAAAAATATATGTAAGAACTAGCCAAACAAAGAAAAAATAAACGTAAAAATGTAATTCGAGTAAAGCGTATTAAAGATGAAAATTAAAAAGTGCTTTTCTTAAAATAAAATATTCAATATACATGGGTGAGCTATTTTGATAAACTTTCAACGAAGTCTCTGAAAATAAAATCGATCTTAGTGATCTTAATATCGTTAATAATAATAATTTATTTTATTTTTACCATCGCATTAATAAAAAAGAAGTTGGTAGACTTTAAAGAAAACCCTGGTTGAAAAATCAGTAAGACCTGATGATATGCAATTGAAGTGTGAAAATATTTAGGAGATTTAAGAGTCTCTTGGCTTGCTAAATTCTTTAATATTTTTTTAAAAACTAAAAAGATGCGAGAGGAGGGGGAGAGAGGAGTGGAAGAAGAGTGTTTTGGTCACATTTTTAAGAATAAAGAGGATGTACAAAAGTGTGCAAATTATAGAGAAATTTAGTTGATGTGACTTACTTTAAAATTATGGAAGAGGGCAACTGAACACAGGTTAAGTCATATTACAAAGATTTCCCATTATCAATTTAGATTTATGCTGGGCAGATCTATCATGGAAGCTATACATTTATTGAGAGCTTTTATGGAGAAGTACAAAGAGAATAAGGAGGATCTACATATGATCCTTATTGATTTAGAAAGAGTTTACGATGAGGCTCCAAGAGAAGTCCTTTGGAGAGTTCTAGTGAAGAAAAGCATTGAAGAAATATTTTTGTGAGTTATATTCAAGTCATTAAAGATATGCATATTAGAGCTGTTACTTGTGTTCAAACAGAAGAAGGATTGTACAAGTATTTTTCCAATTTCAATTGGACTACATAAGGGATCCGCTTTAACCCCATATCTTTTTTGCTTTAGTTATGGATGCTCATACTGGACATTTACAGGATGATGTACCTTGGTGCATGCCTTTTGCTGATGATGTCCTTCTTGTGGATAAGACTAGAGAAAGAGTTTAAGAAAGCTTGAATTATGGAAGTCTATATTGGAGTTTAAGGGCCTTCATTTGTGTACATCTAAAACTGAATACATGGAATGTAATTTTAGCAGTAGTAGCTCTAGTGACAAAGTTTTAATTGTGGGTGACCAAATCATTAGAAGGTGTGAACTTTTTGGATACCGGGTCTATTTTTCAAATTAATGGTGATATTGATGGGGATGTTATTAGTTGAGTTCATGTTGTTTGGATGAAGTGGAGGAATGCATCAAGGCCTATTGTGTGGTTAAAAGTACCGCTGAGACTGAAAGAAAAATTTTATAAGATGGCAGTGAAACCTGCAATGCTCTATGATGCAAAATGTTGGCCTCTAAAAGAGAAGTATAAAACAAAGTTAACTCTTGTTGAGATGAGAATGCTTAGGTGGACGAGTGGCTGGTGGACGAGTGGCTTGACACTTACAGGCAAAATGCGAAATGAATATATCTGTGATAGGGCTGGTGTAGCTGTAGCGATGAACAAGATTAGAGAGTGTCATCTTAGATGGTTTGGTCACCTTAAACGTCGACCATCTGATCATCTGGTTAGGAGAGTAGGTGTTTTAGATTCAACTAGTGTTAAGAATGACAAAGATAAACCTAAAAAAGACTTGAGCATATTGTATAAAAAATGATCTTAATCTATTAGAAAATGATTGATGTAATCTACCCCAGTTACTGGGATAACGGCATGTTGTTGTTGTTGTTGTTGGGTTTATTGAGGTATTCGGCGGTGTATGCTGCCAATTTTCTACCACATGATTGCTTGTCACGGGGGTTTTTAAAATTTAAATTGATATAGAACATTCCCTTGTAGTTTCTATCGTTAATCTTTATCATTTTCAGCCATTTAATGTATTATGCTATTTATTCTTTTTTATTGAAGTTGAATAAAACCAGATTAACCAAGCTATTGTTTTTCCATTTATCCAATGATTTGTTATGATATTTGTGCCATCTATATCTGTTAGCCAAGTCATCTATGGTTTGAAGTTTACTATTTTGAATGCCATTCAGTGCGCTTAGTTCTTGAACTTCTGGATAAAGGGTATAATGCAATGCAAAGCAACAACTTCGAAGTTAAAAGTAATTCAATGTGATGAAATTATGCCATGGTTTTTGTTTAAATTTTTGTTCAGATAGCTGAGCTTTCAAAGGTGTTCGAAGTAGCAGTTTTAATTCGGTTATAATATTTTTACATTTTATGTAGCAATTTATAAGTTGCTTTAGTACTGGTTGGCTTCAAAGCTTTTGGAATTTGGTTATGATACTGATAATTGGAAGATTATAGCCAAAGGCCTTACCTCGCCCCAATTTAAAATTTCAATGTTCTATGCCTTCACAGATTAAAAATAGCGGCTAAAAAATTATTGTTTTCCTTTTATTTCAACCATCTTTCATTTTCTTATGTTCATTCATTTAACTCGCTGATATTTGATGTAACTAATTTCCTGATATACATATGCAATCATCATATTCACTTCGTCCGCAATTCCTTGATTCTTCACGTTTTATTTTCCTGAGTTTTGTTATTTGCACTCAAGATTCAGTAAAATTTGATCGTCAAACATTTGAATGATTGTCAGCAAAGGGCCGTACACGTTCAACGCTTGATAAGCAGTCATACTCACATCTAGAGTCGTGCACTATTCACGGAAAAAAAAGGAAAAAAAAAACAAGAAAGTTAAAAAAAAAAAAAAGGAAAAAAAAACAAGAAAGTTAAAAAAAAAAAAACAAACAAAGAGCACAATTAAGCTTAACTTTTGATCACTCCACTTATATGAGATTAACTGTTGTATCCTCAAATAATTAATTTAAACTTCATATAGCACTGAATTTACTTACAATTAGTTCAACGCCCCCCTAGATCATCTATTAAGAAGAGTATCTCGAGTCTTTTTTTTTTTGGGTAAAGTTTTAACTTCTCGGTTAAGTCCTTACTACATTATGAATTAGAGGTGAAAAGATGTGTAGAATGAACTCTACATATTCTTTGTTTGAGCCTTGTTTGGGAGCTATTCTTTAAAAATCTTTTCGGGGATTCATTTTCTTAAAACCAACAATGTGATCAACTAAATTTAATTTGATTTACTCACCATATGTATATTTTGTAGTTTATTATTAAATTTATATGTGATTTGATGATTAAGTTTCTTTGTCAAACTATCTCAATTGAATCAGCCCCAATGGTGCTCCCTTTCTATTTATTTCATATGTGGAAGGTTGTGATGGGATATCCTTTAATTTTCAGAGGGGCTGTATTTTGAATCTTTATGCGAGCAGTACCCTTGGTCGATCCTTGGGCTAACTATCATTTTAAAATTCAAGCATCAAACTTCGACAACATATGCTACAAGTTTCTTTGTCATCAGCTTTAATTGTTAAGAATTATTTCAACTATAAAGATGAAGATATGCTACCAATTTAATGAAATTGGGAATATCTTGGTACATTCACCGGCGTCAGGCAAAATAATTACGAAAATAAGCATCATCTGCAGTAGATATTAGATTCCACCCAATTCAATAATGTCAGCAAACAATTAAATCCATTGCAGAAAAGAAAAATGAAAGGATAAAAATTTGAAGTATGACCTTCACAAGATCTTATCAAAAGACCAAAAATTCGTTCTTGTATTAATATGCGCTTCCATCTCTGGTTTCTTTACCTCTTTGTTTTTCTCACAGCCTTATATCTTACAATTTCTTGGTCTAGTTCAAAAGACATAGATGTTACTTGTTTTATCAATGGAAAAAGAATTTCCTAGAATGATATCGTTACAATGTGTAATTTAATTTTACATAAAATGGCTTTACTTTCTCTGTTCATATGTTCGATATATTATAGTCACCGTAGGAGAAGACTTTAGTCCAAATTTCATTGTGGGATCCGAAAATTCACGCCCCAGACTTTTGTTTGCTGAGTTGAGTGCTTTGTGTTTAGTTTTTTGGGTCAAATTTTTAGAAGACAGATTATATTGTAGATATGAAACTACTAGAGGATTTTTTCGATATGGGTGTGAGGTTTCCCATAACCACAAGTCTCTATGGTTAATTAACCTTCTTAATAATGGGAGAGTACTTTAGATTAAGGCAAGGCATTATTCATTGAATATTCGACTTACAATAGCAACAGACTTGAGTTTTAGATTATAAAATGTATCACATTGAGCTTAATGTGGATGGTGGGAGGAACAATGATGAACCTGAACATGATCTCAATGTTCCGTCATCCTCTGTTTCATTACTCAAAGAATAAAAACTCATTGAGGAACATACATGTTGCAATCATGATCGTAATTTAATGGCGTCATTTGACGACAAACCATCAAACCAGAGGGCTCTAGTTGTAATCGTTACTTTTTTGTGGAACTGTTGGGGAAAACCACAAAAATAGGGGATTCATGCCACAATTTTACTGATATTAGATTACTTTGAGTGCGAACTCAATGACACACTCGATATGACATTCTCCTTTTGTGAGCAGAAGTTAATTAAAAGTTTATCACTTAAAAAATGCTGTGAATGGTGGACGAAGTTTGCTTTAATTTTAAATGATTGATTTTAACTTGGATGTTTTGGTTTGTTATTTTGAGAACTTATCTTGGAAATCAATGTAAACGCTGACCCCATTCGGTTGAGATCTTCAATCAGTATGGTCATCATCGGGGGTTTCGACATTTAAAATATTTATGTTTGTAATTTATTTAAAGTTTGTTGGCATAAGATCTTTAAATTATTTTTCTTGTCAATTCTAGTTCTGATAATGAGGAGAATTATACTAAGTGATTTGAACTTGCAAATTTTATGTTTGGTTGGCTTTAATTGAAATTATTAGACTCATCAAATCTGGTTTTTAGGGTAATGATTAGATTAATTGAGTGAGACTTACAACCTTTCTCTATGGATAAGACAACCCAATTGAAAGCATACATAGCTTGATTATCTTGAATATAATTTTTTAAGTCAGGAGGGTCTTTAAAATAATCATAGATTTTTCTAAAAGAATCTTGTATGCTTATCAGAGTGAGAACTATTTGAGTGTAATTATAACTTTGACGCGGACAATATTTTCAGACCATTCAAGCTTAAGCAATTAATCAATTTGGTGGAGCAAATGTGGTTTTTCTTATTAATATTCAAGCATTTTGATATAATTATACTAATTTGCCTCACTTGTAAAATGTAATTCAATAAATTTTGTTCTCTTAAAAAAATATGACTTAATATTTTAAAGTATTAACACATCGTGAGGCAATATCTTACATTTGAAGGAAATTTCAAAACATGCGTACAATATCTAAATCATTCAAACTTATTAATTGCATTAATATCTTATTATTTATACAACAATAAGAACAACAACAACAAGCCTTTATTTTATTAAGAGGGGTCAGCTACATGAATCCCTTTTCTCCATTGAGTTCTAATGAGAGTCATATTTTCATTTAATTCTAGTAAATTAAGATAATTTTTTATTCAATATGCCAAAGTCTTTTCTAGGTCTACATCTGCCTTTCTTAACATAAGTCAAATCTAAAATATCTACTCTCCTAATTGGATCATCAGATGGTCGACGTAGAAGCTTTTGATCCATTGAATACACGTCTTATTGTATTTGCATAAATTTTTGAGGCATATCATTTGAGTTGAATTATACTCTTAAATTTTGTTAACATTTGAAATTATTTAAAATAATAGAACTTCTCTAGGATATTTTATTATTGGATCACATGCAAAGCTATATTTTTGGCTTAGAAAGGGTTGCTTAATGTCTGTTTGAGAATTGGAGTTGTAGATTCGATGACGATATTAGTGTATTAAGTTCTTATTTTGACATTTAACAGTGACCATAAGCTTTGCCTCATATATATTAAGTCATTTTCATAAGCACAAATATTCCATATTTTAGTCAATTTATAGGTCTATATAATTCATATTCTTAAATTATTTGTAAGTCAAATAGTTCATATTTTAAATTATTTACAAATCTTCATTAGCCCAGGTTTTAATTATTTTTCAAGCCTAATCTCCTAAGTTTGAATTATTTTTTAAGTTTAAAAGTCCAAATTTGAATTATTTTTCAAATATAGGAGCCTAAATTGATTTTTTTATATCCTCGCAACCAATTTTAAAAATATTTGCTGTTTTAAAAGTTCACGGTAGTCCAAAAAGTTTATACTTCTGAATTATTTGTAAGTTCAAGTCGCTCGAAATTTTGGCAGCCTTTTGATGTCCTCCTCTATTAGGGGGTATTAGGGAGAATTTTAACTTTCCCAAATATCTATAAGTTGACCTGTAGCTGGGGAACAAAGCAATGTATTTTAACCCACCGTTTATGAGATATGTCGGACATTCAATTAATATGTAAAGAGCCAAACTAAAGCATGCATTTTCCTGTGTATGTACTTAACTTTTCGGAACGTTACTTGCTCATGCAAACAGGTACTCGGGTTCTCAGGATGAGTGCTTAAGTTATCGACTTTTATAAATTTCCCCAAATGAGTACAAAATTCTCTCTGAATGACGTTTAATTTTCTGGGCAGGTACTTAAATTTCCTCAAATATGTCTATTTTAAAAACTTTCCCCCACCCATTTTTTATACCTTTTCAAGCAAAATTGGTGATGTGAATGACAATGAAATGAAAATATAAAATTTTTTATTTTTTTAATAGCAAATATATTATCTTATATATATATACTTATATATATATATATATATGAAAAGAGAGGGGAATTAGGTTGTTGGCTTAAGATAATTAAGTGGCTTGCTTCGGGTTCGATATATGTGGGTAACAGAGCGTGAAATGAGAAAGAAGTGACTTGTGATAGGAATATGAGCAAGCAAACTAATGAAATAAAGAAGACAGAGACCTCAACAGTTTTGATTTTTAGTTTCAGTGGGTAAAAGGAGTTGGGGGTGTTGTTGTCTTGCGAACTTAGAGAGGCGAATCAACATGAGAGGAAATTGAGTTTTGGAGGTATCTGTACGCTGCAAACCCGTCGTTGCTTTCCTTGTTTGCTCGTCACTACTATATCGTGAATGAGATGGTCTCGAGGAGAAAGGGAGGCAAATGAACAAAAATTTGAGGGTTTCGACTGTCACACCCTAACTAGTCTCCTTGTTAGGGTCAATCGTGGTGCGACCAAGACTAACAATTTTGTTAGACCAACTTTCACCAACACTTGTTTTGACTTTTATAATCAGGACCCAGTAGGTGACGAATTAGTCTTATTGGATCGCAACAACATGTATGGTACATTGCATTTCAAATATGTATTCAGAAGTATGAAAATCATATCTAAAATATGAAAATAATTGAGAACTGCTAAATCTAATATAATAAAAATATACGTATCAAAAAAAGTATGTACAAAAGCTCTCAAAAGTATCGTGCAAAAGTTGTACAATGACACACCTGGCTGCTCGCCTCAGTGCTCGTTGCTCCTACCTGGAAGACAACAATGGAAAATGAGCAACAATGAGCTCAGAGAAAACTTAAGTTTTTGTACATGAAAAGAAACACATATGCTCTTATAAAACTATACATGTCTACATACAATCATAACAAGTTGACATAATAGAAAACATGAAAAGAGAGCAAATACCAGTAGTATAAAAAAATCAACTGTAGAGTATCATGCAGGGCATAAGAAAGAAATCATAACGATATAAAAACAAGTTAATTTCTTTTATAGAGGTCATATTATAATAATGTTACTTGTTTTCATTATGGGTCGTCACTCTGCCCCAAATGCCATATAAACTATTGCTAAATATTTGACTTCCTCCAACATAGTAGTTATCGACAAACCCCCTGGTACCCATGGGTCTTTAACTTTCTGTCTCCTAATTCCAAAGATTCCCAGAGTTTCGTACTTGTATTTATATCAGGAGCCGAGAATACTATATCTCTGCATAATGTACTTGCAAACACTCATATAATAGTCTACCCCCTAACATTCATTGTGATATTTAAATTGCCATTACTGTATCAAGCATAAGACATTGCATGTATCATAGGCATGAAGCAAAACACGCATAAGCTTAATCACCTATATCATACCATAAAATAACATCATATGTATATAGCGTCAATGTATCCTGTGAGAAGTAAACATGCATTCATACATTCAATTGCAGGTATTCATTTACAATATGAAAATAGATATCCATTTACAATATGCAGGATCATTTATAATATGAAAATAGATATCCATTTACAATATGCAGGAAATTCTAAATGCATCCGTGTCAAACTAAAAATTATATGAAAGCCTATAAAAGTTTATTTTTCTTAAATTAGCACAAATTTTTTCACATGACTTGACGGAACAGCCCTACGATGAATGCCCACACGTTCATCTCATGCTCGCCATTCCATATAAACAACTTGACGCTCGTAGACAACATATAAATTCATAAAGTTTGGCTCAAAACATGAATTAACTCAAAAAATACTTTACTTGCCAAAACATACCTCGAAAATGTTTTTCGACATAAATTTGCCTTTTCCAAAAACTCAAAATTCCTTCTCAACTCTTTTAAGCCTTAATCTTCACTTTCCCCTTGTTAATTTCGTGCTAAAACTCATGGAACTTTGCTTTCAATGGTTTTGATATTACCTCCATCAACTGTCAAAAACGTGAAAAGCGCAAAAATCGAGGCTAACTTAAATTCAGAAGTGAGAGAAAGGAAGTGAAAGTCTCAACTAACATGTGAGAGGGATTCGTGCTTATAGAAGTCGCACGGATCCCTGGATTGCACTGTAGCAAGTGTCGCGGCTCCCTCGTATGCTTCTGCCGAGTGAACCGAATAGGGAGAAGGGAAGTTCAGGATATAGTAGAAGGAATAGGGGCAAAAAATCGAGGCTCTATACCGCTATTCGACCGATCGAAATGAATAAAATGTGCGTAGTTGGTTGGCTGCAGAGAACATGCGGGTGATTAAGGAATAATTAAAGTTTTATTAAATTAAACTATAATTTTCAAGTTTTATATCTCTCGAGTCGTTCGTTATTCATGCTTGGTGCTTTATATCAAATTGCTCGATTTCATATATAGAATTTAATAAAATTATTTCAGTTAATGTTTGAGAGATGAAAATTTTGAGTGCTTTGAAACTTTGTCGAACTTTACCTGGTTTCTGAAATTTGGGCATTACATTAGCGGCTGAGGATTGAATGGGAGAGCAGAGCAAGGGCAATGCATGCGATTTTCACATGCGATTTCTTCGTGCTAGAGGAAAAAGTGGGGCGATCGTGGCTTCGGTTCGAACTAGTGGATAGAGATGAGCGACTTCATATGTCTGGATTGAAAGGAAGGGATTCGAGCTAGAGCTCAGAGGAGTGGATGCTTTGGTTGTGTGTACTGGAGCGACGGAAGGATGGGTGTTTTCTCGGTTATCTTTTCAGCGAAAGGAAGCATGACAGTGCAAAGGAGATGAAGGAAATGAGAGGTTTGTTCGAAGGCCTGGAGTGGTTTGAATAGGGCAATAGCTGGGAATTGAGGTCTACATGTGCTGGGAGGAGCGTATGACAGTTACGGCAAAAGTAAAGGTTTTGAACGGGATAAGAAGTGTTTTTGTTTGATATACATTCAAATTGTAAAGTGGGAGAATGAGAGGGAGAGAACTCTAGAACGCATATTACGCTGTTATTTACTTAGAACGGTTTTGGAAACATGATGGGTGATGCAGGTGGGAGCAGTTATAGGATGAATAAATTTTGCACTCACTCAAAAGATTTAAAATTTAAATTATTATTAATTAAGTTTAATTAAACATAATTAACAATATTAATAATCTTTGATTTTTTTAACCTAAACATTCGTATCTATCATTATCATATTGAATCAAGGAAACATTGACGAAACAAATAAATGCAATTTTTGACTTTGAAGAGGAGATTATGCCCACCATTACTCGTGCTTTTATGAGGCAAAAGATAGGACAGACATTTTAGCATCCAAAACATTTTTCTTCCCAGTTGGCTTCTCGTTTCTCTATTGTAGCTGTAAATGATGTATTTGGCTTGAAGAGGTGATGATGACATAGAAATCGACTTAGCCTAGGTATGAATCTTATGAAAGGACTTTGGCCTTCTTTTGGCCAATAATAGTCAAATAAACATTGATATTTTGACAAATTATTGTTGGGGATGCAGCTTTTAGATTATTAGAAAAGATTCCAATTCTTGGGTTTAGATGCTCTTGTCAAACACTTCTAACTTACTCCCTCTGCATCGTAGCAGATTAAGATTTCAATTGCTAAGCAAAAAATGCAACCACTCCCTACATGCCAATCGAATACTGCATAGTATGGGTGTGTGATTCTACCTTTTACTTTGCTTTGCAAATTGTCTTTAGAGCTTGATGGGGAAGAAGATTTTTCAGTGGGATGCAAGTTTTATTAGAGAAGAAGAAGATATCTTTCCTGAGTGGTTATACTTTAGTGTGGTTCAACATACCATAGATTTCATTGCAAAGTTGGTTCCTGTGTATACTATTTTATCATATACATTCTGAGTATGGGGGTGGAAGAAGCTATTTCCACATTTAATGGTTCGAGGATTTGTTCATGAGGATACCCATCCATGTATAGTTTCAGTTATGATTGTGCCAATGTGTGATGTATACCAATTCTATCAAGATGTGACTTGGAGTGACAATGCTTACAAAATTGACTTATCAGGAGATAGTTACATTGCTGCCACTTTCAACTTGACTGATCTGACGTCATACTACGATGAGGCAGAATCTTCGACGAATGTGGTTGAAGCTCCTCCAACCCCAAGAGACTCATGTGGGAGATTCTGCTTCGATCGTGGGACACCGCGACTCCTACGAGCGCGGGAGGTGGGTCACAAGCCTCGTTTTTCGTTCTTTTAATGATTTTTTTTATTATTATCCTTTATTCTGTTTTAGTCATTCTAACATATGTGTGTATTGTGGGACACCGCGACTCCTACGAGCTCGGGAGGTGGGTCACAAGCCTCGTTTTCGTTCTTTTAATGATTTTTTTATTATTATTCATTATTCTGTTTTAGTCATTCTAACATATGTGTGTATTAGGGTTTGGATTCTTAGTTTTTTGTGTTTTTTACCAGGACAGTTGTTGGCATCCAGGTTTTCCTTTCTTGGGCTTGTATGTGATAACAAGTAGTGCTCCGGTTGTATCTAGTCTGAGATGTTGATTATCGTCAACGTTTTCATTGCTCCGCAACCTACCCCCTCCCCCCCTCTCCCTATATTCACTGCAACCACTCAAAAAGCAACCTCCTTGGTTTTTTTCTGAAACCGCCTATCAACTAGCTCCTTCCCACTTTGCTGCCATCCATCAACATCGCCTTCCAGCACCCAGCCAATTGCTCTCCTGCCACCTATTTGCTGTCCGAACCTCAGGGAATGCCTTCCCACACATCTTCGCTGCTGTCCTAGCCTTTGGGAATCCCTTCCCCCACATCCTAATCGCTATCCCAACCATGTACAACCTCCCAACTGCAGTCCACAACCGCAACCTTCTCTCTACCGCCGATTAGCACACCCCTTCCCGGTCGCACCCACAGCCAACTCCCAACTTTTTTGACCGGTCACCACACTTAGGGATACACTTTAATTGAGTTTGTACTTGTTTTTGTATTTCGTTTTCAAGAGCGTTTTGTTGTAACCGCATATTTATTTTTTTTATTGTAATTTGTGTTAGCTCCGGTATCATGTTATAGTTTTATTATCTATTGTTAACATAACCATGCTCTTAGTTGTGTGATGGTAAGTAGTTACTTACTGTACAACACTTGGAAGTTCATAATTTGGTAATGCCATTAGGGTTGGCGGCTATGTTTTAGTTTGAAGAAAATTAAAACTTTATCCTCAAATCAGTGATCTTTTTTTGCCAGGATCTCTAATTCCTTCTTTTTTCTCACCTTGTGAGCAGGCCCTATGCTTTGTGTATGCCTCTCTCGAAATTGCTGATTTGATTTTGTTGATTTCATTTTATGTTTTGTTGGTATTTATTTTGTTTTATTCAAGAGAATAATAACATTTTATGTTTTGTTGGTATTTATTTTGTTTTATTTTATTTTGGTATGATTTTCCTTTCCGATTACTTATTTTGAACTCGATGAATTTTTGAAAGTTTAAAGATTCAATAGATATTAATTTTTGCTTGCCGTTTTTGTTAGTATTTTCATTGCTGTATTCTGTAAAGATATTATTGTTATTCTATACTCGTTTTAACTAACTTCAATTGTCAGAACATTCGGAACATGTCTATTTTAACTTCTGCACTAGATGATAATGTGACTTACAAGCTGCGCAATGCTTCTATACAAAAGGTATGGTATCGCTTATTGGTTCAAGTTATTATTCTTTTTATTTCAGGATACATGATTGGAGGGGCTTTAGTTTTATTATTTCATTTCACTTTATCAATAGCCTCTCACATGTATTGGTAATTATTTTTCCGTCTATTTTGCATGTTCCATAATCCTGTTATACTTGTCAAGATTCTTCAAGGTTAAAGCTACGGTAATCGAACCAGTTAACTTCTCAAGGAAACTCTTGCCATCTGATATTGATAATCATTTGCCTTTAAACCATGTTATCTTAAATTTGAGTCTTGTTTATATTTTACAGTTTAGTTTCCTAGTGCATGCTAAAATTGTAGTGCACAGCTTCTTTTGTGGAATGTTAGCAGAGGAAGTTAGCTTATCCACCTTGTGGATAGAAAAAAAAAATGGTTCTTCGCTATGCTAATGAAGTAGTTTAAAATTTGCTTGCCCAACTCGTATGGCTGCTCATATTTTGTTATGAAGTAATTGGATCGTTCCTGTCCCTTCACCAGCAATTCGCAGAGGCTAAACTTGTTGTATTACTGGTTTAATCATATTTTTATCAACTTATCTCTTTCATTTGATTGGATTCAATAAATGGTTCTTTACTATTCTATGTTATGCCCATTATCGCATCAGCTGGAATTATGGTTAAAAAGTAGGAATAGTTATTGTTTAAAATGGCATGATTATGTTATGCCCATTATCGCATCAGCTGGAATTATGGTTAAAAAGTAGGAATAGTAATTGTTTAAAATGGCATGATTATAACTAATTTCGAGTGTTTTTAAAAGTGATAGGCATTCTCCAGGAGAGATAGTGTTGCACAATGCCCGAACCACTAGGCATCACTTTATACTACTGTTCCTTGTGAAATGAGGTGCTAAAAAGAAAAATAATAATCACCTCAATTTAATTTTAAATATGGTGAATAATTTTTTTTATAATGAAGTGATTACATTCACCATGCGGGAAAAAATTGAATGTTCATGTTTCTTTATTACCAAGTTCATTGTACTTCAATATTAAGTTGTCTTAAGCAAATATAGTAGATCACTTTAGTTTGTTACTTCTATAGCTTGGACACAAATTGATCTGCTTTGCTGTGCTTCATCATCATTCGTTCTTTCTTTTCCTTTATTGGATTGCTAGCCTCCTATTCTGCTGTCACCATTCTAATTTTTTTCGTTTTTTGGATTTACAACTCTAGAACTTGAAGAACTTGTGTCTACGTTTCTATACTGTTTTTAACTTGTTTTCTTATCATGCATCTTTATTTTTCTAAATTTTGTTGATAAATTCGTTTGAGTAGTGCTTGGTTTGTCTTCAAATGAACTAAAAAATCAAACTATGTTAAAATGCTGGCACCTAGCTTGGCTGATTTCAGCTGGATTGGAGCAAAAATGAATCTAATTTTTGAATTTTTGAGTAATTTTTGGTCTTTGAGCTAAACTATGAGCCATATTTTCAATTGTGCTTACCTTTTTTTTATTTGAATTTTAGTGTAGTACTTATTATGCTGTTGTATCACTTTCCCTTTTTTTTCTATAATCTTATTTGTAGTAAGTCCTACTTATATAGTTTTTGATATATATTTCTTTTAATGAGAAAAATGTCAAAATAGTCCCTGGATTATTTGTTTGTGATTATTATAGTTTCTACTATATAATATGTTCAATTTAGCCACTTGAATCCTCAAAAACAATTTAAATAGTTCCAATTTTGGACTATTGTGGATTAGCTTTGAGGAGCGAACAGACTATTTTTGACCATATTTGTGGAGTCAAGGGACTAAGCTAGATACATTAGAGAGTTTGGGACTTAAATGGCCTAATAATCATTTTAACACTTTCCTCTATTCAACTCTGTTTTATGTACTTTTGATACCCATCCATCTTAATTTTGTATTTGTGCTACTATAAACTTGGTTGGTTTTGAGCGCGTCACTGTAATACAAATTAGATTCTTTAGCATCTTCAATTCTTAAACTATATGTATTTATTTGTCTTTGTAATTTGCTAATTTCACCCCTCTTAACTGCTGATTTTAAAATTTAAATGTTTCAATTAATTATTCCTTCTTACATGGAGTATTTGTACCAATGTTTCAATTAATTAATCTTTTTTATATGGAGTTTTTGTACCAATGCCTGATCTTATAACTCCGAAGCTTTGCACTTGTTCACCCTTAGCATTCTATTTTTCTAACACTACTAATTTTCCTTGATTATGTATTTTTTTATTCGGTTAATATTTTATGCAGTATTGTTCTTTCATAAAACGTTCGTAGGTATCATCTTTCTATGGGTATTTGTATTGTCTTTTATGTCACATAGTGGGTTCGGAAGACGGTACATCTTGACAACACTGAGCATGATAAACAAAGTGAACATGATTTGTATTCTTAAAAAGAAAATTGTATCCAAGTAATAACAAAAATAAACAACACAAGACAAATTTTATTCTATAAATAAAAGTAAAACTAATACAACTGAAATGAAAAACAAGAACTAAATGAGGCAAAACTGGAATGATTATAGGAAATAACTATCCAAAACCTTAAAGATAATCCTCAACAACTAATGCAAAACTGAAAAATACCTAAAAGAAAGTCTAGAATTGGAAAATCCTTTATGCAGAGCGGGTTTTCAAGTGGCTGAATAGAACATGCTATACAAAAATATCAACGACAGGTTTGACAAATTGAACTCGATAAATAACTTCTTTTCATTAAAACATGAATGACAAGGATATAGTGCATGCAATATGATCAACATAGAGACAATTTATTATGTGCATATAAAATGACTTGTAAAAAATGTTATGAATATGCTTAGTTAGTTTAATGAAATATGCAATCATTTCAAATTCGATCAAGTCTCACCAGTGTAAAACTTAGCATTTATTAATTATTCAATTTCAATTTAATTTATATTCATATAATCAGTTTTATTAGATATCCTAAAATCGAGAAGGTAAACATCAAACAAAAATAACTGGACAATTTTCTGTAATGTTCTCTCTATGTGGGCTCGTTGGCACGACTAGTCAAATATCTCAAAGGGTTCCAATAACCTACATACCACTGCATACGAGCATACACAATTGCAAATTTTTTCACAAGTAAATATGTATGCAATGTGCTATTTTACACAAGTTGGTGATTTGACAAATCTACACGCAATTCATAAATGTAAAGAGCAAGAAAAGAAAATATTATAATTGTAAGAAAATATTTAGGGAGTTGTGAGACAATATAATAAATGAGCTAATTACTTCATTATGAGCAATGAATGAAGTCTATAACAAGTGCAAAACAAAATAAATATATATAAAACAATAAGAGCATGATTCACAATCCTACAATGTAACTAGAAATCTAGTACAAATAACAAAGTTTAATACCCCTAATGATGAATGGTTTAGTTATCCCAAAATAAATAACAGTTACTTACCTCAAGACAACCCAAACAAAACTTCTAAATATTCCAGTGATTAGCTAGTGTTGACTATCAGTCCTACACTAATTAGGATTTAAAATAAATAATTATGCAAATAGAGTTATTAAATTAGGTGTAACATTATAATAACTTACTATAAATAAATATGCATTCATATATATATATATATGGCGTCGGTGGGGGGCAGCTCTGCTAGGGTTTCGCCCGATGGCGATTGCCGACGTTGAATCCTTCGGCTTCCAATCCATTGATTTCGTCGTTCTCGACGAAGAAGGGCTTCTCCTTCGGCTTTTTTTTCGCATGTCGTCTCTCCTTCTGACATTCACACCATCGTTTTGTTGCCTGACAACGAAGGGCGGCTCCTTTGTTCCGTCGTCTTCTTTGAGCTTCGTCGAGGCTTCGTCTTCTGCATTTCGTTTTTTCTACGCGATTGTTGTCTGTCTTCGTAGGCCTTGTCGAGCTGCGGCTATTTCGCGACTTCACTTTATGCAGCTTCGTCCCGACCGTCTTCCGTCTTCGGCTCGTCATTTTTTTTCGCCCTCTGCTTGACTTGTCAGGGTTTTTTTCTGCTGTGATGGAGCTCCATTCTTCTGCGGTTGAACCTGACAAAGCCTTCTTCTCAAGTTATAAGGAGTATCGTGATGGTACATATGACGGTGCCTTTATTAAGAATGCAAGTAGAAAAAGTGGAAAAACAACACTTTTTTTTCTGAGTTAAAAATTTCAACCATGACTGAGAAATTCAAGTTCGCTCTTATTGAAAAATTTTAGTGAGGGCACCCACTTATGGAAGTTATCAAGAAAACTTTTGATGCTCTCAAGCTAGCAGGAAAGTGGAAAGTGAAGCTCATGGATGAGAGACATGTGTTGATTCAATTAATCATGACTAAAGACTACATTCAGATTTTCTTCAAAAAATATCTTAACATTGCAGACAAATCAATGAAGTTACTCAAGTGGTCTCCTAATTTTGACCACAATCATGAATCTCCTACTGTACTAGTATGGTTTAATCTACCTGGTCTCAAGCTGCACTTTTTTTATCATCAGGTTCTTTACTCTATTTGGGCCATACTTGGGGACCCTATGAAGCTAGATCTTCCCACTTTCAACCTAACCAAACCTTCTGTGGCCATAATACTCGCAGAAAGAGATTACTTTACCTGATGTTATTGAATTCTGGTTGGGCACAACTCATAATGGATATTGACAACAAATCATCATGGAGCATAGACCTCTTTATTGTTCTCATTGTAAGATGTTTTGGTATACCTTTGATAAATGTCATAAGCTTCATCCTAATTTGAAATTTAAAAATCAAGTGAATAAGGATGGATCTAACTCCACTGCTCTGGGCACATCTATTTCACTTGGAGAGAGAACTACCATAAGATAGGATTTGATGTTTGACTTAATTGCCCCTGTGGACCACCCCTCTGAAAGTATTGTATCTACAAATGATATGAAGCTAGATGGCTCTGTTGAGCAACCTACACTTTCAAACCCTATTGAAAACAACACTGAAGGATCCCTACCTACAAGGACTGATAATCAGGTGAACCTTGCAGCTCCCTATCTTCAGGAAGTATCAGGGGTAGAGGCGATAACTCATACCTCACATACACTAGAACCTATTGTGGGTACAACTTTTGGCAATCTTTTTACTACAACACTATCACATTCGAATGAGCAAAAATCTTTAGATGAGGAATGACAGGTCTACACTTTCAGGAGGAAGAAGAAGAATGAATATCTACTTGAGCTAAGGAATCTAATGGATTATACTTTGGTTACTTTAGACAATGGTACTCCCCTCACCAATTTGTTAGTTGATTCCCTTCCGAGAATTAGAGGCAGAGGCAAAACTAAATTGGGTCATCCCGATTGATCTTATATGTACCATCTATTTTTGGTTTTTTATTTTTTATTTTTTGTGTGTTGTGTGTTGTACCGTGTGGGTTGGGCGCCTACTTGGGCCCACTCACAGAACCTATCTGTACCCTTTTCGCTTTAATATATTTGCCCTTGGGCTTATATTGTATATATATTCTGCTACTTATATTCCACGCTCGTAGAAGAAGGGGAGTATGCTCCTCTATTCCGTCGTCTGTTTCGACGAGCTGTAGGGTCGATCGGGATCATGATCGTGCTGCGCCTGCATCGTGGTCTCTGTAGGGCCCATCGAGCTACGTTTGTGCTGCTTGCATTTCTGCTGTTTCGACCAGTACACGCCTTTCTTCCTTCCTGCGCCTGTTTCCTCAGGTTCGACGACCCGACACGCATCGTTGCGTTGCATCAAATCAGACCGTCAGCTTTCTTTGGCTTTTGCATCTGCGGGCTGATGGATCGTCATTATGGCGCTTCATTCTTCTTCGGGTTGATCCTGACAAAGCTTCTTTCGCCCACGTGGTTGGTAATCATCCTGCGGAATCTACTATTGTCTTCCCCTTAAGCTAAGCTACAAGGAATGTCGTGATACAAGGAATGTCGTGATGGTACGGGCGATTGCCCTTTTCTTAAAAAGATAAGCAGGAAGAGTGTGAAAATAACACTATTTTTCTCTGATTCAAAATTTTCAACCTCAACTGAGAATATCAAGTTCGCTCTTATTGGAAAATTTCAGTGGGGGCATTCATCTATGGAAGCTATCAGAAAGAG
>NW_018164444.1:61122796-61128982 GCF_001263595.1 Phalaenopsis equestris | reverse complement strand
ATGATCTCAAACTTGTAGGCAAGTGGAAAGTGAGACTTTTGGATGAGAGACATGTGTTGATTCAATTAACCCTAGCTGAAGACTTTACTCGAATTTTTTCTAATAAATATCTCAACATTGCAGGCAAGTCAATGAATTTACTCAAGTGAGCTCCTGATTTTGACCCAAATCATGAGGCTCTTACTGTTTTGATATGGATTAATTTACCTGGTCGATATGGATTAATTTACCTGGTCTCAAGTTGCATTTCTTTTGATATGGATTAATTTACCTGGTCTTAAGTTGCATTTCTTTAATCATCAGGTTCTTTATCCTATTGGAGCCATTCTTGGAGATCATATGAAGCTAAATATGCCAACTTTTAAACTAACCAGATCTTCTGTGGCCAGAATACTTGTGGAAAGAGATATTATCTTACATGATATTACTGAAGTATGGCTGGGCACAACTCACAATGGAAGTTGGTAAACATGGAACATAAACATTTTTATTGTACCAACTGTAAGATGTTTGGGCATATACTTGATAAATGTCACAGGCTTCATCCAAACTGGAAAGCTAAAGCTCAAGCAAACACAGAGGGGTCTAACCCCATTGCTATGGACACATCTGCTCAATCTGTGGAGGAAGTTCCCACAAGTCAGGATTTTCTTACGGATCCCCCCTTGCCAACACTGTGGTTTCTGATGAAGAACATCATACTACAGGTACAGATTCAAATGTGTTTATATCACTCACTGTTTTTGAAGAAAACCCACTTACATGCCAGGACACACGAGAATGCTTCCGCTCCCCCCATCTTATTAAAGAACAGCTTGTACAACAAATAGTTGCTTCTAATGTACAACAACCTACACATGCTCGACACACTTTAGACCAATCCACTAACCAGACGAGTCAATCTTCGGATAAGGAATGACAAGTCTATTCCAGGAGGAAGAAGAGGAATGGAGGCAGACTCGAGCTCGAGAATTTATTGGATGATACATTGGTTACTACTGACAATGACACTCATCTCACCAATTTATTAGCTGGCTCCTTCCCTAGAACTAGAGACAGAGGCAAGACAAAATTGAGTCGCTCTTTAGTTACCTGATAATCCAGATTTTGACACTTTTTGTTTTTTTTTCTTTAGGTCTCTCATGTATTTTTTTCGTATTTTCTCGGAACCATTTGCATATGGTGGTATCGAGTGGGGCAGGGTGCCATGTTTGGGCCTCCTACACAATCTATCTGTATCCTACTTTATTTTTAATTATATATATATGTGTGTGTGTGTGTGTGTGTTGTGTGTGTGTGTGTGTTTTGATCCTCTGCCCTTCGGCTAGTTCAAGGAGACGGGGAAAGAGCGCGGAAGGAATCAACAACTTTAGGAGGCGAGCGAGGCGAGGTGAAATCTCAACCATTCGACCTCAGATTTATAGGCTTTTTGAGGCGGTGAGATTGAACAATTTGGGAAGGAGACAAGTAGGCGGGAGAAAAAGGAATCTGTGAGGTTCGGGGAGGTGGTCCTAGAGAAGATCGCATGATTTGTGCGATCGCGGCTTAGTAGAAGGAAAGAAATTAAGGAAATGTGATTGATGTACTCCTGTAATTCGGAAAAGGCTATGCACATTTGCAAGTGGGAAGAAAAGGAAGGTTTGATTTAGTGGCTCGATAGCAAAAATGTAATGGAATTTTTCGGTACTTACATTTTATCCCTTTTACTTTCTAACCCTTCTTTTGCTTTTAGTTTTTGTACGGGCTTTAATTAGCTTTGTTAATTAAGAAGAGTAGAATGAAATTTTAGGCTGTTTTTGCATATGGTGGAAGCCTGCGACACATTTTTTTTTTTTTTTTTTCAGGGTCCTTCCATTCTACTGTGTATTTTGCGGGATTCATTGTTTTACTTGAATTTTGATTGATGTTGGCTGGCTCATTTGATGGATGAATTTTGTCTCTGAAGGTTGCTTTATCAAATACATTATGCCAACTGATTGTCCTTTGTGCTGGAGACTTGGTTGAAGATGTATCACCTGATGAGCATGTTTTCAAGGATGATGGATTCGTTGAAATGGGTCGATCAGGCCCTTATTTTGGTTCTTCTACTGGTTTACATTGTATACTTCTCAATACTTCTATATTTCTCAATAGGTAAGCAACTGAATGAACTTATGTAGTTTACTATACTCATGATATAAGGTCATATGGCAATTGGATTCGCTCTAGTTTTCTGAATGGTAAATATTCATAGCTATAATATCAGAAGTGCAATAGTTTAAGTAAATACGTAATTTTTTCTTTCTGTAACTGTAATGATAAAGAGAACTGTCAGTGATAAAATAAGGTAAATATTCATACCTATAATGATAAAGAGAACTGTCTTTTCTAAAGGCCATTTCTTGATAAAACTCTAAACAAAGATTTACTTTAGAATAGTGAACATTTTAGCGATCTGCATGCTGCAGCAATTCTTTTTTGATAAAGTCCTTGATGTTATTCGTTATTTTTTTATTTTTGCCTCCTTTATGCAGGTTAGCCTTTTGATATTTTTTTATTTTCCCCTGCCTAATTTAATTTCTTCACACTAATTTCATTATTTTGATCTGTGTATATAGAACTTGTCAGAGATTTAAATGAGCCAAACTGTGCTTTTTATTTCTTTGCTTGACTAATCTAAAATCTTCCTCATTATCAGCTTGTTTCTTTTTTTTATTATTCTCCTCAGAGTACGATTTGGAGCAAAGCTCTAAGTTATCATTTATTTAATAATCACATGGCCAAGCAGTCGGCATTAAAAATAGAATTTCTATTTTCTTTCGGACTCAACACTTTCTATCGATGCTAGGTATTTTGAAGTTTTTTTTTGCTTCAATTGGAGAAATCTGTCAAATTGATCCTTGGACTATTTGTATAGGGCCATTTTGGTCTATTGGCTTATGAAATATGATGTAAAATAGGCTCCTGTTAGCTTATCTTTAATTAAATTTGAGAACTTAATCAATAGACTATTTTGGAGTCATTGGATAGTCTTGTGAGCCTTCCTTGATATTCAAATCCATGCATGAGGCACTCGCACCTCTATCAATGCCTTCAATTCCTCTTTACCGCACCGCTACACACACAAAAGGTTTGCTCACGTTCACGATCGGAGTAGGCATCAACCGCGCTTCGCTCTCTTCTTCTCGATATTGTCTTTGCTTTGATTCTTCAGTTATCTTCCTCAATTTCCTTTCGGCTCTTCTTAAAAAGGTCGGGAGAGCCCTGTGTATCAAATATGACTCTTTCAGATCAATATGACTCCTGATCTAATGGGGTGCCAACGGGAGAAAAAATATTGGGTGTTATAGTCTGCATGATGTAGTTTCTTGATCACATCTGAGAAAGCTAAGTATATCTTTTTCTTTTGTGTGTTTGTGTGTGTTTTTTAGTTGAGAGAGAGAGAGAGAGAGAGCAATATGAATACTGCTGCATCATTTCTTTAGCCTGTCTTGGCATAGTTGTTTTCTATATAATTCTGCTTAACCTTAGCAAGTTAAGGTTTGTCTTCTAGGGTGCAATCCTTTCGCTTACATGTAAATTATCATTGTCGCAGAAAGAGTGAGCTCCATCAAATTGCCCAGCAAGCTTCAAATATTGATCATTTAATAGACGTTATTCGAGAGTCCCTATCGATGATGTCTAAGCAATGGTCTAGTGCAATGAATTCATTTAATGAGAAGTTTAGCATTCTCTCTTCTTTGATCGTCAGCCATGGTAGTTACTTTTACTTTTCCTAAATGACTTTTCTCATGCTGGAGTATGTGCATAGCAGCTTGGTTTTCATGCTCTGCTTCAGCATTATTATTTCCTTTTCATGTGTTTGCTCTTATATAGGTGGTCTAGATGGGAATCCTCAAGATGAATTTTTAAGCCTTCTATTTGGAGCTCGAACAAGTCCTCCACTTCATCAATTCCTTGTGAATTCACTTGGCGAAGCGGTACTGTCAAACTCGAGCATGTTCTCTTGTTGCTACTTTTAGCATTGACTTAGATAGGTTCTTATAGGGTTTAAAACGTATGTCTAAAGCTGTCTATGGAGCTGGGAAGGAGCTTCATGTCATCATTCACGAGCATCTTCATGTACACATCTTGTCTCATTTTTATTTTCATGTCTTGGAAGCTGTACTGTATTATTTCTTGTCTAGCGTCCTATCTGAAATCCCATGGGGATATTGATTTACTCAGTATCTGAAGAAACTTGAAAGCAATCTATCATGCAAAGTTTATACATATTAGGAAAGCATTCTTTTTTGTTTGTAGAGGGTTTTTTTTAATGTGGGTTATTTTTTTATTTTATGATTTAAAACTGGCAAGCTAAGTTTGGATAGAAAGGATAGAAGCCATATACATTTATCTCACCTTTTATGATATATTTTTTTTCTTAAAGAGTAAAAGAGGAATTGAACACCCCTAGAAGCCATATACATTTATCTCACCTTTTATGATATATTTTTTTCTTAAAGAGTAAAAGAGGAATTGTTCACACCTTGACTTTGTGTGGTTTAAAATTTTGGTCCTCCACACACTTTCTAATGAGTTAACTCGCTTCATCCGTAGCTCATGTTCCTGTTCTGCCTAGTTTGGCTTTATTATGCATGTTATGCCACACACACCTTACTCTGTGAACCACAAGCCCTCACATACTAGCCTACTGCATGCTCTGACTGCTTGCAATGTCTCCTTATGATACTAGAGTCAACCCAATCCACTACTTAGACGCGACAAATTTTATTGTTGAATGTAAAAAAATAAGTACACTGACGACTCCTTACAACAATAACGCATAAACAATAAAGGATATAACACATAAACTACAAAAGAAATAACACAAAAGGGGTAAACGAAATAACAAATGCAGAATAAGGCTAAGCATAAGCCATAAATATTTATGAATGGTGATGAATCCGACACGACGATGAGAAGTAATAGCTGAAGACCCACCGGAAGGGGCTAGGGAGACCCGACGACTGCTAGGAGTGGGAGGGTAGCGGTGGACTAGTGGCTCGGAGGACCTGAAAAGTGGAACGCCCTGCCGAAGAAGGTTGAATGGGGGGAACCGACAGGTGGGGAGGTGTGATTTAGTGGCGTGGTGGTCGCAGGGAGGACTTAGAAGGGTTGGCAGTCCACTGATGGGAGCTGAAAGGCTCGACAGTGGCTGACGAGAGCGGTACGATGGTTGCTGTGGGAAACCAGCTAGACCAACAGCTGGTGGGAGGAGAATGTTCACGTTAAAAAATTTATTAACAAATTAATATTATTAAATATATTAAATTAAATTTAATAAATATTAACTCACTCATTCCCACTCTCATCCCATTAACTATTTGCGCTTCTGTTCGAAGCAAATGAGCCTCTCTCGTAACTTATTCCTTCATTCCCGCTATCTTGGTGGTTCTCTTTTCGTTCTATTTACTAGAAACGACACGAAATCCCTTTGCCCTTGCAAAGAAAAAGATCGCAATCTCGCCTGCATCTCCCTCATACAATTCGCATCTTCACAGAAGCCTTGTCGCTCTTCAGTGCAAAGAAAAAGATCGCAATCTCGCCTCCTCATAAAATTCGCATCTTCACAGAAGCCTTGTCGCTCTTCAGTACGCCCAAATTTGCATTATTCCTTAACTTTTGTCTTTTTTTTTTTTGTTGTCAACAGACTCTTCCCTGACCTCACCACCTACCTAATTTCTCCGTCGCCTCCCAATGTGTATCATTCCCCTACACAAAAAGTCGCATGGGATCTCTGCGTTGCGATCCCCTGCCTTTTTGAGTTCGAAATCCACACAATAGTGTCGAAGCATTGCATCACGTGCTGAAATACTCTGTACCACACCGCCATTCCTCTTTAATTCTACACTAGCTTGCGCCTCCCTACACAGTGTCGTGAACATCAATTCTCCCTGTCGTGTTTTCCTCTGTGTGACTTTTTACACTCATCGCCTGTTCACCCAAATAAAACGCCCGATTCCCCTCTGCCCAAGCCTCGATTCCTTCCTCCCCTCAATTCCCTGCACCATGAAACTTCTGGCCGAGCATCGTAGTTCCCTCTACAGTTGTGCCCTATTTCTCGTCTCCCTGTGTGGAAGGTCTCCCCTCTGACGCTATTCCTTAGCAAAAGCTCTACTCCGACCATGTCCTCACTTCGAAGCCGCACAAGTTCTCGTAGCCTTC
>NW_018164444.1:61089662-61122696 GCF_001263595.1 Phalaenopsis equestris | reverse complement strand
ACTTTCTAAAAATAGAAATTTGCTTTGAATCAATTATTGAAATTTTCCTTTCAATCAATTTCTTCGGCAACGGCGCCAAAAACTTGATCCTGATTGTTTATATGCAACCGTATAATAATGTCTTTGATGATATTTTTCACTTATGTTTCCTTACTTTACAACAGACTCAAAAACTTGATCCAAAAAAAATAAGAATTTAACTTTTTAATTTATATATTTATATTGGGATGCTACATAAGTATACGTATCGTTATCAAGTATTATAGGACTTTTTTATCAAGACATGAATATCGAACCCACAGGGAAAATTAGCAATATGCACTATTGAACAACAAACCCTCTATTTTAAAAATACAATTACTTAAACTATAGATATTTTCGTAATAAGTAAAATTCAAATCTTTTTGGTATTTTTTGTATTTTGACAAAATAATAAAAACTTCTAAATATAACTTGAGTTTATGAAAAAGAAAAGCACTGAATATGAAAATATCTTCCTTCCCATCATAAATCAGTAATAAGTATAGGAATTTTGTTATGGAAGTATGCAAATTGTGTTGTGCCAAATATTGTGTTGTGCCATAGGAGCAATAAAATTCTTTTCCTTTACTAGAGCTGCTATAAAGAACATTGGCTAATTTGAAGTTTGAATAGTTCTGAAGACCGGCTAGGCAAGGAAGATACTAGCTCTCACTTTAGAGTTCCCTCGATACCCTCCACATCGGGGCTAACATCTCGTATCAGAACCTAAAACAATAAACCAAGTTGGGGGCTTTAACATGTCACTTTAAAGTCCTCTAACTCTACACCCTTCAAAGATTATTTCCCTATTTATTTGCAGTAAATCATTTGAATTACTTTCTCATTCATACAACCTCATGTGATTCTTTTCAATTGTTGACTGAGACAATACCAGCCCAGTTCTTACATGTTCTCACAATAAATTTTAACATCTAGATAGGCCAAATGAAGAAGTAAATGAAGTGTATGGATTTAAATCATCGCAACTTCTTCCAACTTTAAAGATCAATACTCTCCACAACTTTCATCCAACACTTTAATTACTTATTATTTTAAGGAGAAAGATAAAGAAAACTACTCAGAATCCATGGAGAAAACAAAACCAAACTTTAGTTTAAAAGTAAAATTATTCTCAAACTAATAAGAAGTCTCGATTAAAACTAAAAGTAGTTTAAAAACAACTAAAAGTAGTTTAAAAACAAAGCTCCACCAAACTCTTGAAGTTCCTTTGAATATCTTCTCTTTTACAACACTCTTACTCTCAAAATAAAACTAAAAATAACACTCTTACTCTCAAAATACTTACTCTCAAAATAAAACTAAAAATAAAAACGATAAAGTAAATTTGTGGTGCCTGAAAACCTCTCCAAAACTTTCTCAAAATCTTATCAGAACTCCCCCATTCCAATACTTTTCAAGACTTTCAAGCACACCTCAAAAAGTCTCAACTTCCTTCTTTTATAAATCTCTAAGAGGTTCCTTGATAACTTTTCAAAATGTGTCTAAATTTGATGAATTCTTTAAAGGATGCCTCTTTTCACAAGTCTTCTAACCATATTTTCGTTTCTAGTGGTTATAACCACCCTCTTTAGCCAATAAGTGCCTCAAATGTCCTTTCAAAATTCAACATATTGAAGTAAACCGTCACATAACTGCCTCTAGCGCTTAAGCGCGTGGCCTTTGGCGCTTAAGCAAGGCCTTCTCTGTTTCACCGACGCTTAAGCGTCGGATTTAGCACTTAAGCGCCAAAACACTTTAGCACAATTTTCACATTTTTGCTCCCAATTTGATCCTTTTACTTCTTTTAGCATTTTTCACCTTTTTAGTTGTACCTGAAAGAAAAACACACAAATACCTTCCATTAAAGCGCAATATCTCAAAAAATAGGTATAAAAATATGTCTAGAAACACTATGTTTTTTAGGTGTATCAATATACATGATCTTTTTTCTTCAAATCAAAATCAAATTTATTTGAAGTACATTTGAGAACAAATAAATTTCAAATGTTTAGAATATTTTTCATCCCCCCACCCCCCCAAACTTAAATCTTTAATAAAATAAAATATTTTAGCATCATATACAAATATTGAGAGGAATGAAAACTAAAAATAACATACTAGCAGGAATTTTTACATCCTAAATATACAAGTACAAAAAAATTAAAAATAGGAGTAAAAATTAAATTGATCAAATTTTAATTTACTTAACAAAAACAGATTCATTAGACATTTATGTAGTGGAGGATAACATAAAAACAAATAAACACACAAACAAACATACATAATTGCAACATAAAGAAAATATCTTGTAGGAAATTGAAAATTTTAAACATGAAGTTTTTAAGTAAAAGTTAGCAATACTCTAAACTTTCTTAAGATTTAGAATTAAGTTCAACACAAATTAACTAAATACATTAAACAACACAGTTAACACAATTACTATCACAAAAATATAATAACTACTTATAAAAACATAAATACATCGCAGCAGTGTCTAACAAAATAAAACACACATAAAATTAATAGTCTCAACAAATACAACTCAAAACACAACAAATGTACAGTATAATTTCACCATAAATAATTCAAAATAATACATAAAAAAACTAAACTAAAATACAAAACCAATGTAGTCATCCTCTTCCTCAGCATCACTCTCATCACTATTTCAAGTAGTTGCAGGCTCATATGATTGATATCTTAGATATTGAGGGAAAACTACAATCTGGTTACCTCTCATGAGGTTTACATAGATGAGTGGAATTCTTCCTCATAATCCATACGTCTCCTCATATATTCATATGCTATGCAAAGTTTTCTAAATTTAATGCCTTATCATCAACATAGTTAGCATTGTCCAAAACCCTCTGCAATAGTTGTAACCGAGAATCAGATCCAAAAGTCTGACCCTATGATGTAGAAGCGCGTGAAGTGGAAGCTCGAGATGTCGAAGCAGCCGAACTACTAAAAAACCTACCTCTCCAGCTAAAAGTCGAATGATGTGAATAAGATTTCACATTCACACTAGTAATAAACTTGAGTGGCTGCAATATCTCCTCCCAACTATTAAATCTAACTCCAACCTTCTCGCATAATGAAAATATCAAGGACGCAAATTCCAAACCTACAGTAGTAGGAGCGACGACAGAACTGGTAATAACACTATGAATCAAAGCTCCAATGTTGATGGACTTGAGCTGCTGAATACAATAATTCAAAGTTTCTCGATCACGGGTCACTTCACTAAGATGATTGGTAGGCAGCACACGAGCAAAAATGAAATAGTGTCATGCCTTTGATGGGGCATCTAACTTCAAAGTGGGGAAGTTGACTCCTATTTCAATGGTAATCTTCTATAATCTTCTTCCTTCAGTCAATGATTAAATAATCCCGTCTAACTCCTCAGTTGGACTATAGTTGGAGTAAAAACATAAAGGGCTCGAGGGAAAATGATAAAATTGATTTATTATCTCAGGTGAAAAAGGCATTGTCTTTCTTCTAACCATGACTCCTTCTTCTTCAGTCTCGGGTGGATTTGCATAGAACTCCCGTACAACAGAAATAACTGCCACAATAGAAAAATAACAAAATCGCTCCCACTGGCAGTGAACAATCAAGTCCTCAATAGCTCCTCCCGGACTCTTGAAACAATGCTCATGGATCAATTTTGATTGTTGTGCATCACTGTATCGATCCTCAGCTCTCACACTAACAAATTTGTTTGAATCAAATTGATCTTTTCCCTTTCTCCACTTTATCCTTGGTGCCATTTCTAAAAAAATATATAAAATTCATAATAAATCCCAAATTCATCTCTAAATCATTAAAATTAACTCCTAAAAGCATAAACTACCAAATATATGCATTTTTCATAGCTTTTTCTCAAATTTTCACCATGAATACATGGTGAAACTAAAAAAAATTTGCATAGAAGTGAAGCTCTTACAAGAAGATAAAATCTAACAAATTTTGCTTCAAACCACCAAAAAATCTTCAAATTAGGGGATGCCCTAATCTCAAAATCGCAAACTCAAGAGGTAGGGGACAATGCCAAGCGAAATAAATGGAGATTTTTGGACCGATTTGTCACTTAAAACATTTGCAAACCGGTTTACATGAACCAGCGCTTAAGCGTGAATGGTTCGATGCTTAGGCGCCCGTTTCTCGGTTTAGGCAGCGCTAAGCGCAGAGCCTTGGAACTTAGACGCCAGTGCACAAGTTTTGATTTTTTTGATTTTAAGTAAAATGCACTTCTAACTTAAGCCAACTAACCCTACAAGGTCTCATAACTCTTTAATAACTATTTTCTTCCTTTTCAACTCTCATCTTTCTCAAGATTAACCAATATTAATTAATTTGATTCAAGACAAAATAACACAAATCTTAACACAAACACACACTTATATTCATTCACGAATAATTACACATATTTTTAATACATAGAGTCTCAATCCAAATAGTCTTAGATGAGAAAATTCCTAACACAAACACTAGATAATCTTAACATTAAAAACACACTAAACACACTTAGCATTAACAGAAGAACTCTAAACACACAAACACTAAGCAAAGAACTTAATTCCACTCTCCATTTGGTGGAACGAATCTTAGCCTATCATTAGTCTCTCCTTCAGCATTTGGAATGTAAATCTGATAAAACGGGCGGTGGTTAATAACTCTTGCGCACTTTGACTAACAAACTTCTTGCGCTCTCTAACTAACAAACTTCTTTCTCATTACTTCTACCTTTTTCTTCAAATCACTCTCCTAAGATGACATCTTTCAAAACTCTCTCTTCTCACTTAGAATATAAAGTTAGAATTGAATTATGGTATAAATCCTAACATATCCCTTATATTTATAGGCTCTAAACCCCGTATAACTCCTAGGCATGTCTTAAAATTGCTATCCCACGTTAAAGTTAACCAAATCACGGTTAAAACTTCTAACAAATAGAATTCTTACATGTTTTTAAGTGTTGGGCTTAAGCGTCAGTGCTTAATTTAGCACAGGTAAACTTAACATCCAAATACTCATTCTAACATGTCTAAGTCATCTTTTAAGGTCTTAGAATAATCACTAAATCATTATATATTCAAAATACTACTAAAATTTTCTAAATTAAACACAACAACATAACATGCAAAACAAACACACAGATAACTATGGGTTGCCTCTCACAGAGCACTTGGTTTAATGTCGTCAGCTCGACGTCACCAGTCAGCTCGACGTAACCAATGGTTATTCTGGTTAACCCAACAACATAAGATCATTTAGTTTAAGTTGGTCACCTAAAATGTAGGGTTTCAGCCTGTGACCTTTCACTTTGAATATTTTATTAATTTTAGGATATCTGATATCCACAACTCCATAGGGGTAAACTTTCATCACAACAAATGGGTCCATCCACTTGGATTTAAATTTGCCTGAAAATAATCTTATCCTTGCATTTTAAAGCAAAACTTGTTGCTCTGGCACAAAATTTATAGTAAGAATCATCTGATCATGCCACATCTTCATCTTTTCTTTGTAAATCTTAGCACTTTCAAAATATTCATTCCTTATCTCTTCAAGCTCATTAAATTATAATAGTCTTTTCTCACCAGCATCCTTTAAATTATAATTAAATTCTGTAATAGCTCAATATATTTTATGCTCAATTTCAACTGGTAAAAGACAAGCTTTCCCAATTATTAGCCTGTGTGGGGACATTCCTATATGAGTTTTGTATGCAGTCCTACAAGCCCACAAAGCATAGTCAAATTTGACTGACCAATCCATTTTGGTTAGATTCACAAATTTTTCTAATATTCTTTTAATTTCATGATTGGATAGTTCAGTCAAACCATTTGTTTGAGGATGATAAGCAGTAGCAATTTGATGGTTAATATAATATTTCTTTAATAATTTCTCCATTATTGCATTTCTAAAATGACTTTCCTCGTTAGTTATGATCACTCTTGGCTTCTCAAATCTACAAAATATGTTTATTTTTAAAAACTTTGTAACACTTTGAGCATCACATTGAGGTAAAATAACAACTTCTATCCATTTGGATACATAATCGACTGTCAACAATATATATAAATTTCTGAAAGATTGTATAAATGGTCCCACGAAATCTAATCCCCAAACATCAAATGTCTCAACTTCTAATACATAATTGAGGGGCATCACATTCCTCCTAGAAATATTGCCTACTCATTGACATCGATCACAAGTTTTGATATAAACGTTAACATCTCTAAGATTATAGGCCAATAAAATCCAGATTGTGAAATTTTGTATGACGTTTTATCAACACCAAAATGTCCCCCAAAATCAGAATTATGAAATTTTTGGATAATTTCATAATTTTCTTTGAAATGCGCACATCTTTGAATAATAAGATCATTTCCTTGTTTATATAAAAAGGTTCATGCCAAAAATAAGTCTTAGCTTCAGTAAAAATTTTCTCTATTGTTGGTATGTCATTCCATACGGTATAATATCACTAACAATTAAATTCACAATGTTGGCATACCATAGAACACACCACTCATTAATATTGAACAATTCCTCATCTAGAAAATGTTCATTAATCTCTTTTTCAAAACAGAGTGGTTTTTCTAATTCAAACTTGGATAAATGATCAGCAATTTAATTCTTAGCTCCCTTCCTTTCTATTATCTCAAAATCAAATTCTTGCAAAAGAACAATCCATCTTATAAGTCTTGGTTTTGCATCATTCTTTTTCATTAAATACTTGAATGCAGAATGATTAGTATGCACCATACATTTAGTTTCAATTAGGTGAGATCTAAATTTATCAAAAACATATATTCATATACTACTGCTAATAACTCTTTCTTAGTTGTGGTATAATTAATTTGAGCTTCATTAAGAGTTCTACTAGGACGGTAGATTACTTTGAAAATATTATTATGCTTTTATCCTAAAACAACTCCAGTAGCATAATCACTTGCATCAAGCATTAGCTCAAATGGTTTTTCTTAATCTAGTGAAACAATAATTGGTGCAGTGACTAATTTTTCTTTTAATGATTCAAAAACTTTAAGACACTATTTATCAAAAATTAAAATTACATCTTTTTCAAGTAAATGACATAGAGACTTAGCGATTTTTGAAAAGTCTTTAATGTACCGCCTGTAGAATCCAGCATGTCCTAAAAACCTCCTAATTTTCTTCACACTTTTTGGGTAATGAAAATTAGCGTTCACTTGAATTTTTGCAGGGTCTACTTCGATATCATTTTCTGAAATCTGATGTCCCAAAACAATTCCTTCTGATACCATAAATTGACATTTTTCTCACTTAAGGACCAAATTTGTTTCTTCTGTTTCTTCACAGTGTTAAGAACTTTTGATAAATGTTCTAAACATGATTCAAATGAAGTTCCAAATAATAAAAAATCATCCAAAAGAACTTCAACCCCTTTTTCAATTAAATCACAAAAAATAGCCATCATACATCTTTGAAATGTAGTTGGTGCATTACATAAACCAAAGGGCATTCTTCTAAAAGAAAATGTAACATAAGGACTGATAAAAGTTGTTTTCTCTTGATCCTCAGGAGCTATTTATATTTGGTGATAACCAGTATATCCATCCAGAAAACAAAATTATTTATGCCCAGCTAATCTATACAACATTTGATCTATAAAGGGTAATGGAAATTATCTTTGCTTTTGGCAAGATTTAATTTTAATAATCAATACATATTCACCATCATGTGACTTATCTTATTGGTATTAACTCACTAAGCTCATTCATAGTCACAGTCACTTCTCCTTTCTTTGGAATGCAGTGAATCGGTCTAACC
Source organism: Phalaenopsis equestris (assembly GCF_001263595.1). NCBI lineage: Eukaryota > Viridiplantae > Streptophyta > Magnoliopsida > Asparagales > Orchidaceae > Phalaenopsis > Phalaenopsis equestris. The sequence goes on along the minus strand of NW_018164444.1, from coordinate 61,114,854 downwards.
CATGCACTATTTGAAATATGGTAGATAATTCCAACATTTAACCACTTTAAAATTTCTTTCTTTAAAACTTCCTTCATAACAAGATTTAATCTCTTTTGAGGATCAACCCTGGGTCTGCAGTTCTCTTTCATATGAATTGTACACAATTGTACACGTACAAATTGAATGACTGATTCCTTTTATATCAGCAATTGTCCATCCAAATGATTTCTTGTAACTCTTCAAAGTTTTCATTAAACTCATTTCTTCTTCTGTAGTTAATTTTGAGAAAATTATAATAGGTAATGTTGAAGATTTAACTAAGAAGATATACTTTAAATGTTCAGGAAGTAACTTCAACTCAAGCTCAGGAGCTTTTTCAATTGAAGGACAAAAAGATGAAGGCAATATAAATAACTGACCAAAACAAAAGAAATTAGATAACAAAATTTTACTTACCAACATAATCTTACTTAAATTTTACATGTTATAATAGGAATGAAAATTCAATTCTTTTTGTAATTTTTTATAATTGAAAATAAAGTAAGCATCTAATTAACTTAACTAAATACTTGTAAGATAATGCTATATAAATAAAATATCATTTTCCTTATCATGAATCAGTAATAAGTATAAAAATTCTGTTGTGGAATTGGAAGTATTTTGTTGTGGAAGTATTTTAATTGTGTTGTGTCAAATAGGAGTAATAATATTCTTTACCCTTACTAGAGATGCTATAACGAACATTGGTTTATCTATAGTTTGAATAGTCTTGAAGACGGGTTAGGTATGGAAGATACTAGCTCTCCCTCTAAAGTTCCTTCTTCTCTCTTCACCTGGGGGCTTGTATCAGAATCTAAAACTATTAATAAAATTGGGGGTTTTAGTCTGTCACTTTAAAGTCCTCTAATTCTACACCTTTCAAAGTTTATTTTCCTATTTATTTGTACTCAACCCCATGAACTACATTCTCATCCATGAAATCAAATATGATTCTTACCATTTGTTGACTAAGATAATATCATCTCGGATCTTACATATTATCACAATAGTATTAACATCTTAATTGGCCAAATCAAGAAGTAAATGAAGTACAAGGTTTAAAATCTTCATAATTTCTTCCAACATTAAAGTCTAATACTTCACACAACTTCCTTTCAATACTTAATTACTTATCATTCTAAGGAAAAAGATAACAAAAACTACTCAAAATTCATGGAGAAAACACAACCACACTTTAGTTTAAAAGTAGATATCATGCATACAAGCGAGGAGCCTAAATAAATTAAAACCAAGTGTAGTAAAAAAGATAAACAATTATCTCAAATCCCCTCCACCAAATACCTTGAAGTTCCTTTGATTTCTCTTCCTTCACTCACAATACAAACTAAACTCAAAATAAAAAGAAAAGGTGTTCAACAGCGGCAGTTACTTTGGATGGATGGATGATGATTGGATGTCCCCCCCAAAAGGTTCCTTGGTGTCTCTTCAAAATGTGTCTCCATTCAATGAATCTTCTAGAAGTTGCCTCCTTTCAAAAAAGAATTGAATGAATTTTCATGTCCATGGGCTAGTTCCTATATTTTTACCAAGGGTTGCTTCAAACACCTCTTCAAAAATTCATCCAAATTCAATTAATCATCAAATAACTACTTCTAGCACTTAAGCGTGGGGTACCTGTGCTTAGACATGACTCTCTCTGTTTAATTAGCGCGTAAGCACCAGTCCTATGTGCTTAGGCGCCTCAGTTCATTTTCGCACCTTCTTCATTTTTTCTCCAAATTTAATCCTTTTTCACTCACTTTATCATTTTTCATTCATTTGATTGTATCTAAAAAAAAAACACAAATATCTTTCATTAAAGTGCAATATCTCAAAAATAGGTATAAAAATGTGTAAAAAAAGACTATATATTTTAGGTATACCTAAAATATATAGTATTTATGTACATATTTTTATATTTATTTTTGAGATAGCACACTTTAATGAAAGTTATTTGTGTATTTTTTTTGTACCTAAAATATATTGTCTTTATGCAAAAATAAATATATTTATTTTTGAGATAGCACACTTTTTCTAAATTGAAATAATATATTTCTACATCAAAATTTTAGAAACTCTTAAAGAAACTCATATAAATCACCTACTTATTTAGTTTTTAAAAGATTGAAGTGTCACTTAAGGATAAATAATATTTTAAGTTTGGGGGATTTTGATACACCTAAAATATATAGTCTTTTTGTACGCATTTTTATACCTATTTTTGAGATATTGCACTTTAATGAAAGGTATTTGTATGTTTTTTTTAGGTACAATCAAATGAAAGGAAAATAGTGAAAGGAGTGAAAAATGATCAAATTTGGTGGAGCAAAAATGAAGGTGTGAAATTGAACTGAGGTGCCTAGCGCTTACGCTTTAGTTAAACAGAGAAAGCAGCGCTTAAGAGCCCAGTACTTTGCGCTTAAGCATTAGAAGATGTTACTTAATGATTAATTGAATTTGGACAAATTTTTGAAGAGGTGTTTGAAGCAACCATTGGTGAAAATGTGGGAAATATTTAATTAATAAGAAATTTCATTCAATTGCCTTTTGAAAGGAGGCAACTTCTAGAAGATTCATTGAATTTGAATACATTTTGAAGAAACATCAATGTACCTTTTGGAAAATTATAAAAGAAAACTTGAATTGAAGAGAAGAGAGACATCAATCCATCATGTGAGATGGTCACCCCATTTCAGTCGCCCACACGCCGCTGCTGCTCGTAGTTGTAGTCGTCATTGCAACTTTTATTTTTATTTTAAGTTGTAGTTTATCTTGTAAGTGAGGAAGAGATTCAAAGGAACTTCAAGACTTCGGTTAAGAGGATTTGAGATAAGTTTTTATCATTGTGAGTACATTTGATTTTAATTAAGACTTCTTGTTTGCTTGCATGATTTCTACTTTCAAACTTTAGTGTTGTGTTTTTTCCTTAAAATGATAAGTGATTAAGTATTGGATGGAAGTTTTGTGAATTATTAGTCTTTAATGTTGTAATAAGTTATGATGATTTTAAACCTTGTACTTCATTTACTTCTTGATTTGGCCAATTAAGATGTTAATACCTGTTATGAGAGCATGTAAGATCCGCGATGGTATTGTCTCAGTCAACAAATGGTACGAATCACATGAGGTTGTATGGATGAGAAGGTAATTCATATGATTGAGTGCAAATAAGGGTGTAGACCTAGAGTACTTTAGAGTGATAGGTTAAAGCCCCGAATTTGATTTATAGTTTGAGGTTTTAATACAAGATGTTAGCCCCCAAGTGGAGGGAGAAGAGGTAACTCAAGAGTGAGAGCTAGTATCTTCCTTAACTAACCCATCTTCAAGAGTATTCAAACTTTAAATTAACCAATGTTCTTTATAACATCTTTAGTAAGGCTAAAGAATATTATTGTTCCTATTTGGCCCAACACAATTTGAATACTTCCACAATAAAATTCCTATACTTGTTACTGAATTATCATAAGGAAAAAGATATTTTATTTATATTACCTTCATCTTACAAATATCTAGTTAAATTTAGTTAGTTGTTTACTTTATTTTCAATTATAAAAAATTACAAAAAAAATTGAACTTTCATTCCTATTATAACATCTAATATTTGTGTATGAATATTTTGCTAAGTATAATTTGTTATCTAATTTCTTTTGATTTTTAGTTGCATATTGTTTATTGTCCCTGTGGGTTCGACATTCAGAGCTTAATAAGAAAATCCTATAATACTTGATAACGATACATATACTTGCATAGTATCCCATATTTAAATATAATAGTTGTATTTTTATTTGCTTCAAAGTCAAGTTTTTGCCTAGCTGTTGTATTCTTGCCTAGTGTATTTTACTTGCCTATACTTATACTTGCCTAGTGTATTTTTATAATAGTTGTATTCTTATTGCCTAGCTGTGGCTGGTGATCAATTTTTTTGCGTCATTGCAAAATAAGAATTATAAGAAAGGAAAAAAAAATTAAGAATATAATCGCATATATCGCATTGAGATATAAAAATCGGGATCAGTGTGCCACTTTCTTTTCCTTTTTAAGAGTATGGTGACATTCAACCACTCCTTTTTTTATTTACTTAGTTTCTTGTATATTTATATGTGCATTAGAGATATTTAATCTTTTTCCTTGGTTTCTTTCAGTGATTATGTGTGTGGTTTGGCCTGAATTGTGGTAAGCTCTCAGGGCGAGAGATATTTTATTCCACTACAACTTTAACCTAAATTTTTGAAATCTAACTCATCACTAAAATTAAAATAAGAAAACATGTAATCTAATTAAAATATTTTAATTTTGCATCCAGTAGTTACATCGACATGCATTTAATACTCAACTTATATAAAAATCCACTAGAAAATAATGATTTTGGTAAACCATCGACTTTTAATGGCATCGTATTACATTTTCTCTATCTCCTTGAGCCTTCATTCATTGCAACGAAGGGGACATCTGGCTTTTGAGGATCACCACTCTTAAAGAGTGAATATACCTTTTGTATTGTTTAAATTTATTTATTCTAACATGCATCATATAAGGACTTGTATAACTTTATTCACAGTTTACACTTCACAGTCAAATTCTCATTTATAATAAAAAAGTGTAATTAAATAAATTTTATTTGATCAGTCATTTCTTGATTAATCTAATCATTATTCTTAATTTGCTCTATCAAATTGACATCATCATTGCATAAATAATTAATTTAATGTTTTAAAATAATAAAATATTTGAGCAAGGAGCGTACATTTAACTGGGAAACTCGATCTTAAGATCAGTTTGTATGTCCCAACATATTAATTCCAATAAGAACAACCTATCACTCTTAACGTGCATGTGACTGACCTCAAAACTTTAAAGCGTAAGAGGAGTTAGCAGGTATCCTATTCTAGGAAGGTTACAAGTCCTGAAGAGTTGGACTGAGTTTCATTTCTTATTAGTAATGCAACCCATAAATCTCACTGTTTTCGTTAGATTCAAGTCTTTACAATATCACTGGACTCACAAAAATATATGTTTTAAAGTTATACTGTTGGCCATATCGCAAGACTAACTCCTCCTAAGATTTTTTATGGCCTATTTTGTCGAATATAAGTTCTAACCTTCTAAAATATATTTAAGTAAAAAAAAACATCATTTTACTTCTAAAATATATTTAAGACTTAATGAATGACATACTCCATAATTAGAAAAATCTGTCTCACCTCTGAGGAAAAAATAGAAGAGATCACCACCTCATTTTCCCTAGAGACTTTAAAAGCATAAGTTAAAATAATAGTTCTCCATATTCTTAGAGGTGTTAACAAAGCTTACCATTATTTATAGAAACTTTAGAATAAATGACTAGTTATATTAAATTCATGAATAACATCTTAAATAAGAAATGCAACTAGATGACTTTAAATTGTGGGCCAAATAAAAGATTGTAGTGCTACCTACAAAGAAAATATCCATAAACACTCAAAGATCTAGGTAGTTGCACCATTCCTTATGTCAAAGTAGAGAAATTCTTTAGGAAAACTTTTGCGGGTCATCATTAACCTCATGTCTTTGTTTATCTTTCAGAGGCTATGACTATGAGAAGTCCAATCTGTCACTATAACTCTTCATTTTGTTGATCATTCTCATACCTATTTAGAAGGTTTATTGAAGATGTTCTTTTTAAGATTGATCAGTTCATCTTCCCAGTAGATTTTATTATATTGGATATTGAGGAAGTTGATAAGATCCTAAAAATACTAAGAAGATTATGTATTAGAACTAGCATGGTGAATATTAATTTATAAAAAGGGAAATTGACTATTAAAGCACACGACCAAGAATTTATTTTTCAAATTTATAATCTTATTCTTGTGCCATTTATCCCATCTAAGAGTATTATAGAAGGAGAAATAAAAATTGCAAGAAATGTTGAATGAGAAGGTGTATGAGAAATTAAAATTATTAAAAAGAAAATATAAGTCAAGATTACAAGTGAATGATATAAAAGTGTATCCAAGGCATAAAAAAATATTGTATGATTGATCACAGAATACTAAAATGACAATTTGATCATGGAAAAAATTTTAAGCATGATTTGATTTTGTCTGGTCGTTAACATAAAACTAAGCACCATTTAAGAGAAAAACCAAGAATTATCTTGTAGTTTATTGCATGTGTGATTTTCTTTATGACGTGCATGTGTGTGTTTTGGTCAGGCTGACAAATTTAAACTAAGCGTTTATTAGGAGGCAACCCATTATATCTTTTTGTATTTTATTGTGTGTATTATTGTGATTGTTAACTTGTATCTCTAAAGCCATCTATCTTTCACTCATGCTCTGGAACATGATGACGATGAGGCCAATAAAGCTCGACTTGCTTGCAATTCTAACTTAGATCTTATTATTACTTGGTCACTTTATGTATTATATTTAATTGCTTGTGCCATGTTAATGTTATGTTTTCTTTTTTTAGTTATATCATAGTATATGTTGACGTGTAATTTATTTTATTTGTTACATGAATATTCATGTGATTTTCTGCACTTTACTTATTTATGTTATGCTATTATTTGCAATTGTGTTGTGTAAAATAAGTTTAAGGGAGGGATTTTCTTAAAAAATATGCCCAAACATAAGAGTAGATATCTAAATTTTAAATTTTAGTAAAAATAACAGATTTAATTATGGTTTGGTGTGATTTAATAATATTTAATAGTAATTTGTAAATATGAAATGAACCTTCATTAAGATTTGAAAACTATTAGTAACTCAGTAATGATTGGCCTCTAACTATAATTAATCTTTCTTTTCTATAAGGATTCTTACACATTTAGACTAAATTTGACTGCACATAAAATTAATTCATCAAACATATAAAATTGAATGATTGATATTCAAATAACTTAATTCTTAGTTGCTATCACTTGAGTTATAATCTTTAAAATCAGGTTAGGTTGTAATTGAGAATTTGACTCCAAAAAGAAATAGTATTCAAAATCATTAAGGCAAAAACATTACTAGATATGATAATCCTAAATAGATAGAGTAATCCTCACATGACATGAAAATAAAAGAAAGAATTGAAAGATATCAAAAAAGAAAAAGAAAAATAAAAATCAAAAGAAAAAGAAAAAAATTAAAAGATCTCAAGTTATAAAGAAAAAAATAGGATATTTTGAGGAGAAGTTTGAGGATAAGCTTGAAGTAAGAAAATTGGTACCAATGTTTCTTTTTAAAAGTTAAAGAATCCAAAACCTCCACAACTCTAAATTCAGAATATTATATACAAGAAAAAAATTACCAAATTAGCATTATTTAATTAATTAGTCAAATTAAATTATACATAATTGAGAAGTAATATTATTTCAGTTAACCAAATATAAGTGATTCAGAGATAATTATATATTAATATTATTAATATAAGTTACGTTGGGATATTCAGAGCTTTTAAATAAGATGTGTGTACACTTTGAATTATTTGTTTATTACATCACTAAAAACACAACAATTGTAAGCCACAATTTACCATGAATTTTCAAAAATTTTAACTTCAAGTATTAAATTATTTGAGGTCAAGTAATGTCTGAATTTGACAGTTTTTAATGTGTAAAAAATACATACTATTATTGCTTATGTTTTCTTGGTTATTAGTGTCATTTTTTGCTTTTATGTTAGTTAAGAAGGCCACATGGGGTGCATAAGGAGCAAAATTGAATCTTAAGTCATAGACTGACACATAGGTGCACAAGCTTAACGCCATAATGCTTGTACCGGACAATAATTTACCAAAATGTAGAGCACATGGAAAATAGGCACCCCATTCTAGGAAGCGGTCGCCTAGTCTGACACCTAGGTGCTAGAAGTAAAGCGATCCAACATCTGTGAATGATAGAGGAGTTAGAAAGTCAATGTCTGTTATGAAGTCTAGATGTATGAATAAAGATTTCTTACCAAGAAGGTGGAAGCCCAACGTCTCAGTTCCAACGCCTAGGAGCCTAACACTGCCTTTGGACAATTTTGCGTAGTTTGGATGACATTTAAAACTAGTCAACATTTAAATGTAAACTTTATTTTCCATTTGGCATTCATACATATTTGGGTGGGGGGGGGGGGGGGATGTGGGGAGCAACATGCAAATAAGAGAAGGTTTGGAGGATCTTGGGAGTGGGTGTGTCTGAAAACATTATACAAGAAGAATTGTGGTGGAGCAAAATAATTACTTTTTGAGTTTGGTTGTATATTGATTTTTAATGAAATTTACTTGGCTCTCTCACGATATTTAAAAATTAATTTCTCTATGTTTCTTTGGTTTGTACGTGTGATGAATTGTATTCTATTCATGATAATTTTTTTGAGATTACGAGATTTAATTGCATGTTGTAGTGTTTTATTTTTTATCTTTCTTTACTATCAATCTGACAAATTGAAATACTAAAAATCCTTATGATCCAGGACTACTGATCGTAGGGTAGAAGAACAAGTGTGAATACACTCAAATCATCAAGTGGAATGATAAGATTTCTTGTTAGAGATTACCACCTAATATGGGACTAGAGGATCCTTAGAAAACTTTGCATGGTTAAGTAAAAGTTTACTGTACTAAGAGTTTTCAATGCTTCTTAATATCTATGAATAGAGTAAGGAGTATTTGTCCTCTATTGTCAACTTTAGAATGAAAATTAATTAGAAGAATATTGAGGATTCACGCGATCCAAGTCAAAAGAGCATTATTCTCACCATAGAAAATACAACCGTGTAGATTTAGAGTTTTGTAAAATTAGGATTTTTGAATTCTCTTAAATTTCATAAACTTGTGACCTTTCAAACAAAACCTAGCATTAATAGAATAGAAATTTCTCCCAAGATTAATACATGAACATTTCAATCCATATGCTACTTGATCGACAGATATACTTCATGATTTAGTGCTTCATTACATCACATATCAAGTTTTTGCACTTATGATTTCAAATTTTTATTACTTTGAAATATTTTTTACTTAGAGAGTGTCGTTTCTTAGAATATTTCCTTTAATTGTGTCATGATTATAAATGAATCCTATTTGGAAGAACCATCATTAGATTTTATTATAAATATAATAAGGAATCAAGAAGACAACCGTGAATTATCACCAAGGCTAGAATCACCCACCATCTAACTTTCTTTGACCAATTTAAATTATCAAGAGTACTTGAAATATTTTAATTTGCGGAAGTGACTTGAATAAAAAAGATGGTTGTGAAGAAAATATATTTTTTTGAGGATTTTCATAGAAGGATAAAAGATAGGTTGAAAAGCATAGGCCTTCTGGTTGGTTTACTCATTTGATGAAATTTTTTTTATTTGATGAGATAGTGCTAAAAATAAAACACATTAATGTAGTCATGAAATACGTTCGCACACACACACACACACACACATGCACATAAGGGGAAAGCACTCCATTAGACTTTTTATAACAAAAGTTACAAGTACTCTCCAACTTATTTGCACTCCCAATCCACTATGTTAAAATGATGAGTTTTTTTTTATCAAAACAAGCAAAACGATATTTTCTCCAAGACCAGGAAAGCACTTATGAGCAACTACTTGGTGATGTGAATGATAAAGTGGCAATTCATGCTTGGCATGGCAAGCAAAATGGTGATGCTAGAATAATTTCTCTTTTTTATGGAGGGTGTTAATTATTGATCTCATCAAAAGTAATGGAATTACAAGGGTTGTTGGTCATATACCAATTGAGAAGTGCCCAAGCATCATTTACAACTTGTTGATTGTTCAAAAAAGGCATACTAAACAATTGAAAGATTTAAGCAAAGAGGACAAGATTATTCTAGGGTCATGGCTTACTAAACAAAGAGTTGTTTTATGGAGAAAGGGTATATCCCTTGATACAACATCTTGTTGTACCAAAAATTAGCTTTGTGATTTTTCAAGATTTGAATAGCATGAGTAGCAATGGTTGCAGGTATGCTGGAGCAAAAGGATTAATAACTAGTGTTTAACAACACCATAATTATGTGGCCATATGCCAATCTTAACAATGATTTTGGGAGAAACATATCATATAAAGAGAAAAATAGTCATTCCACAATAATATAATGATTAAGTTATTTACCATGAAATTTGTTGGATAGAGGTTAGAGTTAGTTGGCTCTCATATGATTGAGTTATGTTGGAAGAGGACCAACATCAGATAGTGCCATGTGAATGGTCTAGAAAGAGTGAGAGCAACAAGTCAATGCAACTGCGACAAACTTTAATGACAACAAGCTACTTTCTCTTCATAAACACCTCACACCCATCATAAAAAGTTATCATGGGTTTGTTTGGGATCACTTTTATTTTATATTTTATATTTTTATTTTTTTTATTTTAAAAATCTGTTTATTTTGTACATATTTTTATTTATACTTTCAGGAGAAAATCAACATATTTTTAAAATTTTTCATAAAATTTAAAAGTTACTTAATTTTTTTTAAATAACCAAATATGTTATAACATACCAAACCCATTTTATTTAAGTAAAAAATATAAAAAAAATAAAAATAAATAAAAAAAAAACAATCTAAAAAATGTCCTAATTTATTTTGAAATTTATATTAGAAAAAAGCAAAAAAAATTCAAGAAGCTCATCATAATTCTACAAAATATTTATACTTAGTTTTAGGCATCTTAGTTGTTTGCACGTAGTGTTGAAATCTCCATATTCCCCGCTAAATTTTCTATAACCATAATAAGCAAGAAAACACACATAAAATTTCATATTTAAAAAAGGCAGATAATATTAAAAAAAGAAATAAACTAATAATTTTAGTTTTCGATTTGATTCCAAAAAAAAAAATGTGTTGAAAAAAATTAAATCAATATTGATAAGATACATATACACAAGGAGTATATATGTAATACCTTATGAGGGAAGGATGGTGGTCCCCCGAAACCTGCTATTTACAAATCAACCGTCCTCTTTCATCCATTTCTCAAATTCTCCAAATCAACCGCCCTCTTTCATCCATTTCTCAAATTCTCACTCACACATCAAAATTTTGAATTTTTCAATGATCGTGATAGAGAGTTAAAGAAATTGGAAAAGTATTACTTCAGGACTCGGCATGTAGAGCTACGTGCGAAGTCCGTGGAGGTGATCGGCCCGGTAACACCAGAGAATATTATCTCGTGTTATTCAAATATTATTATGTGTTATTCATGTATTATTGTGTGTTATTCAAGTGTTATTGTGTTATGAGAATATTCTCGGTGTTATAATAACACAATAACACTTGAATAATACCCAATAACACCTGAATAACACACAATAACACCAAATGACACGGGGAGAATATTTCATGTGTACCGAGCCGATCACCTCCACTGCGCACGTAGAGTTACGTGCGGAATTGGTTCAATTTTTTTTCCAAAAAATTATTTAGATGTCTGATTTGTAAATATTAATATTTGGGATGACCTGTCAGTGACTATCCGCTATTAATTTTTCACTTTCGTACTTTTGTTTTTTAATTAATTGTTTTAAAATGTGAGATTTGCTCACCTAATTACTTCTGTAGACACCCAGCAGGGTCCCCACACTACGGCACTTCTTATTTCCATGCTTCGAAACGCGGAATTTTAAATGAAAAGGTAGCGGCTCCGTGCCTGTCCCCCAACCAAAGCTTTGCTTTTTGCACCCCCATAGCTGCTGTGCTTTCTTTGGTACTCCATCCATCTCGAGAACGAGAAGGAGAAGAGAAGGAGAAGGAGAAGGAGAAGGAGAATGGAGAGGAGCACTCCGGTGAGGAAGACGCACACTTCGACGGCAGATCTGCTTACCTGGTCGGAGACACCACCGGCTGCTGATCCTCGGGCGCCAAGTGCTGACCCTCGTCGTTCTCACATGGTATCACACTCATTCTCGGGATTTCCAATAAGGGAATGCGGTGCGTTTGCTTGGTTTAGGTTGTTTTATTTGGTTTTGATTGATGGAAAACAAATTATTCCAGCCGCCGAGTGGGATCAGCCCTGCGTTGTTTGGGGGGCAGATGACTGAGGAGGAGGTCGAGAGTGTCAACAAAAGGTGAGATCGATCTGTCGTTCGTATTTGATTCTCGTTGGTATTCGTTATGGTTTGTTGGGTGTGCTTTTAATGTTGCACTTTTGTTTTTTTCTGTTTCTTTCGATGTTTGCTTGACAGTTTAGTTTTCAACGATCCATCTGATTCATTAGTCTGATTTGAAGCACTCACTTGGATTCTAATCATTTTTTTTCTTTTAGGAGACCTGGTTCTTAAGAATGCCTTTCGATTGAGTGGGTTGGGGGGTCATTACTGTTCTGTTGCTGCCTTTGGATGAATACTTTTTGACTTTCTTCATTTTGAGCTTTTTTTTTTTTTTTTTTTTTTTTTTTTTGGCGATAAAGGCATGCTAGCTTTCTAAATATTAAATGACTCTGTATTAGTACGTTGTGAGGTACATACCTTAGTATTCTTTGGAAATTTGATCGGACAGTTTATGACTAGTTTTCTTGTATTTTGAGATGTTGGTTTAAAGGGAACCTGAGCATTAACTTTGTTGCATGCAAATAAATTTGTGGCAGCACAGTGAGCGAATAAAATTTTGATTTTGTATAAAGATTTAGCACACATAAAGATAAAATAAGTGTTTAATACGACACACCAAATTTTAAATGAGAAAAAGTTTGATAGGAAAAACTATTGTTCTTGACAATTAATATGATTCAATAAGTCTAAATCATAGGTTACAAATGATATCTTTTTTCATAAGTTGAGAGGGCGTTGGTATCTTACTATAGACATGAATTGTATAGAATGAATTCCATAATGAAAATTGAAGGAGTTTTGAGGCATTCGAGTTGTCTTCAAGAGATGGTTTGCTATTTATTTGATCATTCTTTTTTTAGGAATGGATTTAAGTGACCAAATTGTCCAAATTAATCTTTATGTTGATGACATGTTTTGGTCCTATTAGTACTTTTATGCGTTGATGTTATTGTCACTGTTAAGTAACAAAGTTGGTGGATGTAACCATTTATGTTAACGTTGTGTATCACCCTTATAAGTGATGGCATGTATTAACGGTGTATATTCGTCTTATAGGCGATGCCATACTTTGATGACATGCCTTAGTCTTAAAGCGATGATATGTGACAAAGTTGGCTAGTGTAAGTTGTCATAAGATTATAGTTTGATGACAGTGGTTGGGAGAGCGTAGTTGGGTGATAATATTCAAGTGATTATAATTAGATGATAATGGTCGGATGAGGATAGATGAATGATAGAGGTTTGCAACTATATATCGTGGCTGAAAAATCATGGTCATGTGATGATAGTTGGGCAATGACAATCGAGATATTATAGATGGCCAATGATGATTGAGCGATTTTAAATGGGCGATAATGGTTGGAAGGTTATGAACAAACATCAGTGGTCAGACAACCATAGTAGAGAGATTGTAAATGCATGAAAAATGTCATACGATGGAGGTCGGGCAATCGTAGACTGGTGATGATGGTCGGGTGCCCGTAGTCAAGCGATTGTGATTGGGCTATCTTGGATGGGTGACAAAGTTTAGGTAACTTTAGTTGGGCATCAGTGATCAGGTGACTATGGACAAGCAATCATGGTCTAGTGATAATTTGGCGATGGTGGTAGCCCGACAGTGGCAATGATCCAGTGGAGCTAGTAAGGCATCCGTGGATGGGTAAGGATTGTCAAACAATGATAATTAGATGACTGAAGTTAGGGATTGTAGGTGGGCTTTGGTGGTAATTTGACTGTAATCTGTGAGGCGTGAATATGGACATGGAGAAATAGATATGATACGAACATGGCAACATGATAATTATAAATATATAGGATATAACATGTCATATACATATTTTACATTTAATGAATTATTAATATAATATATAATTGTTTCTTATTTTCTACTAAAGACATAAGATTGTTGTATTTTTACATAAAAATAACCAATAATAGCAAAAAAAATATATGCTAAATACAAGAAAAAAATGTAATATGAAACTCTAAATACATTCTAACGATTTCGTAATATACAAACCATAGTTAAATAAATGTTTGAATAAATGCATAAGCAATAGTAACCTAATGCATCTGATGATTTTATACATCATAGCGAAATAAAGACTCTTAACGGATTTGTTCAAACGAGCACAATTTCTATGAACCATAGTGAAGTTTCTTTGTTTTACTTGCAAGCTATGACTTTAGTAATTAAGACGCGTTGGGATTTTTCATATTCCTCAGACTTTGTATTTAGCCTTTAATTGTAGTTTTGAGAGAGCTTTGAATGAGCACCATTTAACTTTTTTTTTTTCATTCCATTCTATCTTCATCGTCTTGGCATGTTGTTTTGAAATGTGCTTCTCATCTTTGTTTCTTCTTTGAAATGAGTTTTAAGCAAAGTCTTGGCATCTTCATTGTCTTCTGCACCTTAGTGTGAGAAAAGTCATGTTTGGTAACATTTTTTTTTGTTTAGCCATGAGTTGCATCTCATGTCTCTCGTTTCCAGTATTATGTCTCTGATGTGTCCTCATCATGTCCTGATAGTGTCCATGCCGTGTTAGCGCCCAAATTTAGTGTAAAAAAATTTCGATGTTGCTTGTTGTAAGTCAAATATGTGTCAAAGCTGTGCCCGTGTCTGACACAGACACATGCACCATGTCTGACACAGACACATGCGCCATGTAGAAGTGTTCGTGCTTCATACATGACAATAGATGGGCAGTAGTAGTTCAATGATGGAAACGACAATTTGATGGTTGCTTTATTTAGATGGAGTAGTTCAATGATGGAAACGACAATTTGATGGTTGTCTAATAACTTTATTTAGATGATGATAGTCAGCTGTAATGAATGGATGGTGGGGTTCGACGACATTGGATGGGATGTGGTAGTTTGAGGTGGTGTTAGTCTGACAACGGTGGATAGGTAACAATAGTTTGATAGTGGTGGATGGGTAGTATTAGTCTGACAACATTGTATAAGCTTTAGGTTTTATTTGTCATCCATGGTCGCGTGGATTGACGGTAATGATTCGTTAAAGCTTTAGGACCTTCTAAGCCTCTAAGTCTTTGGGCACTATCCACCCTTATACAAAGAAGGAAAGTTATTTATAGATTGAGCGTAAGATTCTCTGTAAAAATTGCTAAAATATAAAACTCTCCATCAAATGGCCTAGTGTGATCCCCTTGATTATAAATTTTTTTACGAGTTTGAGACCCTTAATGATGTTTGAATCAAGCGATATTGGGCTCATGTATTCTTCTCGTCGAAAAATTTAGCTCGATTATAAATTTGCCATAATCAGAGTTTGTGTTCTTGAATTTGACTCTAGGAGTTATGCATGAAGATTTGTGCTTGATCAAGTGAATTCGTTAGTGACATATCAAACCTAATTTAACTTGCACGTTTATTTTTTTCTTAAACTGACAATACATTCTCAATTTGAGGATTTTGTTAAAGTAATCTAGATTGTGTAATCTTATGCAAGGGCACTAACTGGTTTGTTTTTTAATTAATTTACTTACACGTTTTTCTGGAATTATATGACTTTTTTTTTCAGAAATTTGAATTAATGGGTTGCAAACATGCAGGTTGTAAGCAAACTTGAATTCTCCCTATTGTATGCAACTCTGGAATTCTTCTGATTATTTATGTGTTCCAAATTTGTAAAACCTCTTTCATACTACAGACTCTCCTGATTTTATGCAACCTATCCTCCAAATTTCCAATGCCTGCACATGAACTAATAAAATCAGTTACAAATGTAGTTGTTAGTTAAATGAAGCGAAGATCTTCATGCAAATGCATTTGGTATGATAATATTTTTAGATTTGTTTCTTGAGAGACTATTAGACTCTCATTAGTTGTATCCTTATAGTTTGCAGCTTATATAATACACTCTTCCCGTTCTTTTGTTACTCGCTGTATGATTTAACAAAAACATGGTAGCTGCTGAATGTTCATCTCTTTTGATACATGGAAGGCGTTTGGTTTAGGGAAGAAGCATATTGGACTTTTATGGATGGATTAAGAACATTGCTTTGTTCACGAAGTAGACATATTTTCAACATATGTTAATATGGAATGTTATGTATAAAATCTAAATGAATGTGACAATCGTGGGCTAAAATCATATTTTTAATAATGCACACCGCACAGTGATGTGTGCCAAATTACTTTCACACTTTGTTTTAAGCATGCACTCATTTAATTTAATATATTTTAAATATTTCATTTGTGTGTAGTAAGGATTTTTTTATTCTGTTTGTTTCCCTTATTAAAATTTTTAATTTATTTTTGGAATGCATTACAAACCCTAATCTATATAAGGGTCTCAAATTTTGTAATATGGGTATTTGATTGATTGTTTTAATGAAAGATTGATTTCTATTGAACTTCCGTCTCTCTCTCTCTCTCTCTCTCTCTTCCTCTCTCTATCTCTCATATCTTTTATTTTCGATCTTAAGTTCTTTGGTATTAAAAGAAACTATTAGGTGCGGATAGAGGCATTGACTTTATAATATCTCTTGGTATTAGGGACCAATCTTTCATCTGCATCTATCTCTTCATTTCATGTCTCCATCCTCTCTTCCCACATCTAGTTGAGCCTTCTTCTATGTGATTTCTGTGCTTATAGCGATGATTGCTTCATGGGATCCTGATTCTCACTCGTCATTGCATATTGTGGTTGCTTTGTTATAACTGTGTTGCTCACATGTTCGATGGCTCCAACTCATCTCCCCTCACTTGTGTTTTGCCTCAACTTCTCACATTTTGCTTGTTCTCTTGTAGCATTTACATGCACCCAAGCACCCTATTCAACCATCACTTCATAGTCTCCTCTCCGTGTAGAGTAACCTCTTCCCTCCGGATTCCCTCCAAGTCTGCAGCTTGCATGTTGCTACGACAGGTCATCCACAAGCTTTTGCTCGCATATCACTGCTGTGTCTTTTGCATCTTGCGTTGTGACATACTCAACCATTGCTCGCTCATATGCCATTGTGTCGATACCTTTACATCACTGGCTCGTATGCAACATGCTCCTCGCAAATTGTTTGCCTTTGGGCTTGCCAACTTGTGCCATTTATCCTGCTATGTCTGTGTCAGCTTACTATTGCCTGCATTCACATTCTTAGAGGCTGAGGTCCATTCACCCACTTATGCATCTTTAATGGCTCGTTCCACAAGCACGACCAGCTTCTCATTCATATCCTCACTTTTCGCTCTCTTAGTCCTCGTCCCATTTAGATCACAAACATCTTTCTTCAAACAGCTTTATCCTTTTAGCATCACTATCGTCCACTACAGATTTAAAACCTTTCATATCATCATGCAATCTTATTTGCAATTCAAACTAAACCTTATTAAATAACTCATTTATTATTACTTTGTTTTCTGCTAAGCCATTTTGATGACATCCCATCTCATTAAAGACCACATTAGGCTGCCTAACAATATTCTGTAAGCTTCATTATCTGATAAACATCCATCACTTAACCAGCTTCTCAAGCAGCAAACTGTGTCGAATCCTGGTTAATTAGTTGAGTTCAATTCTATCTAGATGTCATTCCACCGGTTAAAGAGGTAGAATATTCAAATAACTTGGGATGTGAACAGATTGATCTCAACCCTAAAAACAAATTTCAAATGACAAGAGCCATTACGTGCTATTCATAAGAGAGAGATTCTTATATAAGTAATTATAAATAGTATAAGTGAGCAAACTAAATACTATTTATATTATTGGAATCTAAGAAACGGTTCAATGTAGAAGTAAAATAATTACTAATGGAAAGAAAATTAGAAGATCACAAAAAAAAAAAAAAAAAAAAAAAAAAAAAAAATTAAAATCTGATAGATACAAAGTGTAAACTGCAACATAAATTCAATAATATCGAATGAAATACTATTGTTGAAAAATTTTCTTTTTTGGTGATGATCTATCAAGCGACTTGATAAAATTTGTTATGAGAAAAAATTAGGAAGATTGAGTTTGGTAAATCAACAAAATAAACAATTTCTATATTGATTACTCCATTTGCTTTTGACATGTCATTCTTCATATTTTTATAATAGGCTTTATATAGTGTAAGGTAAACAATTGATATCACTTAATTCAACATGATCATCTATTTCATTTTAAAAAGTAAATCATAAAGGAATTCGTAATAATAAATGTCTAAGTAATTATTAATAATAATGATGCATTTAATCTAGAAGAAATGATAATATTTTTTATAAATTAAAAAAAATTGAGTACTCACTATTATAAATCTTATATTTAAAAAGAAGAAAATCAACAGTTAATGCTGATTCTACTGAATGACATTGGTTGGTTCAATTTATACAAGGGAGACGGAAGGCAGGAGGTGAGTTCATCAAATAGAGTGAGAGGGGGTGGCTGGGAGAGAATGTATGAGACAGTAGACAGAGCAAGTGCAAGAGGGGAAGGGCCACTATAGGATCACAAGAGTGTGAGCAACAAATTGAGGGTGAGTTGACTTGGTAAGGATTCTATCTGCCGGTTCGACTGCATTCTAGTAGGGCTTGTGGGCGAGCATGGACCTGTTCAGAGTAGCTTTGTGAAGAACAAGAGTCGAGCACTAGTTGTTGGCAGGTCGATTCCATCAATTGATATGGATAGTGGCTACCTTTCAAAATTGAACTAAACAAAAGTTAAGGTTTCATCCTTCTCAATTTTTTCATATTTAGAAGTATGTTTCTATTTAGATTTTTTTTTTTGGGTATAAATTATAGATCTTAGATCTAGTTACTATTTATAAGCAAATTGTTTTGATAGAGTTTCTTCAAGGAAGAGATTAAGTGATATAAAAGGAGAGGAGAAGTTAAGCAGAGGAGAAGGGTGAAGGAAGCAATCGATAATCATTCCGGTCACGATCAATGTTTAGATGCGCTTGTCAAGTGCTAATTTGAGATATTGAGGAATATTTATTTATTTAGTTAATTCTTTCTTTTTAAATGTAAAATAACAAAATACATGAGTGGGAATGTTTGCAAGATCAATTGATTTATAAGATTGTAACCATGAATAATTTCAAATGGCATCTTATTGGTGGTCTTAGAAACTGAGATATTGTAGGCAAATTCAGCAATAGATAATTGCAGGTCGCAATTTCCTAAGCTTCAACCTGTTTTTTAAGAAGATTTTCTAATGATTTATTTACCAAATCTCTTGGGTGATTGACCACCAAACTTCAAATTTGAGGAGAACTCTTCATCCAAGTGTTACACGCAATGAACATTAATTTATTTAAGAAAAAAAGAGTTTTAAATACACATCTAAGCACCCTTTCATCACACCCCTTCATTAACAAGCAACTACCCAAATGAGAGGAGGGAGTGGCCAACCCCCTCATGTAAGCACCATAATTACCTATGGCCAAAATTTTCAAGCCTCCACTCCATGCATTGATTCCACATAAGCATAAATTGACTACACATAAGCGAAGGTCCATGACACATAAGCAAATGTTTGACTTCAACTTAAATACACCTACACTTTGCATAGACACAACAATTAATACACACATTAAGGGAAAATAAACACTACTAACATAAGTGAAATAGATACAATTGAAGGTCTCTAAGGCCTTCAAAACTATCAAAGTCCTCTCAAGCATTTTTTGGCCCTTGATTTGGATCTAGTAGTAGTACCAACTTATCTAGCTTGAGGCCTAGTGATGGGACCACCACAACGTGCCACATAATGTCCTCTAGCAGCTTATCTTCCAGATTAGTAGTGGCATCAACAAGGAGATCTATGTCCAGGTCTTTTGATGCATGATTCGCATCACAACCACCACGAGCTCCTTTTCATTTGTGCGATCTTACGACGATATGGCTGACACCTAATCGCCCTTTGAGCGCTTGAATTTCAGACAAGATGTAGAGGGAGAAGAAAAAGAACGCTTTGAAGAAGCCCAACTCCACACCGCTTCCATGTTTGTCTTCTTTGCTCAGAAAAGAGAGGGAGGGAGCGGTTTGGATTTAAAGAGATGGCTGCCTCCAAGAGTTGCTGGTTTTTGCAGTGACCGGAAATAACACAAATTAACGAGATGAGAGGGAAAATGATAGATGGAGGGGAGATCGACGAGTGTGCTACAAGAACAGTGATGGTTTGCTGGCAGGAGGACTTTGGTGCAGCTGGAGAAAGTTGGGATTGTCAACGAGTGTTCTTGCAGGCGACGAGAGAGAGATGTGGATTTCATGTGATGGAACTGAGAAGAAGCGGCAAGGAGATGGAGGAGAACGAAAGAGAAAAGTGGGAGAGACAAAAAGAAATAAAGAGGGAGAGAAATATGGAGGGAGAGAGTTGTATGCAAAAAGGGATTGAATTCTTTTCCATCTAGATTCATTGAGCTACACCTGACAAAAAAAGTTAATTCTCTCCATATCCGGATGAGGCTCATCCATTATCTCATTAAGATTTAATTAAAAATGCAAATTATGGAGGAAAAAATTAAATTTGAATTTAAAAATATTTATCATTAATATATAAATATATAAAAATATATTAATTTGTATATATATTTATATATAAATATAAATATTAATTAATATTAATATTTAAGTATGTAAATTTATATTAAATTTATGAAATTTTCAAATAAGATCAATATTTGATCCCTCGACGTACACCAAATGAAGCCTGATTTGAACTTTAATAGACTTGTTTGAATAGTCTCGATGATCTGTACGCGCTTGCACAGTCTAATTTACAATAGAAGGCTGGTTGAGTGATTTTGGTGCAGGTTGAGACGACTGAGTCCAAATTGTGCTCGTCGTGTTGACAACCTGTCAATTTCATTATGCTTGTTTCTTTTGATCATAGAACTTCTTATGCAATTTTGATATTTCAAATCCACTTGCATAGTTCGTTTTATGATCGAAGTTCATACCATATGAATTTGAGCGCGATCGTGGCATTCTAGCCTTGATTTTTGTGACAATATATTCATCTTGTGTCATCTTTATCACAATTGATCGATTTGTGTAATACATATTGAGGTTAACAAATGTCTCTCAACAAATATGGCCTGCTATGGTATAGGCTTGAAGCTGACCATATTTCTTGAAGGTTGGTTAACCTTGAGGATCTCCAAATGTTTATTTGGATATCACGCCGAGGGTTTGCTTTTACACATATTTGGAAATGCTATCAAATGTTGATGCAAAGTGTAAATTGAATTTTAATATGTTGGACTGGATCATTAGAGACTGCTTCTTGGTAGATAAGGCATAATAGCTTCAAAAAGCTTGGTGAAAATTGATGTCTACTTTCAGTGGAGGGTCTCAACTCTTGTGCTTGATGAATTTGATGATGATAATTTTTTGAAAATTGATTTTCTTCTTTCCTAGCTTCAGATCTATTGAACCTGATGAAGGAATAATCCGGATTTTTATCTATCAATTTGTAAGAATATTTAGTAAGTTTTCCGCATTATGTTTTCTGATTTGGTGAGCTTGGCTGAAGGATGCAAGCCGATGATCTCACCTTTGGGGCCTGCATAAAATCTATGGCAAAAGATTGCCGATCAACATTTCGTGATCTCATGAATGCATTGATGATATATGCTCTTGGTTCATTCGCAGGTTTCACATGAACACTGTGATAACTTCTTCAGTCCTATATTTTGTGCTCTAGATTTGTTGAAGAAGAAATTCTTCTAGCTGTGTTTTTTGCTTGATCAGACTTGTTAATGATAATATTAAGTTTGTCTTGATGTCTTCTTAAGTGAGGATCATCTTCTTTGATGTTGTCTTTGTTCCTCGATACAGTTGAAAAAATCTCTTAGCTCTCGTTAGCGTGAGCCTATCAAGTTGGATTAGCTTAGGTGGAACAACCATATCAGACTAATAGAGTGGGGCGCTTTTTCCACTGTGGCCTTAACTTGTTAGGTGAGAAAAGCAACAAGAGACTTCTGCCATAGACTTATTGAGTCTAGCCTTCAAGACCCACTTGAGTCATAGACTAGGTTTGTAGGTATATGTGTTGTATTGTCATCATCAGACTAGCTAGACAAGGGCTATTACAATACTCCCTTAGCTTGTTGAGTGTAAGGAGTAACCAACAATTCTATCATATCTAGGTCTATTGAGTTCGACCATCAGGATCCGCTCAAATCATATACTTGCTTTTTTTATCATCAGACTAACAAAACGGGGGCCCTTCCACTATGGTCTTGGCTTGTTGAGTTCGAAGTGCAACCAACAATTTGGCCACATCTGGGCTTGTTAAGTTCATCCTAGACTTAAGCAATAGGGCTTTGATGCTTCTCCAACTTAATCGGCAAAAGCTTTCAGATTTAGAAGACTTTTCTAGCTCAATGTGCAGAACCTTGGTGAGCCTTAGATACAAACTTCTGACTTCTAGAATCCTCTTATATATCTTGTTTACAACTTGTGTCTTTCTTTTAGCAACTGAATATAGTTTTAACATTGACAATTTGAATATCTACTTGTGGACTTCGTTGTGAAGCATGATGTCACCCGAAATTCATGGGAATCTAGGGCATTGAACTAGATATCAATCGAAACAATATGCCTTCTGCTTAATTTTGATGTTTGAGGAATATATCCGGGTTCTCAACATTGGGCACAGTGTCTACCCGAAGGATTATCACCCTTGATCGATAATGAGGTGATTTCATCATTAGGAAGGTACATCCATGGATTTCAACATTTGGCATGATGTCTACCTAGATAATTGAGGAATTACTATTTTATAGGGGAAACTTTGGCAGCATAAATATTTTTTGGGATCTCGGTGTGAGGCATGATCACTCTGATAAAATAAAATAAAATAAAATATTTGCCTTCTTGCAGGGGAAATATTAACTGCATGAAATATTTTGGGGATCTTGATGTGAGACACGATGTCACCAAATGAAATGAAAAGACTCCTTGTCTTAATGCTTGGAGATCTCGACCATTATCGAGATATTAGCCTAAATCAAATAAAAAAAATTCCCATGTCTTCTAGAGGGAGTTCTAGCTACAAGTATGTGGATCTTCAGGAATCTTGGCTCGTGACGTGCTATCACTCAAATGAAATGAGAAAGAGATTCTCCAGTTTTGAAAAAGAAATTCTCTGGCAGTGAATAATGTATTTGTGGAGCTCAGTTGGAGCCCCGATACAACCCAAATATAAAAAAATTACTCTAGTTTTGTAGGGTAGTTTCAACAAGATTAGAATTTTGAGGCACTCGGCTTGCGACACGATGTCGACCTCAATAATATGAGAAGATACCATGTTTTGATGCTTGAAGATCTCGACCATGAGCGCGGTGTCAATCCAAATGAAGTAACAAAAATGATCACTCGTCTTGTAAAGAAAAATTCAAAAATTGAATAAGAACATTCAGGGACTTCGACATTAGGCACAATAACAACCAAATTGTTTTGCTCCTTTTCCCATAAAAAAAATAATATCAGCATTTGATAGATGTATAGGGGATCTCAACTTTAAGAACCATGACAACCCAAATACTTGAGAACAGTGCCTTGTAAAGGAAAGCCTCTGCCAATAAATAACAGTAATTGGGGATCTCGACTTGAGACACGATGTTGACCCAGTGCGTAAAGGAAAGCCTCTGCCAATAAATAACAGTAATTCAGGATCTCGACTTGAGACACGATGTCGACCCAGTGCAATAAGTCATATATATATATATATATATATATATATATATATGACCATTGTCTCACTGGAAAAATTTTTGCAGTAAGGCATATTTTGGGGATCTTCGCCTGAAGAGTGATATCAACCTGAATAAAACAAGAAGACTTATTGCACTGCAATGAAAATACTTTGTCAATAAATATTAGTGTTTGGGGATTTCGGCTTGAAGTTCGATGTTGACCCAAGTAATATGAGAAAACTCCTTGTCCTAATGCTTAGGGATCTCAATCTTGATGCAATTTAAACCCGATTAAAATCAGAAAACTTCTCTCGTTTTGTAAAGGGAATTCCAATAAATTTATGTACGTTGGAGAATCTTAGCTTGTAACATGATATTAACTAAATGAAATGAGGAAGACTCCATTATCTTGCAAAAGAAAGTCTCTGACAGTGAATAGTAGTATCTGGGGATCCCAACTGGAACCATGACTCAACCCAAAGACAAAAAAAAATGCCCATTTTCAGAGAGGTTTTTTATGGTAAATTAGAAATGCTTTCTTATATCACAAGAGTGTTTCTAGAAAAATTTTGTAAAATCTCCTCAAAGTTATGCTCTCTATGAACAACCTGGAGATCTTTTTGTGGACTTATGTAATTATAAGGGAGAGTGAGGAACAATTGAAGCTAACTCCTGTTTTCTTGCATTTGTAACCCCTCTTTTGGCAGGATTGAATATATCCTTCATCTAGTTATCCTTGATATATCAGGGAGTGAGGAAAGAAAAAAGTAATATCTTACTAGCAAAAGTTTAATAACCTCTCCACTATGGAGATTGAAGATATCATGCATTCTATTATTTTTTTTATATTAAGGAGTGAAAAATGACGAGTCATATCATACTAGCATGAATTAGATAACCCCTCCACCTGCGAGTTTGAAGCTTACTAAGAATACGATCCCTTGACAGACTTTCCAAGGTGTCGACTACTAGGAGGTTTATCAATGAGACTTCTTTAAAATTCATATTTGAATGATCTTAATAATGATGGATCTCTGAGAACACAAATCACATGTAACACTATTTCATTCTACGATCATTTCACCTTCATGAGTTTTGGGCTATCATCTCATAAGGAAGATAACAACTTTGTGATTGGAGCTCTATTGATCACGATCACCATAAGCTTCTATATCTACTTTTTATTAAATTCTTTTCTTTGATAGTCTTCAGGATTTATGTCGGGTAATCGACAGTCTTCAGGATTTATGCAAATTATAGAGGAATTAAGTTCATGTGTCATACTTTAAAATTATGGGAGAGGGTAATTGAACATAGGTTAAGACGCATCACAAAAATTTCTCATAATCAATTTGGATTTATGTCGGGCAGGTCTACTATGGAAGTTATACATTTATTGAGAGGTTTGATGGAGAAGTTCAGAGATAATAAGGAGAATCTACATTTGATTTTTATTGATTTAGAAAAAGCTTACGATAAGGTTCCAAGAGATA
>NW_018164444.1:61081876-61089384 GCF_001263595.1 Phalaenopsis equestris | reverse complement strand
TTGAATTATGGAGGTCTACATTGGAGTCTAAAGGCCTTCGCTTAAGTAGAACTAAACTGAATACATGGAATGTAATTTTAGTAGTAATAGCTCTAGTGACAGAAGTGTGACTTTGGGTGATCAAATTATTAAAAGGTGTGAACAGTTTAGATATCCTGTGTCCGTTGTCCAAAACGATGGTGATATAGATGGGGATGTTAATAGGAGAATTCAAGGTAGTATAGATGGGGATGTTAATAGTAGAATTCAAGTTGGTTGGTTGAAGTGGAGGAATGCTTCGGGCCTTTTGTGTGATAGAAAAGTACCACTAAGACTGAAAAAAAAAATTTATAAGAAGGTGGTGAGACCTGCAATGCTCTATGGCGCTGAATGTTGGCCTTTAAAAGAGAAGCATAATAATAAGTTAAGTGTTGCCGAGATGAGAATGATTAGGTGGATGAGTGGCTTTACACTTAGAGACAAAATGCGGAATGAATATATTCGTGATAGGGTTGGTGTAGCTCCTGTGACAGACAAAATTAGAGAAAGTTGTCTTAGATGGTTTGGTCACATTAAACGTCGACCATCTGATGATCTGATTAGGAGAGTAGATGTTTTAAATTCGACTTGTGCTAAGAAAGGCAGAGGTAGACCTAGGAAGACTTGGGCTTATTGTATTAAAAATGATCTTAATTTATTAGAACTAAATGAAAATATGACACTAAATAGGACGCAATGGAGAAAAAGGATTCATGTAGCCGACCCCACGTAGTGGGATTAAGGCTTTGTTGTTGTTATTCTTGTTGTTGTTTGATAGTCTTCATGATCCTTTGCACTCTAATCGGCAAAAATTTAATTCCTTTCAAAAAGGGCTTAATGTTGTTGAGCCCAAAAAAGGTTTTTCAATATCACCAATAGAGCAATTTCTGTTAACCAATTTTAGATTTTTAAATTGATTGCGGGCAGTTATACTCTGTTATGGGACTGGAGTTTATTGAATGATCGGTTGATCAAACAACAATCACTGAGCTCTCAATATCCTTCTTTCTGTTTTGCCTTTCAAATATATATATATATTTTATGAGAAAATTTAATTATTATACCTTCTTGGTGCGGAAGAATGAATAATCAATGATAAAGATGGTTGCAAATAGCCTGAATTGTAGGACATGCATGCACTTTAACAAACTATGGTCTTTTGATGTAGTTTTGAATAAATATAATTGGGCTCTAATGTCATCAATGAAAATCTCCAAACCATCGAGTTGGATAGTGCCATGCATAGTCTAATTGTTCTAGATTTAGCTAAATGTCAATAATAATGAGATTTATCATTATGGCTACTTCTTCTATAGAATTCATCCTTGACAGATTTTGCCAATAACATAAAGGAGTGCTAATCAGATGTCACGTCTTTTTCTTTTTTCAAACTATTTTTTTCATAGGGGATTGGGTTTTTCAGATCCATTTGCCTTCCATCGAGACCTTTCAATAACAGATAGTTAGATATAGTCTAAGTCTCACGCCACGATGTTCACCATGTAGAACTTTCTTTAGTTAATTTTTGAGCTACCATAGTCCTGATTGGATCCCCTTTGGTCTCAATCACAGCCCACCATTATATATTCTCTTCATTAAGCTAATTGTTTTTGCAGCTGTCAAGATGCTGCACACTCTAGTAGATAAGGTCTCGGGCCTTTTCATTTCAGTAGGTAGCGCTTAATGTTATTGAGCCCAAAAAGATTGCCCCATGTCACCGATAGAGCTATTCCTTTTAATTCATTTTAGAATTTTAAATAGGTATGAATACTCACTTCCGAGATTATAGCTTTTAAATTTTATCTATTACACTGGCAGTAGTTGTTGTGTTTAATATTTCTTTTCCTCACTTTTTTTTTTTTGATGTACATGCTTAAATGCACGATATGTAGATACTTTGGTAGACTGAGCTTCTTAGTGTGAGCTTGACCAATCATAGTAGTGACCTTAGTATCAACGATTAGAACCTCCAAATCATCAAACTAGATAGTGGTTATACCAAGTGTGATTTCTTCAAGAGGACCATAATAATGAGAGATTCATTATTATGGTTGTTTCATTTTTAGAATCCACCCTTGGCAGGTTTTATCGACGATGAATTTCCGGGAGTGTTAACCAGATGTCATGCCTTTTTTTCTTCAAAATTTCTTTTTTTTTTTTCACGGGGCTTTGGCGTCCATATTTGCTTACCCTTATGTCAAGACATTTCAGTGGCGGATTTCTGAACATAAGGTATTAGTATCACGTCCAGATGTTCATCAAGTGGGACTTGCCTGGATCGATACTTGGCTATCATAATAGATGTTTGTCTCTTAACAATCTCCCTATTAGCCCTGATTACAACAGTTCTTCAATATTTTTTCTTTATAAGGTCTTATTTAACGACCTTTCAAGTCCTTTGTTTGTTCCAAAGGATTGCTTTATTTTACTATTATAGTTGTCCCTCACTCTAGCCGAGCAGCAGGTTGTTCCAACTACAACTGTTGTGTCATTCTCCATATTTCTTTTCTTCCTTTGTCTCTTAGTTAACTATCCTCTAGATGAGGAAGTTTCACCATTCTGCCTACCTGGTGCATAAAGCTCGATAGGTGGAATGGTTGGTTTTAGGACAAACAGTACGGAAACTCTCTCTAATAACCAACCTTTTCATGATTGAGGCTCTAGCAGGAGCATGTCTTTCAAATACGACCCTTTTTAGAATAATCTTGCCGACAACAACATTGATATATTTTGATCCCCGCATGGGCTAGTAAGCATGACATGCAGTTACAATTGCAGAGTGAGGCCTTGTATGATGACCTCGATAGATATATCATGGACATGTATGACAACATACTTTCAGATTAAGATTCATGTCATACTCCAATGCTCACCAAACATAGTTTATCTTTCAGTTGGGAACTTTCAATGGTAGATTCTTATGTTGAAACCTAAGAGTTATACATTGATGTTCACAATACAAAATTTTTCTTTTTGTTGAGAACTTTCGGTAGCAGTTTCTTAAATTAAAAATCTTGAATCTTGCCAACAACAACAACATTGACAAATTTTGATCCCCGCACGGGTTGGTAAGCATGGCGTGCAGTTACAGTTGCAGAATGATGCCTCATATGATGACCTCGAGTAGATATATCGTGGACAGGTACGACAATTGACTTTCAAATTAAGATTCATGTGTCATACTCCAATGCTCACCAAATATAGTTTATCTTTCAGTTGGGAACTATCTACAGTTGATTCTTATATTGAAACCTAAGAGTATATATTGATGCTCGCCGTATAAAATTTATCTTTTTGTTGTGAACGTTCGGTAGCAGTTTCTTAAATTAAAAATCTAAGAATCATGTCTCAATGCTCACCAATAAGAATTTACTCAAGTTTATGAGTAATTGTAATAAATGAAAATAATTCAACTTTTCATTTACCTTTTAATATTTTCAAGATGCTATTATAACAAATATAAATATGACTAGCCAAAGATAGAAAGAGAAAGTTATAACAAATATAAATATGACTAGCCAAAGATAGAGAAATTTTCCTTAGTTGAGTCGTCAGAAATCAGTGGGTTCCGAAAATTTGAAATACCCTGACCTTTCTCGAAAAAGAAAAGAATTAAAATGAGGAATGAGGGGTTTTACCTTGAGGTTCTCGGTCAATTTTTTAGAAGACAGATGAGATAGTAGATAAGACACAACCCATAGATTTCACCCTCATTTTGTGAGGACCTTATTTTCCTTGGGTTCAAAGTTTCTCATAGGTATAAAAATCTATGGTTAATTATCCCTCCCGATAATGGAAGACCACTTTTGATTAGAGCTAGTCATTTAAACACCAATTGTTCAGACTTAGCATATACTAGTAACATCAAATTTAAGATTTAAAATTTATGAAATTATCATTGTGAGTATTAGAGCAAATAGTGGGGGAAATGATGATGCACCCCATGAAGGTTCCCTTTGTTCTATCATCTTGGTCGTGGTCCTTATTCTACTTAGTCTGATGTGATAGTTGACCTAACCCGACAGAAGGATTATTGTTAGCAACTATGGGTTGCTTTGTTCAATGAAATTTTGTAAACCTGGGTTTGGCTTCTTTTCTAACTGAACTAATATAAGTTGACCTTAGCTTATCGAATATATCCTATGATTCATAACTCAAAGAGCCAAAAATAGTACTGAGGAACATATCAACCGTGATCATAATATATTGTCATTTGGCGGCAAACTATCCGGATAGAGGATTCTGATCGTAATTGCTTTTTGTGGCGTAGTTTGACAGTAAAATTACAGAGACAAAGAACTCAGGTCATGTCCTTACAAACACAATTATTTTGAGTTTGAATTTAGTAATATGCTTATATGATATTAGCTCTATGCGAGTTTAGTTTAACAGTATATTTGTCCACCCCGACAAATGGGGGCGGAGGGTGGATGAATTTTTATATTTTAGCTTCTTGTGATTGATTTTTATTTAAATATTTTTAAATTTTATGATCTAAAATTTTGATTTTACAATAGAACCTTTTGGTTATGAAGTGCAATGAATATGCCCATCAAGGATTTTGATTAGAATGCTTATTTTATAATTTTATTTGGTTGATTGAGTCTTCAGAAATAAGTTAGTCCCATCAACTTCAGTCCCTATTAGGAGGATCAAACTGTGGGCTTAGTCTTTTGTCAACTTCAGTCCTTATAGGGAGGAGGATTAGACTGACCTAAGTGGAACTTAAGACCTCGTTCTATAGGTAAGGGGGTCCGCTCAAAAGCATGTAATTTTAATATTAATAAACTTGATATTTTGAAATGAGATTTTTGCAAGACTTTGAAATGCTTACATGATTTTTGAGGCGGATTTGATTTTAGCTTAAACATACAATAAACTCGCGCAGCATTCTCAGGCGCTTAAGATTAAGAAACTTGAGACAAGTAACATAGCACTTGTGGGTATTATACCTTTTATATCATGCATATTTTTCAATATGGGACATCTCAATATTTCATTGAATTTAAGCCTGTCCAACATTCTCAGTCATGTATTTAAGCATTAAAAGCATCGATCAGAGCAAATGCGAGCATTTTAAATATGATTCTATGCTAGCTCACACAATATTCTCGAATCTTATGTTGAAGCATTTAGCAAATTGCTTGGAACACATGTGGGTTGATTTAAGCTTTGGAACTTGATCATATTTTAGAGAATTTGTATATTTTTTCAAAGTGATTTGCACATATCTCAAAGTTACTTGTTTAAGCTGAAAAGTTTCTCCTTAAGTAGGTGCAAATTTTTAACATGAAGCTCTTAAATAACACCTGTTGTTCTCTCGTGCATTCGGAGTTTTGATTTGGTGGCGTTTAAGGTGATTTAGATTTTGACAATGTAATTGAAGTTATGCAACTCTCCCTTAGCTCTCGCTTGAGTGCCTAAATGAACCATCATTGTTACAATGCTTCTAAAATTTGATTGTATGATTGAAGTATGCATCTCTTCCACATTTAGCTCACTTGAAGTGCCCAAATGAACTCCCATAATTATGTTGCATGACTTTAAACACTTTTATTAATTAATAAAATGTCTCATTTGCATTTATATGTGAACCAGTGTGTTCATCACAAGTTTCATTTGAGCTCGTTGACGAGTTTTTGAGTCTCCAGTAAATCTTGTGCATGTTTTATTTTTTTTTAATTCCTTCATTTTTTATTTAATAATTTATTCCTAATATCATTAATTTATTCCTTCATTTTTTATTTAATAATTTATTCCTAATTTTATCATTAATTGATGATTTGAAAGCTTTATTTTAATTGCGAGTTCAATTTAATTATTCAAACAGAACATCAGTTATATCCCAGTGTTATCCCCGCAAGGGGGGCTACTTCGAGAAACTTGGCCTAATCGCTATGCCAAAAAAAGACATGCCTAGCCGGTGTCGTGAGAAATGAAATATTTGAGACCCATCATGCCAAGAAAGGCACGCATGGGATACCTGCAATTTTAGCCACAATATAATAGTAAAATTTATGAAGTGTGAATTTTGGGAGCCTCCCAACGTTAGACCCGCGAGAGGGCTTCTTCAGAAAATTGGGCTTGAATACTAAGACATGAATGACCGATGTATAAAATGTAAGGGAAGGTATTTGTGTTGCATTTCTCTTTTTATCTTGAACCATATAGTATTTTTGTATCATTCCTTTCCTATCGTTGAAGATGCTTTAGGTTCTCCCATCACAATAAAATATTTTTCCTAAGCTTGATGGCTACCAATTTAACTCTCTGATTTCGAGGAACATCCTTGTACTAAAAATTTAGCTCTGCTATTTGAAACCACTCAATAAATTCATTTGGATCCATTCAACGGTCTAAATCTGACAAATCCACGTTTACTCGAGGATCTCTTCTTTTCCTTCAATAATCCATGTTGAATCGAGGGGAAACTTCCCAATAAAAGGGATTCACTTCCTCCCCTCAATCCAGCGAGTCACTTTTGTTGCTATGAGTAATCTTTTCGGATTTTCTTCTTTCACAGGCGACAAGTCTCTATTGTAGTTGGAGGATTTCCCACTGTATATTCTCCATAAAAAAACTCCTAGACATCTCTTATTTGATTTCTATTGCAGGCATGGTGTCCTTTTCTCCTGATTAGCTCTCCAAAGAATTTAGTATTACAAATCAAGGATTGGTTTAGTTTTCAGGTTGTAGGGATAAGGTTAGTTTAGTTAAGCCAAACTACAATAGCAATGAAATATTAATGATGAAATTCAAATGTTACAACGACGTCTCTTCAAAATGAGAATAAAACAACACGAAACACACAAACGACCCTCTCTAGGGTGAGAACAACAAGGGTGGACACCGTTTGGTCAGCAACATGTTGACTGCTTTGGGTGATGTGGCAACAATTGATGTGTTGGAGAGGGGTGTTGTAGTAGTTGGAAAGGTTGGAGGGAGTTGTGGTAGGGTAAGGAAGTTTTGGGAAGGGTTGTGGCAGGTTCGGAATGGGGCTGGAGGGATGTATGGCTGATCTGAAAGGATTGGAGGTAATTGCGGCCTGTTTGGAATGGGTTGGAGGGAGGTTCACAGACCTGGGTGAGTTGGAGGTGGCCGACAGGAAGGTGGCTGTAAGGGGAGATGCAGGTGGACTTGGGCAGCAACAGAAGTGGAGAACAAGTTGAGATAATAACCACATCAGACAAGTTACAGTCGGAGCACACTCTCACCGTAAGATACAGCCCTAGGAAGGGAGAAACGTCCTAGAAGCAGAAATTTGAAATTAGAGAACTGCCCCCTAAACAAAAAAAAAAAAAAAACATATATATAATAGATAATAGTAGGTAGAATAGAAAGAGGATATAATAGGAAGGGAATAGAATATGAAGAGAATAGAATATGAATGGAATATAATATGAAGGAAATGTAATAGGAAGGGGGAGCAATTTTGGAGGTACTTCCCGCCCCTTGGGAGGGGGTTGGTGGGGGTGTTTGTTCCAAAGGAT
>NW_018164444.1:61078133-61081830 GCF_001263595.1 Phalaenopsis equestris | reverse complement strand
GGGTTCGGCGAGGCCCCAAGCCTCGCGTCAGTTCCTAACCTGGGGAGGCTGACGTGGGGTTTGGGGGAGCTTTGACCTCGTTCGTTAAAGCTTTTGAATCTTTGTAATAGGGCTTTAGGTTCACGACATTGAACTTGGTTGAAATATTGTAGTCCTCTGATAGTTCGATCTTGTAGGTATTCTCATTCAGTTTCCAAAGTTTTCTAAAAGGTTCTCCTCTGGGCTTGAGTTTTTAAATGCCCTTACTGGAAATCTCTCTATATTCAGTAGAATCCACACTAGATCTCCTTCTTGAAGCATCACCTTTTTTCTTGTCTTGCTTGCTCGTGCTTTGTACTTGTGATTATGCTTAGTGATCTCTTTTCTGAGTTCCTCGTGGAGTTTCTGAATCTCTTGCTCTCATTTCTCAGCATCCTCACTAATCTCTGACGTAGACAGGAGCAATATCAATTCCAGTGGAGTGAGTGGGTTGTGCTCGTACATGACCTCAAATGAGGTGTGGCCCGTGGTCTAACCCATTTATCGATTGTACGTAAACTCGACCTGAGCTAGAATAAAATCCCAACAAAGTGTTTGAGTAGATTTCCAAGGGTCATGCTTAATACCTCTGTCTAACCTTTTGTCTGAGGGTGCATGTTGATCTGAATTGAAACTTAGTGCATGGTTTTTGTCACAACTTTCTTTAGAAGTGGCTCAGAAATTTGACATCCCTATAAAACGTGATGGTCCTGCTTATCTCGTACGGTTTCACAATTTCTTGAAGTAAAAATCGTTGATGTGCGATGCATCTAGTGTCATGCAGCATGCTATGAAATGTGTCAACTTCGAGAAGCTATCCATGATAGCCATGATTGAGTCTTCATTCAACTGTTCATGCTAATGTCCACCCACGGTGCCTCTGACACTGATAAGGGTTTATAACTCTGCATTCCGCCCCCTGGTTTTTGCCATATGATAAATTTTGAATCGCTTGACGTGTCGCTCTACATCTCTCGCTAGTCGGGCCAAAAGAAGTGTTGTCTCACGAGTGCGAGAGTCCTGTCCTTGCCAAAATACCTGGCTAGTTCTTCATGGTGGCTTTCCTGAATAATGGAATCCCTCAACGAACATTTAGGAATGCATAATTTACTCGAGTAGAACAAGTAACCATTGGCTTTGTAGTACTGCTCAGTGGACTTCTCCTGACACTGCTCCAAGTTTTTTCCAAGATCCTCTTCCGTCTCGTAAAGCTCCTTTCTACCTTAAAGCCCAAAATGTGAGCCTGCATCGTAGTAGTCAACAAGTGTCGTTTGCTTAACGCATCTGCTACACGGTTCTAACTCCCCATCTTGTGCTGAAGTACAAATTGGAACGACGTCAAGAATTCCACCCAAGTTGTGTGTCGACCCTTCAATTTACTCTGGTTATTCAGGAATTTCAAGGCTTTATGGTCTGCAAACAATGTGAACTCACTTGTCTGCAGGTAATGACTTCAGTGCTCAAGAGCTCTCACAATAGCATAAAACTCCTTATCGCACGTTGAGTATTTTCTCCTGACATCATTCAACTTCTCCCTGAAAAAGGCAATGAGGTGACCCCCCCTTGCTCAACATTGCTCCTATGCCCAGGCAGGATGCATCGCATTCTACCTCGAAAAGCTAGTTGTGCCAAGACTGACGCCTTGGTCACTTTCTCCTTGAGTGTATTGAAACTATTCTGAGCTGCCTTTGTCCACCAAACTTTATCTCCCTTCAAAATCTGTCAGAGGGGCAGCGATGGCACTAAATCTTCTAATGAATCACATGTAAAACGATGCTAGCCCTAGAAAATGCCTCAACTCGGTGAACGACTGCGGTGCAGTCCAACTCACAATGACCTTGATTTTTGTCGGATCCATTTAAATGGTTGCATTAGCACAATGCAACCCAAAAATATACTTGATCTATCATGAAGTAACTCTTCTTTGGATGGGCATAAAGGTTTTCTGCACGCGATACCTCAAACGCTGCCCTCAGGTGCTCTAAATGTTCTTCCTTAGATTGACTATACATTAAAATGTCATCAATGTAGACCACGAAAAATTTCTCAATGTGAGCCTTAAATACCTGATTTATTTACCTCATAAAAGTACTGAGTGCTTTTGATAAGTCTTAGGGCATAACGATCCACTAGTATAATCCATCTTGGGTATTGAATGCGGTTTTCCACTCATCTTCTGGCCTCATCTAGATATGGTGACACCCATTGTGTAAGTTGATCTTAGAAAAGATGGTGGCTCCGTGCAACTAGTCCAAGGGATCGTCCAGGCGAGGTATAAGAAACGGGTACTTGATGGTAATTTTGTTGAAGGCCCAGTTGATCTTAGAAAAGATGGTGGCTCCGTGCAACTGGTCCAAGGGATCGTCCAGGCGAGGTATATTGTCAATGCACATCCGCCATGAATCATCCTTGTTTTGTACCATTAGGTCGGGGACATCACATGGGCTGGTACTTTCTCTGACCAACCCTTTCGTGACAAGATTCTGTACCTGTCCCTGCAACTTCTCGTATTTCACATATCTCAATTTGTAGACGGGATGATTCAACAATATTGATTCTGGTATGAGATTTATGACGTGTTGAATGTCCGTCAGTGGTGGTAATCCCTCAGGAAGATTGTCGGTCATTACATATTGGAAGTCCTGTAGTAGTGGTTGTATTGGTGCTAATATCTCATTCTCCGCCTCAGTTCCCTCTAGTTAGATCAATTCCAGTGTCACTGGAGCATCCCAAACTGATTGCATGAAGGCGGCCCTTGGGATTAAACTCTCACATTCTTCGCAGGTAACAACATAATGCATTTTCCATTATTTTAAAATGAGTTAAGTATTGTTGAAGCTGTCATGTTGAGTCTTGTGGTCGTACCGCCAAAGTCTCCCCAACAGAATATAACATGCGTCTATCAGAACCACATCACATCATATTTGCTCTTACAACTGATTTCCAATTGAAAATTTGACCGAGCATTGCTGATCCACATATATCTTATTTCCATTCTTCAACTAGGGAAAGGAGTAGGACTAGGGACGCTTCTGTATGGTCAATCCCAATCTATTGACCATCACCATGGACACCACATTTTCACAACCCGTTGTTGATGATCAAGTTGCAAACCTCACCCTTTATCGTGCACCTGGTATGAAAGATATCGTGCCTCTGGCTTTGACTACAAAACTCTTCGTATGACTAACAATTCTCCTTCATCCTAGTGGAGTTGTTCTTCCTCTGCATTATTCTCTGACTCTCCGTCCTTCACCTCCTCTTCGATGCACTTATATGTGAATGTGACAACTCAGTTGATGGGACAGTTGGAGGCTGTGTTAGTAGCCATGGCACTTGAAACAGCTTTTGGTAGGTATTGTAATGGACGAGCTACCTTTCTCGAACTTCCTTCCATTCCGATCTGTCTCTTCTTTCCGTTGTCCTGTCTTACTAGCTCTTCTCAAGGTACCTTTGTCGGTCGCGATGGTTGTAGATGTGCCGGATTGAAGGTCGGTATTTGAATGAAGATTGTTGGCTGCTCTGTTTTTGTTATCTTTCTACCTTCAAGGCGAGAGTTTAATATTGCTATAAATGTACCACATTGCTAATAGAGGGTTTCAGGCCCCCTAGTATTGGGTTGTAGTTTGTTCTTCTAGCTCAACTAGTTCACACTTCATCTACAATTGTTCGAACTTTG
>NW_018164444.1:61038374-61078033 GCF_001263595.1 Phalaenopsis equestris | reverse complement strand
TCTAGACCTCAACCAAAAATGAGGTCAACAGTCGTTCGAAGCCTTTTATCACAAACAAAAAGCTTCAAAATGAAAGGAGCATGTCCCGATCGGGAGAGCGGGAGCGAGAGTTTGCGCCTTTTTGCGAAACATAGGAGGCGGGAGAAGCGCGGTCGCCAAAGCTAACATCTAGGAGAGTCAACAGGAAAATCTTATGGCTAGTTCTAGGCTCTAGAGAGGGAAACATACCTCACAAAAAATGAGGTCAAGAGTTAGGTAGCATGCATTTAATAGAATTTATGGGTGGATTTAACGTAAATCTACCCAAACGCTAAAGAATGAGAAGTAAATCTTGTGGTTTGTTAAACCCAAATTTCTCTCCATTTCGTCTCTTTTTTCAAGCAAAACTAATTTTTAAGTGGAATTAACAATTTTGCTTCAAAGGAAAATTAAATCCAGAAATAAGATGCCTAACACGTCAAACAGACTTAAGTGGATTTAACTTTAACTGAACCAAACACTAGCCTGGATTTATAGCTTCTGAATTTGATAAATCCAGACTTATTTGATTTATTAAATCTTATCTAACGTAAATCATAGGTGCAGTTAAACACCCCCATACGGTGAAATGGTGTAGAAACAGGATTTAGAAAATTTTAGGTTTTAAAATGCTTTTCTACCATTCAGGAAGATTTAACTTAAATCATGCCATTACTTAAATCCAGCTACCAATCAGCCCCTTAACAGTGAGTGCATTATACCATTAAAAAACTATCCTCTGTCACAACTTTCAAGTCGCCATGAGAAGGCAAATTTTTTAAAACTGACCCGTTAATAAAAAAACAAAAATAAATAAAAACTGTAGAAACTGGTTACGATTTCTAAAAACTTTTCAGCTCCCAGTAACCCACAAAATCATGTATGAATCTGCAGAATATAGCTTAAGGGATAACACCCCCATGATATGAATGCACAATGAAGGAAATGGTTTTGACATTCCAACATGTCTACACAGCATAAAAATACTCTGTCAGGACGTCCGCACGTTTGGATGACAAAACACCGACTGTCACATCGCCCGCCGATCAGGTGTATGGCGACGTATCGACCAGTGGTTGGCCATCCTAAGTTGCGGTGCTCAGACGTAATATTTTCTCCTACAAAACTTAGCATTCCATCCAAATGAAGCTGTACAAGGCATTTAATAATGAGAAATATTATGAAGCCTTAAGAAGTTAGGCAGAATTTAAGCTAAATCCTGCCAAACGACAAAAAAACGCCTCCGTAAATCCTGAGCTTTTGTAAATCCCAAAATGACGTCGATTGGCGATGAATCCTGAATTTATCAAATAGTATGAATCGACGGATTTAGTAAATATGGGATGAACGAAGAGGAAGAATGGCGGGAAAATGCTTACCTTCCTCAATGGTTTCAGGTAGGAAGGAGCAGAAGGATGAGAAAGACAGGAGTTTTGGTGGTCTTTGTAAGCCGCGGTCCCGTCGTTGCCTTCCCAGCTAGCCATAATGGCAATCGTAACGTGAAGGTTCGTTCACCAAGTTGATTGTTTTGGGCGAAACCAAGAGGGTGAAAGACTTGAGCGAGTATTTTGAGCAGAAAGCGAAAGAGGGGGCAAATGGAGGCAAGGGGGAAATAGGCTTGTGGTTTTAATTTATTTATGTTTAGATTAATTTAATTAATTTAAATGATTAATAATTAATTTTTAAATTATCCAATTAATTATAATTAATAAAATTATATGTAATTATTTATTAGTTAATTAATGAATAAAGATATATTTGACATTTTAAATTATTTAATAAAATTTTATGTAATTCTTAATTTATATAATCAATAATTAATTAATATTAAATTATTATTTCATAAGTAGTTATTTTACACAAAATGTCTTATTTTATGTACTTTGAGGCTTGGGATACGCATTTATTTTTTTATTTAATATGAATCTTTGGATGCTTTCTCTTATAAATTCTATTGAATCCATCTAAAGCTGTCAAACAGTTTCTTGGGATTATTTACTAGTATATCAAACAATTTTCGAAATTTAACCACCTTAGGATTTAATAAATCTAGATTTATAGGATTTACTAAATCATATTTAAACTAAATCCTACTTTCAACTAAACGAACCCTAAACCTAGCGCTCCACGACCTTTCTATTTTAAGCTGAGCGCTGGCCTCTATTCATTCATTTTTCTGTTCAATCATTATTACTATTATCATTTGTTGAATTCAAAATATTTTTGTTATGCATGCCCAAAGATCTGAGCGGTAAGAACTTTGAGGGAGTAAAATAAAGTGACAGAGAATGAAAAAGAAATAAATAGCGCACATAGATTTGTCACGTATGAGCGAAGTGGGATACCCCAGTTTTTTGACCCATTTTATATATAGAATATAGAAATTACAAGAGAATGAGAGAGGAATCTCCTTACAAAAGATGGGTCTAGAGAAAAGAGCCAAAAGCTTTCTCCCCTCATACATGGTATGATCCCCCTGCTTACAGGAGAAATGGATTGAGTCTTAAATTACATGTTTGTTTTTGATAGGAGAGTTGTAGGTATTTATGGTGCATTTTTATATTCATAACTAGATTTTGACATATTTTTATCATTGAGCTTTTCATCTAGTTTGTTAGATTTTTCGACATTCATGCATGACATTTTTGGGGGTACAATCATGTATTGTATAAAAAAATTAAAAAAAATCTTTGCTATATTTTTTATTTCGTTGTTTTGTTATCTTGCCGATTACCACCGATCATCGTCGCCAATCTCGCTCGAAAGGGAATAAAATTTGGCAATAGAGCAATTTTAAAATATTCATTCGAGGAAGCGAGATTACCCGTTATTGCAAATTAAGTACTATTTAGAGAAAATCATAGACTCATTTGGACATTTTTATAAAATTAGGGGTTTTCAAATACCCAACTTGGAAAACGCGAGGACCCGACCTGGGAAATGTGAGTAACCATCCTTGGGAATTAAGTATCGCTCAGAGAAAGTATAGTAACGTTCAAAGAAAGTATAGTATCACTTGGAAAACGCTTGCTTGCAATATGACACTTTTTTACATGTACATTGAGTGTTCGTTGTCTTTTAAGACAGCGTGTTAAAGACGTATTTTTGTTCCTCGGGCACAATGTCTCACGAAACTGACTAGCAAGTCGTTTAAGACAGTTAGGAAGGCTAACATTTTCTTAAAGAATTGATGCCGAGAGGCTGCCAAATTTTTGGGTGATTTGAACTTCGTAATATTTTAAAATCTTGAAATTTTTTAACTCATAAAAATATATAAACCGTAAATCATCTAAATTTTAAAATATTTGAAAATTATGGCTTTTAAAATTTAAGCGCTCCGGGTTCAAAAATATTTCGGATATGGGCTTTTAAAATTTACGCTCTTAAGGTCTCAAAAATATTTAAAAGTTTAGGCTTTTGAAATTTAAACATTTTAGGCTTAAAAATCTTAAAAAATTTGAGGTTTAAAATTTAAGATCTTAGGGTCCTAAACATTTTTGAAACTTCATGATTTAAATTTAAGGTCCTAAGCTCAAAAATAATCAAGCCTGAGAAATTTAGAACTTCAAAATCTCAAGCGAACAGAATGTGGTTCTTAAAAAGTTTAAAAAAAAAGAGCTTTTACATGTATTTTGAAAGCTCTAATATCCAAATAAAATTTTCAAAAAGGCTGGGCTACTTTCACGATAAGTATAGAGATGGTATAATAATTTGAATGTGAATATCTAAAGATTTGCACAAAATTATATACATATATCATATATGTTCAAAATATTTTGCTATCAATGTACATTCAGACAATGTACATGCATCCATATCATAAAGATATTTCTGTAACTAGCGAGTTGGGATGATTTTTGAGACACATAATATCACTTTAAGATATTATTTCAACTTCAATGTAGTATCTCAAAAGGCTTGCAATTACTTGATAACTCTTGTGCTCATGTCAAAACATCAAATTATATTTTACAAGAAAATAAAAGAATGTAATCACATCCTATAAATGTGCCATGCAATCACATTAACCAAAGACATCAAGATATATGCACATTAACAAAATACACCAGCATGCGCTCTCTCATTATCGAGAGGGATAAATAGCCATAGAAGCTTGTGCATATGGGAAACCACAAACCACGAATCAAAAAAGTCCTTATAAAATGAGGATGAAATCTCTGGGTAGTGTCCTATCTACTTTACCATCTATCAGACTAGTCAGACACCCATTCTTCAGCTGCTTAGATTGCTCTTCAAAAAATAGTTCTCCTATGGCATATGGGATTGTGAAACTACCAGTGTCCTTAAGTTTTTGAGGAAGCTTCTTTTGAATAATGATACTACATTCTTCACTCAGAGCTGCCGTCTTAAAATCTTATAGCTTTATTTTCTTATTAAGAGCTAGACATTCGCTCTAAGACTTGAGCAGAAAGATTGTTGATGGTAAGATTCTTAAACACTTATAAAAACCTAAAAAATTGATGATCCAACTTACGCTTTTGAAGCCTTTAGGGAAATGTTAGGGATAGTCTTTCTAGTTCCTTCCTATGAGGTGAGTCAACTTTTCCTAAGTCTATGATAGTTTTTTCACTAAGTCTTTCAGGCTCAGAGTTGGCTTCTTCTTCTATGGGCTCTCTCATATTCACTTCCTCCAGTTCTTTCACACTTCTGAACTTGATGGCCTTACCATGTTCATTCCCTTTATCCTAGGAGCTCACTTCAGTATTGCTAGGCAGGGTTCTCTGAGGTGTATTACTTAAGTTCACTATATGGCCTAGCTAGTTTTCAATAATATATTTATGATTTACAACTCAAAGGGTAGAAAGCAGTTGATGAGCATACGAGTTGTGGCTGTAACTGTAATATAATGGTGTCATTTGACAACAACAACTCAGTTAGATAGCTTTGGTCGTAACTATTTTATGGTCTTATTTGGTAGCAAAACTACAAAGACAAAGGACATCCGTCACGTCCTTACTCACATGTAATTTCTTTAATTGCTACTGGACCCTGCATCAAAATGCACACATGCATAACACCAAATACTCCTAAATGAGATAGATTTACCTTTTTATCGCTTCAGACTTCTTTAGATAAGCATTACTCCAAAGGTACTAATGAACTACAATTAATTAGATAAATTGTAATGTTTATTACTTCAGCCCCAAACTATTTTAAACGGCTTGCATGTAGCTTATTCTCCTTGCACACTCTCTGATTTTTCTATTTATTCTCTCAACGACACCAATCTATTGTGGTGTCCTTAAAATAGTGAACTCATGTCTGACCTCCTCTGTAGCACAGAAATTTCTAAACTTATGATTACGGTACTCACCCTCATTATCGGACCCAAGATACTCCAGCTTCAAGCTTGTCTCATTTTATACCATAACATTCCACTGCTTAAAGACTTCAAATACATTAGTTTTTTTGCTTTAAGAAATAAACTCAAATTTTTCTCGTGTGATCATCAATAAATGCGATAAAA
This sequence comes from Phalaenopsis equestris, assembly GCF_001263595.1. Taxonomy (NCBI): domain Eukaryota; kingdom Viridiplantae; phylum Streptophyta; class Magnoliopsida; order Asparagales; family Orchidaceae; genus Phalaenopsis; species Phalaenopsis equestris. The sequence continues at coordinate 61,072,527 of NW_018164444.1, read as the reverse complement.
TAATAAAAATTTTCAATGGACTGAACTGGAGTAAGATCCTGTACGCCAGTATGCACTCACTCCAATTTCTTTCATTTCACTACAGACCCATTCTTAAATAAAGAAACTTTCTTCTGCTTGTCATATATAGTTTTCACAAAAATTCAAATTAATTGACTTCAAACCCTGAAGATTACTTTTAGAAAGTAGGGACTTAATGTATGGCCAAACCTACATTACCCCAGACCAGCATCCACCATGGTTCCGACCACATCAACGAAATCAGTCATTTCATTTATCAGATAAAGAATGCCTTCAATGTTGTCCTGTGTCATAAACAATGCCCCCTTGGAAACCTTTGATGAATCACTTGTGAAGTAATCACGAGTCTTGGTTTTGTTAACTGGCTCACAAAGATAAAATTTCTTTTCAAATTTCATTAAGCCTCCAGACTGTTCCATTCGACAACATGATATCAATATTACCCTTTTCAACGATACTGCAGGTCTTGTTATCTCTCAAATAAATCTTTCCCAGATTACTATGAGTATAGTTTTTAAATACTACTTTATTGGGCAAGTATGAAAAGAGACAGCTGAATCTACTATCCAAGATTCAGTGCTGATTAGAGATAACACCAGGGAGCTATTTTGAATTTCACCAGTCGAGATATTTATAAAAGAATCATTTCTTGTCCTCTATTACCAGCTTTTCTTGGAGCTTTGCAGTCCTTCTTGAAATGTTATTTCTTACCTTAATTTCAGCATTCTCCTCTGCTTGACTTAGACTTTCCTCTATTTAACGTAGACTTTCCTCTGCCTGTATTCATGCCTAGATTATTTCTCGTGTTATCGACATTCAAAGTAGAACTTGAAGATTCATCATTCGCAACTTTTCTGCGAACATTTTCATTCAACATCAAACCCACGATGTCATCAAAGCTCAATGTCAAATTTCCTAAAGAGTTACACACCGTCATGACCAAACCATTCCAATTGTTCGAAAATGAAGATAATATTACCAGTGCTCTAACTTAGTCATCAAAATTGATCCCCACATAACAAAACCAACTTGTCATAGTATTGAAATTGTTCAGATGTTCTACTACTGAACTGTCTTCCACTATCTTCATGTTAAATAACTGCTTCAGAAAAACCTTATTGGAAATAAATGGTTTTCATACATCTTCGCCAGTTCCGACATGAGATCCACCATATTTTTCTCATTTACCATGTTGAACGCAACAAATGAAGAAAGTGCAGCCTGATCAAACCAAGTACTGTTTGATCTAATACTTGTCATTCTTCCATAGGCATGGACCCAGGCTTTCTTGTAATTCCTTGTAGTTGCAAGTATAGCTTTTTTGATACAACAAATCTTCTATTTACATCTTCCAAAATGCAAAGTTTGTTTCATTGAACTTCTCCACATTGAACCTTGCATCATCGGTCATTGCTCCCACTCAAATTAAACATCGCTCTAATATCACATTGTTGGGAGAAAACAGAGCTCTTTGAAGAATTCCCTTCCCAAAATTCACTGAAGCTTTAGACTCAATTAGAAATCTAAATCACACCACGAAAGATAATCGTATAGATTCAAAAAAAAAAGGAACAAACTTACGAATAAAAGCACAACAAAGCAAACCAGAAAAGGACATATGACTTTAGCGAGGAAAACCCCGATAATAAGAAAAAATCATAGAGGCACACCGCCAAAAAACTTTCACAATGAAAATAAGAGAGTTTACAGTAAACACACTTAATTTCCTCTCCACACTCTAGAAAACATATAAGAACTCGCACCAAACTAATCTTGTTTCGATCGAAAGCAAGAAACGCGCATTGTGATCACATAAATCCTTCTCTTCGACACTTCTCTCATTCACCATGAACTTGTCGAAGAACTCACATAGGAAGCACACATTTCGCCACTTGATATTGGTCTTAAAACCAAAAAGTTAAGTGCCAACTGCTCTGGGAGCCTAAACACCAAGCTTATTGGACCGACGCCCAATATTGGGTGCTTATGCGAGCCCCTTCTCTTTCAGTGCCCACAACCCAGCGCAAATGCTGCATTCGGTGCTCTTTCTACGCCCAGTGAGAGCTTAAGCACGCACAATCCGTTGCTTAATCGTCAGATGTTTTGTGTGGGTGCTTCGGCTCCATAAACCAACAATATATTAATTGGTGTGTTTTAAATTCGACCAGATCAATTGAATTTCGAATTCATGGAAAATGAACTAAGAATTGAAATTCAAATACAATGCTAGTTTATATTGAATTTCAATTCCTTCGAAACAAAAGATTAAATTTCTAAAATTCCTGTATTAAGAATGCAATACACTATTAATGTTGCTGGCCAAACAATAAGATCACTACTGATTAAAGGGATTGACATGAATGGTCCCTGCCTGTAGGTCAAATACAACCAAAACACAATCCATTCCCATGGAATAGAACGGAAGGCTATAATCTAGTTACATAATTATTGATTCAACCAAGTTGTCTTATGCCATGTGTTAATAAAAGCCATTTGATCTTTGGATCGAATGAGCCATAACATGTAAAGTGTAAATACAATCAACCATGTTGACCATGTGAGGAATTAATTTGAATTTGAAAAGGAATTAAATATATGCCAACAAAAAAATTCAAAACTAATTCAGCTCTCAACAAAATTTAACAAATAAACTCTATGGAATAAAAAAGAGGACAAACAGTAAAGTATCAAAATTTTAATAAATATGGTAAATCACTTAATTACCTTAATGATTTCCCATGATCTTCAAGTGATTCAATATTAAATACAAAGCTTCAAGCAGCAGTTATCTTGCTTTCTGAAGGAGATGATGACCCCAAGTAATTAGAAATGCAGACCTCAGAACTGTAAAATTTCCATAATTAACACCGTACAGCATGAATACAGCCATCTGAAGAAAATTCAATGCAAAAACAAAATCCAAACCTCATAAATACCTTCCATGCTTCACATCTTATATAACATCGCTGGATGACATCAAATTTCTTCTGAAGAAATTTTGCTTCTTCTTGTATTCATAAAATCGTGCAAAGTGCAGGTAGAATAGCAGTCCTACAGAGCTGAGACCAGCAAGAAGCCAGTAGAAGTAATCAAGATGAGCACGGTTCAGATTATCAGAGAACCAGCTCTCTCCGCTCTTACTAGTTACCCTGTCAATGACAGCTATGAGGAAGCTACTAAGGAAGCTTCCAAAACCAAAGATGCTAAGGTAGAGACCAAGCCCAAGACTCCTCGATGCATCAGGAACCTGATCGTAGAAGAACTCCTGCAAGCCTACAATGGCAAACACCTCTGCAATGCCATAGAAAATGTATTGAGGGGCTAACCACAGCAGACTCATCGGAATTGTTGTCGTTGGTTGATCAATCAGCCCATATTCTATTGCTGTTTTCAATCTCTTGGCCTCAACTAGAGCAGCTATTGCCATGGATACTAGTGAGACAATCAGTCCAATGCCAATCCTTTGGAGTTGCGTCAATCCTGTAGGAATCCTGGAAAATTTTCTGGACACAGGAACTAGGATTCGATCATAGATTGGAAGGAAAACAACAATAGAGATGTAAATGAAGCTCTGCAAGGCTGCAGGTGGAACCTGGAAGCTCGAACCGATTCTCCGGTCCATGGTGCTCCCTTGCTTAGTGAATAGGGTTGATGACTGTGCAACTACTATAGCATATATTAAGCATATTGCCCATATTGGTACTAACCGAAGCACTCTCCTGGCTTCTTCTATTTGGATTACATCCGGCGCCTCATTTTTCACAAATCTATATAAAATGGATTCATAAAATGATACCCGAGTTAACTCAAGCATAATAAGAAAATCAAATATTATTGCTGAACTCAAATATGAAAATACAATCTCACAAACAGAAATAGAAATAGCAACAAACACACCACAACAAATTCAAACTAAGCACGACACAACAAATTCAAACTAAGCAGGTGCAGGGGCAGCAATAAAGAGGAGGCTGGACCGTTGGGAAACAGCTGGGAGACCTGTCCTGGGTTGTGGCAGCATGGGAGGAGGAACGCGGCAGCTAGAATGATAGAAATAGATGGCTGGGTGGCTGGAACAGCAGAGAACCAGGAACTACCATTTCTAGGCCGCTGCAAGAAGGGAAATGTCGGCGACAACGACGGGGAATGCAGGGGACTGCAGGACAGCAAGAGGACGGCTGTCTGAAGTGGCAGCTGCGAGAACAGCTAGCTGGAATTGAAAAACTGCAGGAAAAAACAATAGCTGCTGTTCCAGGGCGGCTGCAGTAGAGAAGAATGAAATGCAACTGGAAGCGATGGGAATGATAAATCACCACCTCGAGAGTCATATACAGCAGAGCACCACTTGTTCCCTCGAATACAGCCTTTGAAGAGAAAAAATAGACATTGGCGGCTGTCTCGATAGAAATTCACGCAAAAACTAACTCCACAATATCAGAAACACATATAGAATAACATGAAAAGTAGGAGTGATCCATGAGGACCGGCTGACTCCATAGAACTAAATAAAACCTAGATCGGTTTGATCTAGGTATGACATGTCAATCAGGAAGGACGAAAATCAAACAACTAAATTAGGAGTAGGAACTTCCTTATTTCCAATATCTTTATTTTGAGTTATTTCCCTTTTAGCTGAATATTTAGATTAGAAATATGTATTATTAAGTTACCTAAAATAGATTATATGCACTTTATTTTGTATCTAAAATAGATTGTAAGATTGTTATTTAATGGAATGAAAGCAAAGGGAAAAGGCAATCGAGCCTATTCAATATTCATCCTATTTTCTCAAAAATTTGACATGGTATCAGAGCCAAGTTTTTCCCCTAACCACCAGTAGTTATTGGAGGAACGTCAAGTCTCCCTTCTCGCCGGCATTTTCTTACAGGAAGGGAGGAATTATTTCTTTGCCTTGATTCTCGCTCGTCTGCTTTGTCTAAAACCCCGCACCACAACCATGCCTTTCGCCGGAGAGGACGATCCCGCCGCAGGAGACGACGAAGTCACTGATAAGGAGGAAATGATCGGCATCAGCGACTACATCCATCAACAAATCGCCAATACAAGTGAAGGAGAGGAATCCCGGAGGATGTTTCAGAAGCCGTGAACTCACACAGACGGGATGAAGGTCTTGCAGGGATTTTTGGAGTTTACGTTGAAGAGGGGAACGACGCACACCAACTACCAGCATGACACAGGACCCTTCTTCAACGAGATCCGGCCTCGGCTACAGTTCGATTTCAATAAGAACCAGATCACGGAGAAACAATGCCGACTCAAAAAGAAGTACCGCAACGCTGCCACCAAGATGGGATCGGGCCGAGGATTCGTTTTGAAGAGCCCTCACGATCAAGCTACCTACGAGATTTCACATAAGATCTGGAGCACAACGTTTTTCCGACTAGGGTTTCTCTAATGCCACAACTGTGCCTCTCTCCTCCGCGAGCCTCGATTCCCATCCATGGCGGTTACTGCTCCTGCGGTCCCATTGACGACAATGCGATGTTACTTATCTTCCGCACACTATTGGACGGTACTTCGTGAAAAGGTATCGAAAAGCACAATGTCCCATTGTTGAAAGAACAAGGTGACTAAAAATTATAACTTGAAGAAGATCAGACTTGCTCGACAGGCAGATAAATGTCGTAGGTCTGCTCGCCAAGAGATGGTACTTATTCTAAAGTGCAAAATCCATTCATTGTGAAAATTAAGGATCCTTGGGTTGAACAAGGATGTTATGTTTGTATCATCATTCGTCCGATTCTGATCTTCTTCAGTAGGCATTGCCGCTTCTGTGGCATCATTGACTGCTTTTTACGCATCGTTCGTCTGCTTCGGCTCTGGGTTTCGACACTCTTGAGCTTCACCATTATTGGGCTCGACACTCTCGAGCTTTGGCCTCTCGGGCTTCGGCACTCTTGAGCTTCGACAATCTCAGGCTTCGGCACTATCAGGCTTCGGCCTTTTGGACTTCGACACTTTTAGGCTTTGGCAATCTCAGGCTTCAGCCTCTCGGGCTTCGACACTCTCAGACTTCGGCACTTTCAGGCTTCGACACTCTCAGGCTTCGACATTCTCAGGCTTTGGCACTCTTAGCTTCAGCAGCTTGAGGATTTTTGGTACCGAAAATGTTATCAGCTTCATGTTAGCAAATTGATACTTTCTGATCAGTCAGCATCAATTTGAGGAAGATGTCAATCAGGAAGAACGACAATCAGACAGCTAAATTAGGATTAGGAGTTACCTTATTCCAATATCTTTATTCCGAGTTATTTCACTTTTAGCTGAATATTTAGATTAGGAATATGCATTTTTAAGTTACCTAAAATAGATTATATGCACTTTATTTTGTACCTAAAATAGATTGTAAGATTGTTATTTAATGGAATGAAAGCAAAGGGAAAAGGCAATCGAGTCTATTTAGTATTCATCCTATTTTCTCAGAAATTTGACATGAAAATGGGGGACTTCCCACGTCAGGCAACGATCGGGGGAGTGCATCCCGCCCCGTGTCATAAATAGTTTTTATTTGAAAAAAAAATGTAAAAATTGGGGTGATATAGGATGTAAAGAAGCACATTATAATGCAGAAGTTCAGGCAAGCATCTACCAAAAACAAAAGAAATAGAAAACCAGCAACTGGAAAGGAAAAACTATATGATTGACATCCAAAGTTGGCAGAGGGAGATAGAGTTCACAGATTTCATCTTATGATTCTAAGAAGAGATCCAACTGAACTTGAAAAGGGGAAATCCAGAGCTTCCAAGAATGAAAAGGAAGAAAGAAAAGCTATTACAAAAAAAAAAAAAAAAAGATGTGTGAGAAAACCATTTCAGCAGAATCTTCCTTACATGGTAAGATCAATTCCTGCATCTTCATAAGATGCGGGCGTCCATATCCCCTTTAATGCCTGAGAAGATACTATCCAACTTTTAACAATTGCAAGCAATGATTTCCCAATTCTAAGAAATGGGCTTTCACCTCCCAATTGGTAGAAACGATATGTCTTGGTCCCAAGAAAGAACAAGATGAGAGCAAGTCCCATGGCAAAAAATGGTATCCCAAATCCAAGGGCCCAGCTAATATTATCTTGCACATAATTTAAGAGTATAATCGTCAATGCCATGCTGAGGCATAAGCCACAATACCACCAGTTAAAAAATGAGCTCCTTGAGAGGCTCTCTTCAGGGTCCTTCTCATCAAACTGATCAGCGCCAAATGCTTGTGTGCAAGGCTTGTGGCCACCTTGAGCAAGTGCAACAAGGTATAGACTGAAGTAGAAGAAGCCCACTTGGAAATAATTTGGCCTGCATGCCTTGTGATCATCTATAGAACACTTTGGTGAACAAAGGCTTGGCAACACAGACGATAGGGTCAACAGACCTAAGCCCTGAAACTCCATCCATTTAAGCAAATATATTGAGAAGGTATCTAAAATCACTATTAGAAAATAATCTGCAAAACTTAATGCTAGTTTCAACTGTATGATGTTCCATTTTTCTTAGTTTATTGTACTGAAACGGGGTTATGGTGAATATCTGAGGGTTATTGTAATCCAAATAGTTCTTGACACGACAGACTTTGCCCTTGTGACAATGTGGTACGGAAAAAAAATTTCTATGCTTATAGCAGTATATAATAACATTGAAATTTCTATAAAATCTGATAAAAAATAGTTTCTTACTGGAGTATTCATATGATTTAAGTAGCTAGAGCGTAAGATAATTCTGCAGAAGCCACAGCAAGGCGAATGGATATGTACATAATTTGTTGATGACTCCTATATTCAGCATATAAAAATATGATTGAACTTTTCTTTTGCATGTTCAAAGATGAAGAGAAAGCTCCCACTGAACATTCACAAAATCAAACTGACCAAGTACAACTTGTGAATTTTCAACAACCAATTACTTTCACATGCAATGAAAAATAGATTTTCACAAACTGCACAATTTTGTACAAAAAAATGAGTTCCATAAAACCTGAAAGTTAACGTATTTTTCTTTGAGCACACCACATTCAAACCAGGAAAAGAAAATAAAGATAAAGAAAATAATTCATTCTTTTTGCAGCAATGTATAATTAAATAGGAATGATCGATTAACTAAAAACTCTCATTAAAAATTGTGTACATGTAATAACTTGCCAAAAATAAAAGTATAACGTAAATACAATCTAATCAAACTAACATAAAATATCAAATGAAAATAACATAAAAGATCAAAGATATAAGATGGGTTTAGTATAATAGATTTCTCTAACTCCTATAGTTCAACACAATAAGATCCATAATTTTAAATAAGAGTATAATAAATAATCAAAAGCCCTTAACACTCATCATCTGGGGGTCTTCATTGAAGTTTTTAGTTTAGTCTAAGTTCTCCCATTTTTCTTTTACTTTTACAACCTAAATCATATTTCGCTTCTCTTTTAAGTAGTATGGCGTCATGTGCTTGATGGCCCAGCTTTGTTTTTGTCTCTATTAAAGAAATAAATGATCAAATATTCTTATTTAACTCAGATGGATATTATTGCCACTTACAAATCACTCATCATGTGATGACATATCTTCACAATGTCGGGGGTATTCATCATTCTCCAAACCCTTTTTCTTCAATTTTTTTATCCTTCAATCTTCTATTATACATGATGTACAAGAAGGAATTCAACTTTAAGGTGGTCAGACGACTTCTCATTTTTTGTGAACTTGATTATATGTGCTCCAATTATGATCACATTTAGATAACAAGCATGCAAGTATTAATACCAACAAAATATTATAGCTAAAAAGTACCATCACCAAACTAAATCCACCATTCAACTATATGTAAAAGAGAATGGTTAATAAGAACATAGAATTTTAGAATTTAATTCTATTTTCTACACATTAAATAATGAAAATTACTTGAATGTTTTATAATACCATCTTCTATTTGTTGTAGGCAAGAACTCTTTCTTATTCCTAATAAAAAGAGTTGCATTTAAATAACTTTTCTCTCATTTAAGTTAGCAATTAATCTATCCAGGCAATGTTGTAGCCTCAACTTGATCTCAAAGTTGATAGATTTGTTTTTAGCATATTGAAATTAAGGATAGATGAAATATCCAATAACTTGCAAATGGCAATGGGGTTAAAGCTCCCATTTCTTTTTAATAAAATCTCATATCCCTATAACAGGCATATTTTCTTATATGTATTAAATTAATGTTTATTTAATAAGAATTTTTTAATGCTTTAGATAATTATTTTTATAATTACATGCATATTGAGAACATAAGAATTAAAGAAAATGAAATGAAGAAAAGGGAAAATGATTGTTCAATATCTTTAAATGGAGAAAATTAAAAGAAATGAAATATAAATGATTAAGTCAACCAAAATTACCCCCAAATGGAACTGACAGAGGATGCAATGTACCCGTGCACGGTAAATGAAATAGAAAATGTAAAGTTGCGCATTCAAGTGCAAATTTATTAAGGTATCTACGAGTATAATTTTAAAGATAACTTCATATATGACGATAAATCTAATATGACTTCTTAAAGATGTTATAAATGATAAATCGTTGAATTGAAACGAGAATGGTAAATTTAAAAATGAAAGCTTACAATTTGATTTTATTTATAAATTACATAACTTTGGGACTTTTATGCATAGCATTTGCATATGAATTTAATACGTGATAATGGTGTAACTGCTTATTAAGTCGTGAAAGCTTGCTTCTTAATTTAATTGATTCTTTCAGAAAAATTTGAAGATTGATACGTCTGAGAGGAGAAATTTAGTTTACATGAGGAGACTATAGCTGATATGTATTATGTTGTGATGTGATTGTAATTTTCTTTTGTATATTTTTTTTAATTAATGAAATAATGTTATACATTAGAATGAGATATTGTCTGCAAACTATATGATTATTTCTGTATGTTTTGATTTCTGTGTAGTGTAATTTGTTGTTTCTTATTGACTATATATTGGAATTTAGGAAAATATGTGGAAAGTAAATAAAACATTAATACCGTCTAACCGCAATTCCTGACTTAAGAGTATGTTTGGGGCAACGACACCTTTTTAAAAAGCTACTGCACAACATCTGCCCAAGAAAGCTGTTGGGCATAAACTATTGCGCATAACTACTGCGAGAAAGTTATGTGTCTATTTATTTTGAACAACTGTGCAACAATTGTTTATGATAAAAAGATTTTTTTGCACGTGTATTGTTGTGTTATTATAATAGAATCAGTTTAGGTTGAATAACTCACATGAAAAAAAAATTACATTCAAAATCCCAAAAAACTCATAAATTCAAATATTACACCAAGAACTAACATCTTATTTAATAGTGGGTAACACAACAATCAAAATTAAAATTAAAACTATTAAAAATAATAATTAATACCAACATAATATTAATTTTGAAATGCAGATGATCAATTGTACGAGAAAAATTCTTCTCCAAAGAAACTCTCAAAGGAACCACAAACCACAAAGTATAACGCAAAAATTTAGAGATAGAAAATTACCACCTAAAAGAACTACTCAAAGGAACCAAAAAACAACAAAGTATCCCCAATATCTTATTAACCCATGAAACTTTGAATGCCTTAGGATGAGGCCAACAAAGAGGAGATATCTTGATAACGAGGGGTGCACTTAAATAAACACACCCACGCCACAGAAAGCAAATGCACTGAAGTACGATCATGTCGTACCGCAGCAAAAAAAGCTTCCCCAAACGCATCATTAGTTAATGTTAAGACATCATATCGGGTCTTCATAAAAGTTGTATCAAATCAATCAGATTGAACCATGATAAAAAGAGTCATTAGGTTGATTAAATTAATTCATAAATAATATTAATAAAAGATTAAATTTTGTCTAATTATAATCTTTCTTATGTTATTTTAGAAAAATGAAAAATCAAGGGGAAGAAGCTAGAGATGATGTGGTAGAAATTGATACACCACTAAAGATCACTGTGAATGCATATACTTTTGCTGAGATGATGACTGCAGATTAAGAAGTCTCATACTCAGGTCAGTTCTAGTGGGGGAGGCCGGATGAACAAATATTTGAAACTATTTTAGGATATGAGGTCACACACTTTTCTGCTGAAGGAAGTCCAGTGGTTGGTAAGAGTAGAAAAGATTCAAAATAGGTTGTTTAGTCCAACAAAGATGAGAGTTGCACTTCTCACTTTTGTCATAAAAGGACAAGTGGAGAGATTGTACCGAAAACAATTGTAGGAGAAATTTGGGGGTAGAGCCAATCCACATGCTGCAGTGGGACAAGTTCATGAATACTTTTAGAGACTAGTTTGTACTACTTTCAGTTAAAAGGCAAATGCAAGATAAATTCATTAAAGTGGTGCGGGAAGATCAATATATTATGCAGTATGAAGCTAAATTTTCTATGCTTTCAAGATATGCATCACAGTTGATTCCAAATGCAAAGGAGTGCCGCAGTTTTTTGTCTGGATTGAAAAATATGAATAGACAACCATTGATTCCTCTTGGAATTGATGATTATTTTGTTTTGATAGAAGGTCATGAGGATTAAGTTTGAATTAAAAGCAACTCAGAGGAGGGATTTCAAAAAAGAAGAAATTTAGAAGGATTCAGGTTTTCTCAAGGTTCTCAGGGCAAAGAGTCCTTCCAGTCAGGAAATATAGGTGCTAACAAGGTCAGATTTGGCATTGTTGGCAGCCAGTCTGAAGTCAGAAACAGGGCTGTCAATTTGGCTCGTTGTTCGTGAACAGCTCGTGTTCGGCTCGTTAAGCAGCTCGTGTTTGGCTCGTTCGTTAAGCCTAACGAGCCGAACACGAACAAATTTTTAAGCTCGAAATGTAAACTAGTCGAACACGACCAACAGTTTGTTCGCTCGTGTTCGGCTCGAAATGGCTCGATAAAAAAAGAAAAAAAATATATATAATTTTTAATATAACAATATATTACATATATTATTTATTCAAAAGTTTGTCAGCTGATTATTTAAATTATTTAAAATTTTATATTAAGTAGTTTCTTATTATTTATCTATTTATTGTTAATTTGCTTTGTGATTAAATTATACTAATAACTTGAATTAGGGTCTGTTTGGGGCAGCTGGAGTTTATCTGTATAAAAAAAACTTATCCTGATAAACTGTTGATCAACAGTTGATCCTGATAAGCTGACTGACTGTTTTGGGCAACTGTTTGAAAACAGTTGATCTGCGGTTGTTTGTAGATCAATGACCATTCTGCTCCTATTAAGTGATATTGTTTAAAGTATGACGTTTGTGGGAGGCCACACAAAGGTAAATGTCTTTTTGGATCTAACATTTATTTTGGTGCTACCAATCAGAACACATTGTGAGAAATTGCCTTAGATTGGGACAAAGGACTCCGACATATTCTAGAGGCAATGATGCACCACCTCGGAGGAGCTTTGACATGCCGAGAATAGCTGAATCTTCGAGATTAGTGCCAAATCCTAGTCAAACCCAGTAGAATGTCTAGCCCAGTGTTTATGCACTTTCACAGCAGAATGCTAAAAACTCCTCTGAAGTTATCACAAGTATGTTTTGCAAATAAGAAATTTTAATTAAGTTCACCTTTAATTATAACAGAATTCATGCATGTCATATCATTCGTAATATCTTGTAAGAATTTAAATATATTAATAAGTCACTCTTAAATATTCAATGCAATAGCTTAATGATAGATATCATATATCTTTAGAATAGGCCAATAAGGTTATTATTTTATTCAAAAGCATAAAATTCTTTCATATTTGAGAAAATGGCTAAAATGACGCAATTGAATAACACCTTAATGTTATGATATTTTTCGTTAGAATGTCGAGAGATATTTTTATGGAAGTTAATCATATATGTGAGGTGAAGTTCATGATTGGTGTAAAAGATTTTGATGTACAATTGATCATGTTACCTTTTGTAGAATTTGAGGTAAATTTAGGCATGAATTAGTTGTCTAAATACTTTGTCATAGTTGATTGTAATAAAAATATTGTCGAAATAAATGTACACGGGGAGGTAGAGGTTAAATGTTGTGGGGATAGAGTAGTGAAATCCATGATGGTTACATGTTTGAGAACTTTCACATTATTGAATTATAGAAATTAAGGTTTTCTTGTTAATAGAAACCTCTAAAAAAGAAAAATAATTGGGTGATATTAGTTGTAAGAGACTATCCATAAGTTTTTTCTTGATAATTTATCAGAGCTACCACCAATGCGAAAGATTGATATTATTATTGAGCTCTAGTTAGGTTCTGAGTCTATATCCAAGACCACCTACAAAATAGCAAGGAGTTATAAGAGTTGAAAAGTCAATTGCAAGAATTGCTAGATAAGTGGTTCATCAGATCTAGTACATCACCTTGGAGAGTCTGACATTATTCGTGAAGAAAAATGGGAGCTTCAGAATGTGGACTATATGGACTTGAATAAGCTGATAAATAAAAATAAAGACCCACTGTCGATGATTGATGACTAATTCGATCAATTGGAAGGGGCTTTTATTTTTTTAAAGTGATCTAAGATCATGCTATCACCACTTGAGAATTAAAAAAGAAGATTTAGCAATGGTGGCTTTCAGGATAAGATATTTGGATTGACTAATGCTCCAACAATTTTCATGGATCTGATGAATAAGGTTTTCATGCAATTTTTAGGAACTTTTGTGATTGCCTTTATAGACAATATCTTAGTGTCATGACACGGTCCAAGACTTAAAATTAACCAAAATAGGTACAAATAGTCTGACGATGAGAATTAAGTTTTCTATATTCATTTTCAATAACTAACATATAAAAAATGAAATAGTCATTAGAGAAATTAAATTAAAACAGAACGATTAAATTCACCTCATTACAGGTTGTCTACCTCTTTTATAAATATTTTCTCTCCTGTTGCTCATATTTTCATCAAATAATTACACCTGAAAAGGTGGTTTAAAATAACAATGAGTTAATCAAAGTCTGTGCATACTCACACTCGTAAACTACAGTAAAACAAAGAAAAAAAATAATATGCGTGTTAGTTAAGCTTTTAATAAATCGATATAATATTTAATAGTTTATGAATATGATTACTTACGATGTTATCCAATTTATTTTACTATATCAATAATATATCTATATTAGTTCTATGACTGTACAACCGTCACAGCAATGTCGTCTAAAAATTGTATCAGTTAAATTACTTCAATATCAATATTTTTATTCTTTTACATGCACGAGTACCATTATGTTCTATTGCTAGCACAATAGATGAGTGACTTTTGATTAAAATCAAACATGCAAATGCAAACATACTATAACAAAATATTATATAGTAATGGTCATTTCATTCTCATTTGTATATCAGTCAATATATTTATATATGAATCAATATCTATGATAATTTAAACAATATTGAGTATATATGTCACTTTAACAATATAAACAAAATTTAATATAATCATAAATAATAGGCATGTAGTGCTATAAATATAACAATAATAGTAAGTGCATTTGATCGAGAAGAAGCAAAATACTACTATAGCATAAGAATATGAGTAAGGTTATTAATGATCTGATTTTGAGTCGAGCCATGATCGGATCAACATTGGCTCAAAAAAAGTTCAATCCAAAATTTTGCCTCGTAGCTCGGCTCGTTTATTTTGATTTGATCTCGATCCGAGCCAAAAATCAAATCAATTTTCGAGCGATTAATGATCTTCAAGTTAAATTCGCTAAATTCACAGCCCTAACATCATTAGAATTGTTAACAATATAGTTTCGAGTCGAGCCGAAGTCGACTTAAAGTCGGCTAGAAAAAATTTGATCCAGAATTTTGGCTCGTAGTTCGACTCGTTTATTTCGATCTGATATCGATCTGAGTAAAAATTCGAATCAATTTTCGAGCGATAAACGATCTTTGAGCTAAATTCACAACCCAAAATATGGTACTCACCTAGATGACGATTTATTGGATTTTGAATTTGCCTTGACCTTGACTTTCTAAAATTGATGACTATAATAAGCATAGTATTCATATTACTAAAATTTAATTTATTCATATTATTTTAATTAATTATTAACAATAGATTATTTAATTATTAATTTCCAGCATTTTTAATTTATGAAATCTTAATTAACTTTATTTTGCTATTAAAATTTATCAATTAAATTATAATATTGACCAAAACTTACCTTATCAAAGTTTGCTCAGCTCAATCTTCCTCCTCCTTTAGTTCGCACACTTATCCTACTTTTATTTCCCTCCAAGCTGAAATTCTAAAACAAGAGTCCTAATTAAACAAAATTTTCTATTAACATTACAATATATATATATATATATAATTTTCTTATTAAATCAATTAATAATAATTATTAAAAATTACTTTTAAATCTCGATCGAGAGCCCCAATCCACGAGAAAAACCTCGTCTTCCCCCTCTACATGCAATACTCATCGCTTACTCGCAAGCAGAAGTCCCGCTCAACGCCGCATCCTTCGGTTTCACCGTCCTCACCAAGCCCCAACATCACGGAAAAAATTTGCGTACATAAGACGTCGCAGAGCTACGTACGTCTGTAACCTGCAAACATGTTACAGGGAGGATTTCAGGAGGTTATAACCACGTTATACCCCCTGTAAACTCTCTGTAACCTTCCTATAACTTACCTATATATGAAAACAGAAGCGCGGAACTTACTAGAAGGTACATGTAGGCTACAGGGAGGTTACAGGGGGTATAACGCGGTTATAACCTCCTAAAATCCTCCCTGTAACCAATTTGCAGGTTACAGACGTACGCAACTCTGCGTACGTCTTATGTACGCAAATTTTTTCCACCCTACCGCTGTTCGATGACGTCATCGTCAATCGCCGAAGCCCTCGACGTTCCAATCGAATCTCCGGTATGATACCTCTCAAATTCCATTTCTTCTTCTTCTGCTCTCAATCTTGCCCTCGCCACCCTACATTATGTCACTTTATGGGACAAACGTACCATTTCATTTCCCGATTTGTTCACTTCCTCTCCCTCTGTTCGACTCCCTTAAGTATACAATCGTCCTCGCTTATAAAAAATTATCCTCAAAATTTATAAAGAAACCATAAGTCATCTCTTATTAAAGAGATCAACCTTAGCTATCCATAAATTTTATAATTAAAACTAAGAGTTAATCATTGAAATAAAAAGCAATCACTATAAAGTAAAGACCTAAAACAAGGTTGCCCAACAATATTCCTCTCATCAACAAAATTAAGATAACAATATATCTAAAATAACACAGATATTGAAGCAAGAAAATGTGCTAGGAAAACACTCTTGTATGTAAGAAAACGCCAAACTCATTAGACTCCATGTTCATCAGCAGCAGCAGATACTTTAGGCTCATTATGAGTAATGGAATAAACTCAAGGTCGAATAGGTTGCCTTGTTTGAATTTGGGTAGGAGTTAAAGCTATAGACTCTATCCTTCACTGCCCATATGCAATCGTCTATAAAGGAGCTCAACCTGATTTCGAATCTTCAATGCTCTTCTGCCCAAGCGATGGACAATATCTTACTATAAGATTAGGCTGACGACACCGGTAGCATATGTTAGAGTCCATCAAGTATTCACCCTTATGTTCTTCCGCATTTGGCACAAATAAGTACAGTACTCTGAGTCATACCTCTAATGAATCCACCTCAATTGAACTTAGACTTCTTGCAATTGGATCCCTCTAACTGATCTAGATGTTCTCCTTCATCAATATTCTTTCTCTTGTGCGTCTCCTTATGCTTATGAGTGAGGTAATAATCGATTGTCACTTCTACCTCGTTCCACTAATATTGAGTATTCATCGATGCCTAAATGCATCAATAGTTGTCTAATCGAATCATTTAATACTAAAAGGATTTTATAGCACATTTATATTGCAGTAATGATCAACTGTGGTGCATAAATTGACAGTGCTGTGAATTTTGTTTCACACTGCATGATTATTTTCTCTCCATGAACCAATCTAATAAATTTGTCTTGCATTTTTCTTCGAACAGATAGGGATACAAATCACTCTCTCAATAGCTCCAAGAAATCCTCTCAACTTATCATCATATTAGGTATGTCCCCACGTCCGTCTTGACGTTGCTCATGCCACCATCTTTCGGCTTTTTCATCCAGCACAAATGTAGCTAACAACAATCTTCTTTCATTCGATAGGTCGTACCATCTAATATCTTCTCAATTCGCATCAGTCAATTTTCTACTTCAATTGAATCTTCAATTCACTTAAACGATGGTAGACATAAATTTTGCAATATCTTCAAGTACTTATACACAACAAATGTATAACTTCCAATACACTGCGATCTGAACTCCTAATTCAGGTGAGTCATGATCGTCATTATCTAGGTCAAGACACGTGCTCACATTTATAGTAGGTTGTACTTCCTTGTTTTCTATCGGACTCCCTTTTCCGGTGTATCTCTGCTTGAATGGATATAACTACTAATGAGTTAACTTTAAATTTTAATTTTTATTATTATTTAAATTCTTATAATTATTCTGGTAGCTCTTTCATCGATGTTACATTAATTAATTCTAAACTTGGCTCTGATACCACTTTTTTCACGACCCGACATGGGGCTTGGAATTAACCAAGGTAGGTACAAACGGTCATATGGTTGGAATTAAATTTTTTATATTCAATTTCTATAATTAATATTTAATAAATAGAAAAATTATTAAAGAATTTAAATTAAAATAATACAATTAAATTTACCTCATTATAAGTTGTCTGCATTTTCTATACATATTTTTTCTTCTATTGCTCATTTTTTAATCAAGTAGTTACATTAAAAAATTTAGTTTAAAACAACAGTAAGCTAACCAAGCTAGTGAGTACTCACACTAATAAACTATATTAATACAAGGAAAAAGAAAATAATAGGCATGCCAATTAAACCTTTAATAAATTTGTACAAAAAATTGAAGTGGAGTTTGGATTCTAGAGTAACACAAGACGACAAAGAGAAGCAGAGGGCGACAGCAAATGAAAAGTGGAAGGAGGCGATGACTTTGGGTCGTGCGTTAGGCACGAAGAGGCAAGTGGTGCAACACAGGAAGAGTGAAAAAGAGGGCTTCAAAGATCCTTGTATGCCATGATCATGTTCTTGCTGCAAAGCCAAAGTAGTGTGAACAGTGCAGACCGGTGAGGTACTAAACTGGAAGTAAGAGCGGCTTCGGCTCTCTATGATTCTTGCCATAAGGAGGGAGAAGCAGGGCAAGAATAAGGAGTGAAGCAAGCTGAGATTCTTTAAACCGGAAAGACGAGCAACCTCGTAATAACAACGTGTCGGGCTATAATGTGGAGCCGAAGCAATTCTAACAGTAAGAACAAGTAGGTTGGCACATTGGTGCCAGTCCTAGGCGTGAGGCCAGTGCACAGGCCATTTGGGTCCTTGGTCCTAAGAGCCCATTGAAGGGCGCTCGACAAAAGAGTCGATCGGCTTTGGGGGTTGGTCTATTGCCGCCTAAGCGCCCATTTTTGGGCGCAAACCCGAAAAGCCAACATTTAGGCGCCGGCCTACTGGCGCCTATGTGCCCAATTATGGGCGCAAATATAGAGTGCTTAGCACCTAGAAGCCAAGTCTAGGCGCCTAACTCGAGACTTTTGATTTTAAGCCAATTTTCGAGCATGAAAGATTGGTTGTTTGTTAAGTCTTCCTTTAATATTCTTCGACAACTTTTTGGTGTAAGAGAGAAGATTCAAAGAGGAGGATTCCTAGAATCTCAGCGTGTTGTTCGCGTCGGATCAGAGAATGAAAATTGTGGAGCGTCCTGTAAGTCTCCTCATGTGAGTGTGAAGAAGAAACTTGTGAGTTCTTTGCAAAATATTTTGAATTACATAATGAAATTTGTAATAGTGCGG
Source organism: Phalaenopsis equestris (assembly GCF_001263595.1). NCBI lineage: Eukaryota > Viridiplantae > Streptophyta > Magnoliopsida > Asparagales > Orchidaceae > Phalaenopsis > Phalaenopsis equestris. The sequence continues at coordinate 61,053,595 of NW_018164444.1, read as the reverse complement.
CTCCATGGTTTTTTCCAGTTATCGGGTTTTTTCCACGTAAAATCCTTGTGTGCTTTTCTGGTTACTTTGATTGTGTTTTTTATTTATTTTGATTCCGGTTTTCTCGAATCCTACGATCCTATTTTGCAGTGACATTGAGAATCCTTTGGATGATTCCCAACAAAATTGGTATCAGAGTAGGGTACCATTCAAGTGGCAGCAATGACTGAAGAAGCAATGTTCAAGATGGAGAAGTTCAATAGGATGAACTTGATCAGATTGACACTTTCCTCATATGTTGCGTTCAACATTGTGAATGAGAAAACTACGGTGGATTTCATGGCGGCACTGCCCAATATGTACGAAAAACCTTCTGCTTCCAATAAAACTTTCTAATCAAGAAATTATTCAACATGAAGATGGCGGAAGACAGATCAACGACAAAGCATCTCAATAACTTCAGTACTGTGACAAAATCGTTGTGTTCTATGAGGAATAAATTTGATGATGAGGTTAGAGCACTGGTGATACGATCTTCTTTATTGTAAAGCTGGGATGGTTTGGTAAAGGTAGTGAATAATTCTTCAGGGACTTCAAAGTTGAACTTCGATGACATCGTTGGCCTGATGCTGAATGAAAAAGTTTGTAGAAAAACAGCAAATGGTGAATCTTCATGTTCTGTGTTGAATGTTGTTAATAGAGGAAGTAATCTGGGCAGGAATATAGATAGAGGCAGATCCAATTCCAAGAGAAGAAAGCCCAAGTTATGCAGAGAGGAATGTTGGAACTATGGTAAGAAGGGGCATTTCAATAAGGATTGCAAAGCTCCAAAAAAACAGGTGATGAAGGACAGGAAAGTCATCTTTCTACTAATGTCTCCACAAGTGAAATCCAAAATGACTCTCTGGTGTTATCACTAGCCAGCATTGAATCTTAGATAGTGGATTTAGGCATCTCTTTTCATGCTTGCCCGAAAAAATAAGTATTCAAAAACTACACTCAGAGTAATCTAGAGAAGGTTTATTAGGGAGATAACAAGACCTGCAGTATAGTAGGAAAAGGTGATGATGATGTCAAGTTGTCGAATGGAATAGTCTGAAAGTTTACTGAAGTCAGACACAAGTTTGAAGGAAAAATCTTATCTCTGTGAGCCAGCTAGCAAAGTCAGGACTTATAACTATTTTCATAGAAGACATCATTTATTTGATCAATGAAATGATTGATTTCATTGATGTGTTTGGAACTAGGGCGAATGCAGGTCTGTCACACCGTAAGCTTGGTCATATGAGCGAGAAAGGTATGAAGTCCCTATTTTCAAAGAATAAACTTCAGGATTTAAAATCAGTTGATCTGGATTTTTGTGAAGATTGTATTTATGGCAAGCAAAAAAAATTTTCTTTCGCCAAGAGCGTGGTGAAATCAAAGAAACTGGAGTTAGTACATACTAATATATGGGGGTCCTACTCGAATTCAATTTATTGAAGGTTCTCGTTATTTTATCACTTTCATTGATAATCACACGAGAAAGATATGAGTTTATTCCTTAAAGTAGAAATCCAATGTATTTGAAGTGTTTAAGAAATGGAAGACTATGGTAGAAAATGAAACATGCTTGAAATTGAAATGTCTCAGATCAAATAATGAAGGTGAATATCGTGATCAGAAGTTCAGGAGTTTCTGTGATACAGAGGGGCCAAACATGAGTTCACTGTCCCAAGGACAATGCAGCAGAATGATGTGGTTGAGCGTACAGACAGAACAATCACGCAGCGTGTTAGAAGCATGAGGTTGCATGCAGGTTTGCTGAAACAGTTTTGGGCTGAAGTGGTTAACACTGCGGTTTATCTGATTAATAGTAGTCAGTTAGTAGCATTGGAAGAAGGCTTGTCTGAAGAAGCTTGAAGTGACAACAATAAATGTTTATCTCATTTAAGAGTATTTAGGTGTTTTGCATATGTGCATGTTGATGCAGGTTCTAGAAGCAAACTCGACTCAAAATCTATCAAGTGCACCTTCATTGGATATAACTCAGATGAGTTTGAGTATAAGTTATGAAATTATCAGAATTAGAAATTCATCAGAAGCACGGACATCACTCTCAACAAGATGAAGATGTACAATGATAGGGTTAGAATTCAGGACAGTCTTTCAACTACTTCTGAAGAATCCAGATATGGAGATAGATGACATTGGTGATCAAAAAATGGAAAAAGAACAAGTGCTCAACCAGAAGGAGCACTGAAAGTTCCTCAGTCGTCTGCTACAGAAGTCAGAAGATTGAACAGAGTGTCACGACCCGTACACAGGTATTCTACTTCTTTACATTATTTGTTACTTACTGATAGTAATGAACCAGAATGTTTTGAGGAGACCACTCAAGTTGAAGACTCAAGGAAGTGGGAGTATGTCATTGATGAAGAAATGCAATATTTGGAGTTAAATCAGACTAGGTATTTGACGGTACTACCAAATGGCAAAAAAACACAGCACAACAAGTGAGTCTACATGTTGAAAGAGGAGTCAGATGGTACCAAGCACTATAAGACAAGAATTGTTGTGAAGGGTTTCAAATGGAAGAAATGAGTGGATTATACAGAGAACTTCTCCCAAGTGGTGAAGATGACAACTGTCAGGGTTTTACTGAGTCCGGTAGCAGTTGACGATCTACATCTGGAGCATATAGATGTAAAGACAACTTTCTTACATGGAGATCTAGAGGAGCTATACATGGTTCAACCACAAGATTACAAGGTTCCAACAAAGAATGTTTTGTCTGCAGATTGAATAACAGCCTCTATGGCTTGAAGCAGACCCTGAGACAGTGGTATAAGAGATTTGACAGGTTTATGTCAGAAAATGGGTATTTGAAGTGTCAGACAAGACTACTGTTGTTTCATTAAACACTTTGGTAACTGTTATATTATGCTTCTCTTGTATGTAAATGACATGCTGATTACAGGGGCAAATACAGAGAAAATCAAGTACTTGAAGAAACAGTTATTAAGTGAGTTCGAGATGAAGGATTAAGGCCTAACCAGGAAGACCCTCGAGATGAGAATCAACAGAGACAGGAGTGCAGGAAAACTAAAGTTATCTCAGGCAGAGTATGTTGAAAAGATCTTATAGAGGTTCAACATGAGTGAAGCGAAATCAGTTAGCACTCACTTAGATAATCACTTCAAACTATCTCGCCTAACTCTAAAGCATAGATGGAGGGAACTTCGTATGCTTCAGCAGCTAAAACTTTGATGTGTGCGATGAATTGTACCAGGTCAGATATTGCATATGCAGTCGGGGTTGTTAGCAGGTACATGAGCAATTCAAGCAGACATTATTAGGAGGTGGTAAATTGGATTTCCAGGCATTTGAGGGGAACAGTCAACAAACCACTTTGTTATGGAAATACAATGATCAATATACAGGGATTCGTCGACTCAGATCTGGCAGGAGAAGTGGAAAAAAAAAAGAAAAGTACAACAGATTATATTTTCACATTGGAGAGCACAGCAGTGAGTTGAGTTTCCAGGTTGTAGAAGATAATTGTACTTTCTACTATGAATGTCCAATATGTTGTTATTACTGATGCTAGCAAGGAAATGATTTGGCTATAGAGTTTCATGACAGAATTGGGTAAGGAGCAGGGGATTAAAAAGCTCTGCATTGATAGTATAAGCACGATTCATATTCCTAAGAATGTTGCTTTTCATGTCAAGACAAAACACATCTAGCTCAGATATGATTTCATTTGATTTCCTCTAAAAAATAGACAGTTATTTCTGGAAAAGATGCACAATTGAAAATCCTGTGGATATGTTGACAAAGGTGGTGACTGTTGAAAAACTGAAGCTATACTTGGCTTCAGTTGGGTTTCATGAAGGTTGAGATCGATGGTAAGTCACACCACAATACGTAACTATGAAGACGATTCAGATAGAGGTGCAAGTACAACGGACTGGTGTTTGGTGCTTCATCTCGAAGTGGGAGATTGTTGGGCTATAATGTAGAGCTGAAACAATTATAGCAGCAAGCAGCAGGTAGGCTGGCGCATTGGTCTCAGCCATGGGCATGAGGCCAGTGCATAGGGCGCCTATGCGTCGGCCTTTTGGGAGCCCAAGCGCCCATTGATGGGCGCTCAATAGAAGAGCAGATGCCTATGCGTCGGTTTTAGGCTCTCATGCGTCTGATATAAACCAGACACTGGTCTTATTTCCTAAGAGACCAGCATTTAGAAGCTAGTCTATCGACGCCTAGGCATCCATTTCTGGGCGCAAACCTGAGAAGCCAGCATTTAGCCGCTGGCCTATTGGCACCTAAGCGCCCGACAGTTAACTCGGAATTTTCATTTTTAATCTTTCGAGCGTAAACATTGGTCGCTTGATGAGTCTTCCTTTGGTATTCTTCGACAACTTTCTTGCGTATGAGAAAAAAGTCAAAGATGAGGATTTATGGGATATTGGCATGTATTGTTCGCATCGAATCAAAGAAGAGAAATTGAGGAGTGTCCTGTAAGTTTCTTTTTGTGAGTATGGAGCAAAAGCTTGTGAGTCCTTTATAAAATATTATGAATTACATAGTGAAATTTGTGGTGGTGTGACTTCGTGATTTTTTCCCGTTTTGCGTGCTTTTCTGGTTGCTTTAAATGTTTTTTATTTACTTTTGTTCCGATTTTCTCAAATTCTGTGATCCTATATTGTGGTGATATTGAGAATTCTTTGGAGGACTCCCAACACAGCAAAGGCGAAGCTTGTGCGACTTTGATTTTGAGCACAGGAAAGATAGACGAGGCTTCGGTGGAACGGTGATACATTCAATTTTTTAAGGCTTCTGTTTAGAAAGAGCGACAAAGGAAGAAATCTGGTGAGGGCAAGGTTTTTGTCAAGAATTTGCTCAAATATGGGAGTTTCGTGCTTGTCGTTCTGAGTGACCGAACTACAAACGAACGATAGAGAAGTGGAGTTTTTTGGATATGATGGCGATAGCAATTAGCACAAAGAAACATTGTGTTTGGAAGGACTCGGTAAGAATTTTAAATTAATTAATTAATTGATATTTTTCATTTTCATTTTGTCAACACTCATTTGACGAGCAATATGGTAGTTTCTCCTTTTCTTTCCTAGAAAGGCAAATATGTGTAGAAGTGATAGCACACTTTATTAAGGTTGATTCACCTTAGAATCAAGAATGGCTCCATTGTGGACCTAATTGGGTACAAAAAACCAAAAAAAATAAGAAAAGTAATAAAAAAACCAACTAACCTAATATAATAGTTTTTTTGTCGAAATTATTACCTGATTTATGTGAAATGAAGACAACTCACTAGAGAATAGTGATGGCCAAACCAAAATAATCACCTGTTGAACCACCAACACCACCCTTAGATTTGATATATATGGCTAGGTACCAATTTGGGTATCATAATCTTTGTGCTATGTTTTGTAATTTGAGTGAAATTGGAAGTGGTAAGAGAGAGATCGAAAGAAAACTAAGAAGAAAACAGATAGATATTTAGGCTTATCGAACTAATTTTTTCTTAATCTGTCATCCGTATTATCATTCCCCAAGCATTTTCGCCCATTCATCTTACCTTCCAAACGATTTAGCATGCATTTTATTTTCTATTTTTTGAAAAATCTCAAGTTTTTCTTCAATTTGATCTAACAATTCAATCCTCACAGTATTAAATTATTTTAAAGTAAATAATAATCATGAAAGCATAAAGAAAAGTCTTGAATGCATCCTCAATTTTCTAGAATCATCTACCATCATTATCTTAGAAATGAAAAAAATTTCTGAAAAGCCCATTTACCTCCTTCACTAAAGTAATCAAATCTATAAATTTAATATCTCATGTCTAGATTTCTCTTCTGTGTATGAAACTATAATCATATGTTTCACATAGTCTCTTTTACTTTTTAACTCTTACCCTCAAGGCTCAAACTAAAAATTTCAAGCAACAAAACAAATTAATTAGATTGACAGAACGATTTTTGCTTAATACAAAGATATTGCACTACATAATTATGCTGTTGAATTTCAATAAGATGTTTGAATATTTAAGAGTCTTTTGTATCATTTATAGAAAATTTAAACTACTATATAAACAATATTTGTATGCCCCAGCTAAGAATATATTCTAGCTCCAACATTGGCCCAAACCCTTTATTTTAAACCCACAATATACAGACCCCTTCGCTTTCTTCAATATTTCACGTAACTTAGCAAGCTAATCCCTAAATTTCATAATCCTGGACAGTAAAGACCATATCAATCATTTTAAAAGTATAAATACTAACAGTAACAACTACATGCAATAGCAATTCCTCCACCATCCATTATGCACCAAATGGCAAAGACTAATTTGCTCGATAATGTGACTCTAAACAGTCAAATTAGCCTGATGAAAAGAATACTCTTCAAGTGCATAAAACATGCGTACGTCATTGCAAAAAAATGCAGCATTTGAAACTCAGAAATTGAATTGTTCATCATTTCTCCAAAATAAAACTCATTGATAGTTCATCAACAAATTTGCCCAACTCAATCATCTTCATGTTTCCTTTCCAAAAGGTGCATAAAATCAAAAAAACAAATAAAGCCAAAGACTCTTTACTCATCAGTCGTTTAATCAAACAAATAAGAGAAAAGAAGAGGAAGAAAAGAGCCGACCAAAATGTAGAGCAGAGAAGCGAACACAATTGTCCTGTAACGTCCAAGATATGAATCGGCGACGAAAGCTCCGGCAAGCGGCAACATCATTGCCGCTCCCAACCAAGTATTCACACCAGCTGCCGCCGCCGCCATCGACTCCTGAAGTGGCCCAGTAAGATAAGTAATTAGGTTGGAAGAAACCCCGCAATACGCAAACCTCTCCGCAATCTCCACCCCTGCGATGATGTCGCAATATCAGAGATCAGGAAACGAATGAACTTTTGCAATGTGATCGGGGAGATAAAGATAGGAAATTGGTTACCGATGATGAAAAGAGAGGCGGGCCACCGACCAGAGGAGGATCGGTAGGCGGAGCTGCCGCGGTAATCAACGACGCCGACCAAGGCGATGGAGGCGGTGGAAGGGGAGGGTGGAGAGGAGGGAAGAAGAGGGATGAGTCCATCCATGAGCTCAGGCAAAAAGTCTGAGTAAAGCTGAGCTGACGTCGTACTGGTTCCGGCGGCGGCGGAGCTGGACATTAGGGATAGTCTCGTATCTGGTTTGAAGTTGGGAGTTCAGTTGTCTCACCCTGAGAAATCACTTTCAGTTGTCTCACCCTGTAAAATTTGTCTTACTTACACAGCCCTTCATTCAGAGAATATTCCCTCGTGGCTCTTCTAATTTTTCTATAACTTATTTATAAATAAATTATGTGCTTCTATTTTTATATATTTATTGGTTACAAATAATTTATAGATAAGTTACAGAGAGCTTATAGGAGATATAACACAGATATAACTATCAATACCCTCTGTATAAACTCCTGACGTACGTATAAACTCCTGACGTACGTAACTCTACATAATTCTTACATACTCAATTTTTTCTCTATAAGAAGTGGAAGAACATTCAAGCTCCATGTCATGTGACTGTAATAATTAATTAATTTGTAAATTATTTATGATTAGTTTATGTATATACACACAAATCTTCTATATTTACACAGCCAACACCTAATTTTCAACTTCACTTGCACGCAACATATTCATTATTTAAAAAAGACTTAGAGTGTTATAAATATAAAAATTAAATACATAAGAAACTGGCATGAATAAGCAAAATAATCAGCATGACAAGGACAACATAAAATATTTTCTCACTCAATTTCAATATATTTACATATGATATATAATACCTAAATTTTATTTCTTTATTTATACCACCAAATTTCTTCTATCACCTCAAAAATATAATTATTTTAATTTTTGAATAGTAAAATTTTGATTCATTGGTAGAGTGAAGTGCGTAAAAATTGAGGTTTAGGTGTTAGATATGTAAATACTAATTACATAACATTTGAGTGGTATGTATGTAAATCTTCATATAGTAGCTTATTATAAGGTACCCCTGTTGCCATGTTGATTGAGAAAATTTGTTTTGCAATCCACCCAAAAAATAAAAAAAAGGAAGGAAAATTTAAATTTAATCCCCAATGACTATTTGTGAGCTTTTTTTACTTCATGTTTGAAAGATTTGATCATCTGCTGCTATTTTTCTTGCTGCTTTTTAACCTTTCTCATTTTTCACATCAGTATTATGTGGACTGCCCTTGGTTTGAGGCTGCTAGAAGGCTATTTTCTCTAGGAGAACAACTTTTGATTCCTATAACCATGTTCTTTTGCATTTGCCGCACTTCATCACTTCCTCAAGGCCGTGAGGGGTATGTTGGGATGATAAGTTTAGCATTTGATCGATTCACAAACAAAAACATATCACCGAAAAACATACCAATTCTAGAGATCTATAACAATAAATTGAACAGAAACACACAACAAGAAAATCCAAAAAACGAAACATACAAAGATTTAATCTGGAGAAGCATAAGAACGGAAAAAAAATCACGGGTTCTGGCACATGGGCACTCGAAGTGGGCACCTGAGCGCCACCATCTCTGGATTCATGCCCCAAAGCCACTCAAATCCTGATGCCTGGGCACCCCCTTAGGCCCTTAGGTGTTGGTGTCGATGTTGGCTTTTTGGTAGGTTGTGACTGATATGCAAATAGGCTCCACACTTAACAATCTCATACTTGAAGATTGATTGCACCTCAACACCTCTCCTCCAGATCTGCACCATCTTCATAATTTTGTATCGTAATATGGCTCGCCTCTAGTTTCAACCTTCTTGGACTCCAACTGATGCCGAGCATAGCTGTAATTTATCAATAGTCGCCACTGTAGTCGAAATATATGAAGGATTCAAAGCTATGTGTGTTTTCTCAAGAATAAATGTTGACTTCTAAGAGAGTAGTAATATCAGGGCTGAATATGCTTTATCCTGACATGAAAAACAATATTTTTAGCAAGATGAAAAGAGCTCATATTGTCACTATGAAACTTTCCAATATCTTGTTCCTTGCTCAATTTTGTCATAAAGCTTTACAACCAAGTAATCTTCCTGCTAGCCTCAATAATAGCAATATATTTGACTTCCATACTTGAAAGTGCAACAATCTTCTACAACCTAGAAACCTAACTTAGTGTTGTGTTCCTCAAAGAGAAGATATACCCTGTCGTACTTATTGTATCATCTATATCTTCTGTTATATTTGAATCTACATAGCCTCGTATATGAATCCCTGCACTTCCAAAGCAAAGTGTCATGTTGATTGCTCCCCTCAAATATCTTAAAATTCACTTCACTGTTTCCCAATATTACTTCTCTGGATTGCCCATGTACTTGCTGACAACTCCCACTGCATGTGCAATATCTAGACACATATATATCATAACATACATCAGACTTCCAACTGCTGAAGCATACAAAGTTCTCCTCATTTGTGATTGGTTTGCTTCTAACTTAGGTGAAAGATCCTTAAAGAGCTTGAAATGACTACCTAAGAGGGTGCAAATTAGTTTTGCCTCACTCATGTTGAACATGTATAGGATCGTATTAACATGTTATTTGTGAGACAACTTTAGTGTACTTACACTCCTATGCCTGTTGATTCTCATACCAGAGGATCTTCTTGGTTGAACCTAAATCCTTCATCTCAAATTTCTCAGATAATTGTTCTGTCAAGTCTTCCATATCTTCCCTTACAACTAACATGTCATCCACATACAAAAGAAGCTGGATATAGTAATTACAAAGAATTGATGAAGCAACAGTGTTCTGTCCAACACTTCATGTACCCACTGTCTGACATGAACCTGTCAAACCTCTTGTACGTTTTAAAAGAACAAAGTCAAATGCATATAAAATTTATATAAGATTTGTGAAGAATTTAATAACTTGCATGTTTATGTGGTGATTGGGGCTTCTCTTTAGATTTAGACATGATTAGCTGCAAATTAAAATCATATTTGAAGATGATAAAATAAAAATCAATGACCTAATGCAAAAGTATCATTATATTATATATTTAAATACATAAATTATGGGATACTATAATCACATAAATGCTATTTTTAAATACTAAATAATGACTTAATACATCTTGTCCACAATATGTATTCATAAGTTGACATCAAGCTTTACATGTATTTCTTGAGTCAATTTTTAATCCAAAATCATGTCTTAAAAGTCATATTAGTTGCTTTAAAAAGCATGCAAGTTTTTTTAAGTAATCAACTCTCAGATATTTAAATCTCATGTGGGCTCTGATTTTCATATTAAATATTTAAACCTGAATATCTAATAATGTTATATGGGTTATTTAAATTATTTTGAAATACCTTACATTATGGGAATAAAAATTTTGCAAGAATCCTTTATAAATTTATTTAAATATTTAAAATTGAAAAATTATATGTGCTCCAACAAATGGTCTAGTTCTTAAATTTAAACAATATGAAAATGTTACACAAATTAAAATTAAGTGTCACATGAATTCTTATTGTTTTGAGATGTGTACAAATTTCATTTTTGTAGAATTTATGATTATTTTAAAAATTATAAATACATTTTAAAGTGAAACTAAAATAACTAAATCAGGCATGAACTCTGATAGATCAAATTATTTATAAAATAAAGTTAAAAGTTCAAATCAACTAGTTTGATCCTCTTCATATGAATTAGAGTCAGCAAATCTAATATTATTGATAATATCAAAATAATAAGAATAAATTAAAAAGATAAAATATGTTCAAACACTAAATTCGAATGATGGCCGTATTGATTGAAAATCTCAACTGAATGAGTTAATTTTTAAATTAAGCTTTAAAATTAAATTTTCAAATTAAGAAGCAAAAAATTCTCAAGTAAATTCAATCAGCTCAAGCTTAAAGAAAAGTTCATCCACCCTCCACAGCTTTTTGTTGAGAGTGACAATTTTATTATTAACCTCAATTCATAAAGAATAAATGATAGATCAAATATATTTTTTTATTCATACTCAAAATAGTCTCATGCTAGTAAGCATGTAGTCTGAGTATTTGTTCTTATGATTTGACCCAACAATTTCACAAAAAAATAACAATTACGTTCATAACCTTCTAACCAGGTGATTTGATGTGCAATGACACTTTTTAAATAACAGTCATGATTGTAGCTCATATTTTTCTGAAGGCTTCATTCACTTTGAGTTGTGAATCATAAGTGTATATTTGATATGTGCAAAACCATATATTAGTTAGTGTCACAAAAAATAACAATTACGTTCATAACCTTCTAACCAGGTGATTTGATGTCAAATGACACTTTTTAAATAACAGTCATGGTTATAGCTCATATTTTTTTGAAGGCTTCATTCACTTTGAGTTGTGAATCATAAGTGTATATTTGATATGTGCAAAACCATATATTAGTTAGTGTCACAAAAAATAACAATTACATTCATAACCTTCTAACCAGGTGATTTGATGTCAAATGACACTTTTTAAATAACAGTCATGATTGTAGCTCATATTTTTCTGAAGGCTTCATTCACTTTGAGTTGTGAATCATAAGTGTATATTTGATATGTGCAAAACCATATATTAGTTAGTGTCACAAAAAATAACAATTACGTTCATAACCTTCTAACCAGGTGATTTGATGTCAAATGCCATGACTTTTGACAAAGATTTTTCAGTCAGGTTGGATCGACTATCCCTTTTGACTAAGTATATCAGAGACCAAGACGACTCGAGTCGACATAACCATAGAACCTTGATCAGGTTCGTCATCATTTACCTCAATATTAGCTCTATGCTTAATGTGATAAATTTTATAATATAAACTTTAAATTTGCTACTACTATATTGTAAATATTCAGTGGTAAGACTAGTCTTAATCGAAAGTGCTCTCTCATTATCGGGATTGATAATTAATCATAGGGTTTATACCTATAAAAAATTTTGAACTTCTAATCTTAAAATTCTCGTAAAATGAGGAAAGAAATCTCTAGTTAATATCTTATCAACAACCAAAACACGACAAAGCTCTCAACTTAAAATTCTAAAAAATGAGAATGAAATCTCAAGATAGTGTCTAATTAACTATTTAACCTGTCTTCTGAAATTATGAACACAACTCTCAATGAGAGTACAAGACACGAATTTTCGGAGTCCACATATCTAGCATCAATAAAGGCATTAAATTTATTGACCAAATTGGTACCATTAATAGAAAAACTGTCATTGCCGGTCCCAAGCCCGAATGTGAAAAGTGGAGGGTTGCGTTAGGTAGTCGACAGCCAGCGTAAAACTTGTCGAAAAAATCATGACATGAATCCTTTGGGTGATCAAATTATTAAAAAGTGTGAACGATTTAGATATCTCGGGTCTGTTGTTCAAAGCGATGGTGATATAGATGGGAATGTTAACAGTAGAATTCAATTTGGTTACTTGAAGTGGAGGAATGCTTCGTGCCTTTTGTGTGATAGAAAAGTACTGCTTTGATCTACCGTTTAGGCTGAAAGGGAAATTTTATAAGACGGTGGTGAAACCTGCAATACTCTATGGCGTTGAATGTTGGCCTTTAAAAGAGAAGCATAATACTAATTTAAGTGTCGCCGAGCTGAGAATGATTAGGTGGATGAGTGACTTTACACTTAGAGACAAAATATGAAATGAATATATCCGTGATAGGGTTGGTGTAGCTCCTGTGACAGACAAAATTAGAGAAAGTCATCTTAGATGGTTTGGCCACATTAAGCGTCGACCATCTGATGATCCCATTAGAAGAGTAGATGTTTTAAATTTGACTTATGTCAGGCAGAGGTGAACCTAGGAAGACTTGGGCTTATTGTATAAAAATTATCTTAATTTATTAGAACTAAATGAAAATATGACACTAAATAGAACGCAATAGAGAAACAAGATTCATGCAGCCAACCCCACGTGATAGGATTAAGGCTTTGTTGTTGTTGTATTTGTACCATTAATATACAAAATTCAATACAAAATACAGAAGCTCATACATCGTTAATACCTCCATGCTCAACCTCCATTAATATCATGAGTTTATTTAAGACTCAAACTAAAGAAATGCAACTATATCAATTCTAAAAACAGTCTATTTACATGCAACCAACAAAGTCCTTAGGAATTACCTTAATTCAAAACTGCAGCATTTTGTTTCTTTTTGTAAACATAAGACCGCGCTAAGTAGAGATAGATGATCAGTCCTACAGCGTTGAGACAACCAAGAAGCCAGTAGAAATAATCAAGATGCGCACGGTTCAGATTATCAGAAAACCAACTTTCTCCAGCCTTACTAGTTGCCTTATCAATGACAGCTATGAGAAAGCTACTGATGAAATTTCCAATACCAAAAATGGTCATGTAGAGCGCCAGGCCAAGGCTCCTCAATGCATTAGGAACTTGATCGTAGAAGAATTCCTGTAAGCCCACCGTAACAAACACCTCCGTAATGCCATAAAGAAGGTATTGAGGAACCAACCACCACAGACTCATCGGAATGGTCATCTTTGGTAGATCAATCAATCCATGGTCTTTTGCAGTTTTCAATCTTTTGATTTCAACTAGAGCTGCTAATACCATGGATATTACTGAGAAGAACATTCCAATGCCTATCCGTTGGAGCTGTGTGATTCCAGTAGGAATGCTAGAAAATTTTCTGGACACCGGAACTAGGATTTGATCATAAATTGGAATGAAAGCGACAATGGTGATGCTGATGAAGCTCTGCAAGGCTGCAGGTGGAACTTTGAAGTTTGAACCAATTCTACGGTCTAGGGTGGTCCCTTGTTTGGTGAAAAAAGTTGATGACTGTGCAAATACTACGGCATATGTTAAGCATGCCGCCCATATTGGTACCAACTGAAGCACTCCTCTAGCTTCTTCTATTTGGATATCATTTGCTGCTGCATGTCATCTGCTGCTTCATCTTTCACAAGCCTATACAAATTGGATTTATATAAGCATTTTATTCGAAGAAAAAAAGGTTTACAAATTTCCGTGCTATATGACATAGCATGACATTATAATGCAGAAATTGAAGCATCTGTCACCAACACAAGAATTATAAAAACCAGTAACTGTAAAGAAAAAATTGCAATATTCACATCACAAGTTTGGCAATGGAAGATGGTTTATGATTCTAAGAAGATATACTACTGAGCTTAAATTGGGGTTTTCCAGATCTTAAAGGGATGAAAACAAATGAGAAAAGCAGTTGAAATGATAACGGATGAACAAACCATTTCAACAGAATCTCCCTTACTTTGTACGATCAAGTCCTCCTTCATCAGATGATGCATGAGAGGAGACCATCCAACTTTTAAGTAGAGCAACCAATGTTTTCCCAATTCTAAGGAATGGACTTTCACCTTCCAATTGGTAGAAGCGGTATGTCTTTGTCCCAAGCACGAACAAGATGAGAGCAAGTCCCATGGAAATAAATGATATCCCATATCCAACAGCCCAGCTAATATTATCTTGCACGTAGTTCAAGAATATAGTCGTCACAGTCACACCAAAACATAAGCCACAATACCACCAGTTAAAAAATGAGCTTCTTGAGATGCTTTCTTCAGGGTCCTTCTCATCAAACTGATCAGCACCAAATGCCTCTGTGCAAGGCTTGTGCCCACCTTGAGCAATTGCAACAAGGTACAAAGCAAAGTAGAAGAAGCCTGTTTGGAAATAATTTGGACTACATGCCTTATCATCATTCATACACTTGGGTGGACGAAGGCTAGGCAGCACAGAGGATAGGGTCAGCAGACCTAAGCCCTGGAATGACATTCATTTAGATGGTTGAATGCAACAAATTCAGAAAAAATGTAAACTGACCAAAATTTCTGTTCTAGCTTATATACGTAAAAATGCACGAGGCCATAAATGTAGATATGATTCAACTTTCTAAAATGCAAATATAATTTTGTGATCGCATCAACAATGAGGATGCAATTATATTTAATTTTTTGGTGTTTCGTATATGTTAACTAAAAAATAACGTTTTCCTTTTGCACTGTCAGCTACAAAGTGAAGTTTCTCACGAAACAATATCATAACTTCAAAGTGATCAAGTACAACTCATAAAGTTTGGATGATCAATGCATTTCACACTTTCACATCTCCTAGCCTCAAAATTACAATTCAGCTATCACACTTTCACATCTCCAAGCCTGCACTTCGCCACATCCAT
>NW_018164444.1:61032245-61038362 GCF_001263595.1 Phalaenopsis equestris | reverse complement strand
TCTTTCCCTTCAGTTTTTCTCTCTCTAAATTTATATATATATATATATGTTTGACCACAGCTCTACTATTTGCATTCTTATCTAAGGCCGAATATCACTAAAGAACAGCCAACTATTATCCCTGTTGAGAAGATGCAACCAGATCCTCTTCCCAACACCACAGTTCCTGAGGAAGAACAACATATTACAGCTACAGATCCAGTTGTGCTCATACCATCCACTGTTATTGAAGAAGACTCACTTACATGCCAAGACACATGAGAGTGTTCATTTGATCCAATAACAAAATATCCGGTACAACATGTAGTTGTTTCTAATGTTCAACAATCTGCACATCTCCAACACACATTAGACCAAGGTCAGGTTAGTCAATCTTCGGAAGAAGAATAACAGGTCTATTCCAGGAGGAAGAAGAAGAATGGAGACCGACTCCAACTCGGGAACATATTGGATAATACATTGGTTACTACTGGCAATGACAATCATCTTACCAACTTATTAGCTTGCTCCTTTCTTAGAACCAGAGGCAGAGGCAAAACCAAATTGGATTGCTCTCTAGCCACCTGATACTATGTATTTCAGCATTCCTAGAATTTTTCTTTGTCTCTAATGTAATTTTCAGTATTTTCTAGTTTTGGAACCCCTTCTAGTTTTGGTGTGGGTAGGAGTTTTGGTGTGTGGGTAGGGGGTCATGTTTGGGCCCTCTAACACATTGTATCTGTATCTTTCTTTCTAGTTAATATATTAGCCTTTTTGGGTTTCAAAAATATATATACATATATATATTAAAGATTTTTAAAAAAATTGTGTATTTTCACTTTGTCGTCACATCTCATGCAAAGGTAGAAAATGCAGGAAACCCTTAGTACCCATTCAAAATGCTCAACTCAACGGAAAAAAATTTCTAAATAGTACCAGTTCATATTGTTTCAATGCAGTGAGGAAAGTTGTTAGATAAGGACTCATCCGAGTTGCACCAACTCAGCGAAGAAATTTGTGTTCGTATCAATTCATGCATGTTAATTGAAGTTTCATGTGCACATTATAGGTGGGTGAGCTAAAAGAATTTTATGGCAGTGATGTCGCACGATGATGTGAATCAAATTCGTGATATTTTCCTGCATAAATTCCATAATTTATTTCCTTACTATGATGATTTATGCTTGTCGAAGGTGTTTTTGCCATGTTTTGATGATTGCAAGTATTCAAAGCACTTTGGGGAGCAAAAAATATGCTCTAGTTAAGGGTCAAACAACAATAATAGGCATTGATATGCTCTAGTTTGGCCGAGAGCTATGAAGAGGGGTTTAGAATCGTTGTAAGGCTTTGGTTGTTGGTTATTGGTTATTGGTATTAAGATATATTTAGGATGTGGATGAGGAGTGGTGAAAATTTTAAAGTGCTATAGAGGGATAATAAAAAATTAAAAAAAAAACAAATATAAATATCTAATGTCACGAAAGAAAATGCAACATTTGAAGCTACAATTAACAAGCAACAAGCAACAAAAGAGAAAATTCTCGCTAAAATATTTTATTCAACAACTGACTCGAGTCATTACATATCAGTCATATTTATGAGATTACAATGACAAGAAATCAAAAATAGAAGAAAATTTTGAAACGAGGTGATCATTAATAAAGTTACTAACCACCTTTCTAGTTTCTTATTTTTTATGACAAGTCATAAAAACCTACAAATTTGAAAATTCAAACTTTCTACAAAGTGATATTGAAATATAAATAATAAAATAAAAAAATTCAAATATTTCTTTATGAAGGGCTCCTGTGATGGGCCTTGAATGAGCTCTTACTTGGGCACTTTCCTTGGCTTTTACTTGGGCTCTTGTGAGTGGATCTTTGGCTTCCTTTAGATGATGTACTACATCACCAATGTGTTAAATGCTCAATCCCAATGCCCGAGAATACATGGGTCAAATATAAGTTTGAGTATTGTCTTAGATCTTCTTAAAAGGCGTGCAAATTTTCTAAATTTAACTCAAACCAACAAATTAAAATATCTGCATGTGCTCCAATGATAACCCTAAGTTCCCTGAATTTAAACGTCTGAAAATGTTGTGCAAATTAATTGCATGCTTAAGTTAAAATTAAATCTATCTTGAGAAATGTGTATGCATATCAAAGCTTTGTAACAAATTAATTTTCAAATATCAAATTTAATTTAGATCTATGTAATTATGCATGCTCTTGAATGAGCCACTTTGCCTATAAGACAATGTTGTTAGTTCTACTTTGGGCAGTATGATCCTCCTCCTTACAGAGACTGAAGTTGATAGGACTGAGCCTCTAGTCCAATCCTCCTTCTAGTAAGGATTGAAGTTGATAGGACTAAACACCTTTTTGAATACTCGAGTAACTAAATTGAATCAAATCATAACAAAGCATTTCAAAAATAAAATATGATCCTTGTTGATGGGCATATTCATTGCACATCTCAACTGAAAGAAATTTGTTCATAATATAAAGTTATTAATGCTTAAAATCCAAAAATATTCAAGATAATCTATTACTTAACGCTTAAATAAATAAATTCACCCTCCACAACACTTTATCGAGATGGGCAAATTTAATATTAACTCAGTCGCACAAAGAGCCAATATCATATCAAATATATTATCAAATTCAAACTCAAAACTATCATGTGCCAGTAAGAATGTGACCCTAGTTTTCTATCCACGTGATTTGACCAGTAAGCTCCACAAAAGAAGTGATTAAGACAAGAGCATTCTGACTGGGTGGTTTGACTAATGGGCTCCATCAAGTGGTTTAGCCAAGAGACTCCAATGTAAAATGGTTAAGGCTATAGCATGTATGTTCTCTAATGGCATTTTATCATTTTGAGTCATGAATCATTGGGTATACTTCAGAGAGCAATAAGCCATCTACAAGCTAAGGTCAAATTACATTAGTCTCCTTAGACAAACAATCACCCAAGGTCTACAAGCTTCCCTTGGACGAAGTAAACCAAGACTGATAGAAATAATCCTTCTGTCGAGTTGGGTTGACTATCTTTGTTGACTAAATAGGCGAGGGACCATGACATCTCATGATGACAAAATCATGGGATCTTGATCGGGTGCACCATCAATTTCCCCACCATCCGGTTTAAGATCACGGTGATAATTTTATAATTTTAAATTTTAAATTTTATACTACTATATGTTAAACTTGAAAACTTAATGCCTAATGATAAGCCTTAATAGAAAGTGGTCTTCCATTATTGGAAGGGATAATTAACCATAAGGACTTGCACCTATAGTAAATCTCGAACCCCAAATATTAAAGACCTCATAAAATGAGAGTAAAATTTCTAGATAGTGGCTTATCTATTATCTAATCTGCCGTCTAAAAAATTTGATCCAAAGTTCACGATAAACTCTCACTCATACTCATTTCATTTTGAGAGAGGTCGGGGTATTTCAAATTTTTGAGAGTACAAAGTCACTATGAAGCTTTCTAATCCTTTATTTTTTGCCTAATTTTGTCATAAAGCTTTGCAATCAAATCATACCCTTACTAGTCTTACTGATAGAAATGTACTCAGCATCTGTAGTTGAAAGTGCAACAATCTTCCGTAGCCTGTAAATTCAACTCATTGTTGTGTTTCCCAATGTTAAGAAATACACTATTGTACTTCTTCCATCAATATCCCCTGTCAAATATGAATCTATAAATCTCTATAGATTAATTCTTCCACTTCCTATACAAAGTCATGTTGACTATTCCTCTAAAGTATCTGAAATCCCGTACTCCATCTCCAAAACATAATTTCCTAAATTACCCAAGTATCTGCTGATCACTCTCACTATCTGTGCAATATATGATCTTGTACATATCATCATATATATCAAACTTCCAACAACTGAAGTACATGGGGTTCTTTTCATCAGCACTTGCTCTGCTTCAAACTTAAGTGATTCTTCCTTAGATAGCTTAAAGTGACCAAGGAGGTGCACAATAATTTTACCTCACTCTTGTTAAATCTATGTAGGACATTCTCAACATATTTTGCCCGAGACAACATCAATGTGCCTGCAATTCTGTCCCTGTTGATTCTCATATTGAGGATCTTCTACCTAGAACTTAAATCGTTCACCTCAAACTCCCTTGATAATTGCTCCTTCAAGTCTCTAATCTTCTCCATATTTTCTCTTACAATCAGCATGTCATCCACATATAATAAAAGTACAACAAGCAATATCTTCACTTTGAGGAACACGGCGGTGGGTTGTATTTTCATACTGCAGAAAAATATTGCACTTTCAACTTCGAAGGTCAAATACATGATTATCGCTAAGGATAACAAGGAGATGATTTGGCTACGGAGCTATATGGCAAAATTGGGCAAGAAGCAGAGAATTGTAAAGCCTCGTAATGATAGTATGAGTGCAATTTATCTTGCTAAGAACATTGTTTTTAATGTCAAGACAAATCACATTCAGCTAAGATATTGCTTTATATGCTCTCGCCAAAAAAAAAAGATAGTTTTTCTTGAAGAAGATACACACAACTCAGAATCACATGAATATGTTGACGAAGGTGGTGACTATCAAGCAATTAGAGCTGCGCATGGCTTCAATTGGAGTCCAGCAAAGTTGAGACCTAGGGTGTGAGCCACAATACAATATATAACTATGAAGATGGTATAGATGGAGGTACAGAACTGAAGAACAGTTGTTAGATGCTAAGTCTCCAAGTGGGAGATTGTTTTGAAGTGGAGCCTACAACACCCAAATCACCCTCCAGGGTCCGACATGGCATAGCCATGCCTAAACTGGTGTTGCTACGCCAAGCAGCCTGACTACATCGCAACCATGCATGGTTACACTGGTTAAATCGCTCCTTCAGATTTTCTTCCTAAGCACGCAGAATAAATTACACATGGTGACGACATGGCTATGTCTTCGAACTGTTCCCTCCTGTTCGATTCTTAAGCTTTGATTAGAACGACGAAGGTTACTCTCATGTGTGCAGTATTTCTAGACAGGGACTTCTTCATAAGGTGGGTTGTCGGGAGGAGGATTTCGAACCAACGAATTTCTCTTTTGAGATCGAGGGAAAGGTTGGGAAAGAAATTTTGTAAGTTTTTGTGCTTGTAGAGACAAAATTCGAGTGATTTAAACTGTAAAGTTTCTAGCATTCATAATAAAATTTTTTGGTGTTGTAGCTCCGTAATTTTTTCCTATTCTCGAGTTTTTTCACATAAATCATAATTCTACTAAGCTCTATTCAGTGTTTTGTTTATGTCATACACTAGTAATTGCTTCCATCTCTCTTTGTAAACAACCATAGAGACTTTAAAGAAATGCTAACCAAAAATTTAAGTCGTGCACTTCGAATTGCCTATAAACTTAGTCCACCACCTATTGAGAGTCATGTAAACTCAAGCCTTTCATGCCAAATAGCATTACCTCATACTCTGCTTGGTTATTGGTTGCATTAAACTTAAGCAAAAGGAACGGATCAAGTCATCCCTTGAATACACTTCAAATCGATGCAGACTCCTTTAATTTCTCCAAATCAATGTAAAGAACCAAGTACATTAAAATGAATAACTTTTTTTCTAGATTCAATGATCAAAGCATGAAACATGGTAAGACTTTTACCAACTAGAGCACTCATGACTTATACATCATATATATACATATATTATTTGCATAAATTAATCATTTATTTAAACAAATTTAAATTACATCAAATAATGATTTTCAACAATATAATGATACATTTAATAAAATTAATGTTCATCTATCCAAAAGAAAAAAGTATAAAAAAATAAAGAATGAAGTTATGAAAAAGTGCTAAAAAGCCAAGAATATTCATCGGCAGACAGACTAGAAACTAATAGGTACGGGCAACGTCAAGTGAAAGAGTGAAAAAATGAGGCATGAAGAAGCAATCTCAAAACAAAGCCATAAAAATCTAAACTAGGTCGTCTTCATTTTGAGCTAGATCCAAGGGAATAGTGTACAATGAAGCACAACCGTGTGGCACGAGACTAGGGCTGTCAAAATGGCTCGTTGTTCGCGAACAGCTCGTGTTCGGCTCGTTAAGAAGCTCGTGTTCGGCTCGTTAATTTCGTTCGATAAGTTAACGA
>NW_018164444.1:61031090-61031958 GCF_001263595.1 Phalaenopsis equestris | reverse complement strand
CGAGCCGAACACGAACACACTTTTTTAGCTCGAAATATAAACGAGCCGAACACGAGCTGAGCATGGCTCGCTCATGTTCGACTCGTTTACACCCACGAGACCATACGAAACACATTAGTATGACCTTTTACTTCAAATGCAAGCAATGCAAAGGGCAAGCACATTGTTTCAGTAAGCTCCTAAAGAAGTTTTTTCAGAAAACACATTAAATGCAGTCTTAGTATGCAAAATCTAAGAAAATTTTTGACAATCTCGTTTCGGTAATTTAATTTCTTCTATTGATAAGATCTCTATAAATAAATAAACAATAGCCATAGCATTAATAGCTTCTAAGTGTGCCTACTCTATCTTGCACTCATCAAGCTCTATATCCAGCTTCATTAACCTCCTTATAAGTTCAAGTTTTTGTAAAACTCACTCAGCGGTTTCTCAGTCACCACTTTGATAATGTGCAGTTTTACGTAGGGTAAAAGCCATCAAGCAATACCATGGCTAATTTGACACGTCCAACAAAGTTCTCCTTAGCACTGTTGTTTTGCTTACATGGCACTCCATAACTTGCTTCATGCTCCCTTCATAAACAAAACTAAGCTTGCTTCTGTGTCATGGAAAGCCTAGATCAACTAGTAATCATTGTCCTAAATTTAATATGTTGAGAAGTTCAAATATTATTTAAACTCTGGAAATTAATTTTCACAATAGCATGAAAACATGATTTTTTTGTTTTTAAGTAGCACCTTAAAGAGTGGTTAACTTTAAAAAGTAGTCAACTTCTCTTGATCAGGAGATAAATCAATTAAGCCTAGCAATTTTTAAAATGATTTGCATATTTTTTTTTCATCAAACAATCATATTTCATCCATAGAAC
>NW_018164444.1:61022706-61031080 GCF_001263595.1 Phalaenopsis equestris | reverse complement strand
AACCGCTCTAAATTATTCAGAATTGGTTAGAATACCCATAGTTAATCATTTAGGCACTGTTTTTCTAACTTGATGCTCAAGATGCACTTAAGATTCAGCTTCATGGTGAACATCAACATTGTAAACATCTTAAGAAGATCATCAAGATAATTAATGAATTCTTTATTTTTTATGACGATAACATCATGCAGATCTGTAAATTTTGTCATTTATGTGTTATTTAAGAAGATTGTGCTCATTAATACAAATGAGATAATACTACAATAGAATGTCCCTCCTAATACTGGAACTTGGAAGAGGATGGGCTTGCCTCTTACCCACCCCCATGGTAAACTCTTTTAACCTTTCTCACTTAAAATCCTAATTCCATCACTAGCCTCTTAGTTGGTGATAAAGTTTGTCTAATCTTTGTCAAATGGATTCATCATAATTTGATGACAGCTAGAGATGTCAAGAAACTCGGCATGGAATAGCTTACCAGTGAATCAACCAAAGCATTAATGTTGAGTAATGGGTAAGATTCTTATGGACAAGCATCAATGTTTTGCTTGAAATCAATGCATATCCTCCATTCATCAATTGACATACGTAGAAGATTTACTAAATCGATCATCACTATGTTGGAAATCTACTGAAGATTTTAAATCTCTTGAATGAATTCAACATCCAAGAGTTTATGCACCTCCTCTTTAATTGCTTGGTTGATTTCACGCATAAAATTTCTTTTCTTTTACTTGATATCCTTGTTTTCTAATTAGATGTGCAAACGATAACAATTGGAATTCAAGTCAACCCCAGACATCCCAGACGAACACAAAGAACTCCTCCTTTTCTTTTTTTTTTCTTTTTTTTTTTTGCAAAACACCTCTTCTTCTAAAAAAGAAATTCAACAGCCTCCTCATTTAATCAGAGTCTCGATCGAATGGCCTTTTTAGTGTTCAAAATAGAACACTCTCCTTAATTGATATTGAGGTAGATTTTTTTATATCAAATAAAATCCTTGAATTGGAGCAAATCCATTTAGCATAAAAAATTTTATTATTAGATGACCAATTGAGACAACTGCTTGGAACCAATATAGTAAAGGTCGCACAAAGATGATAGTGGAGGTTGAGAGAGTACAACGACATCATGAAATCACTAAATTATGCTTCATAAGATTTGTAATCTCTTCCAAGTAACTTCAAGGATGACCATCCCTTGAAAGACACATCCCTCACTTGAGAAATTGATCAAGATCCCTTGGAAACTCTAAGATGCATGGTGTTCAGTCAAAAATTATTTCAAATGAATAAACAATGCATTCAAAGTATCGATGGTGTCATTGGTGTCAACCAAAATTCAAAAACCCTCGTTTAACTAGCTACCAATTTCACTGCAATCACATCATTATAAATGTTCCCAAAGAATAAATGTTTTCATTTAAAAGGATATGACTCATGAATGGTTGCAAGGTTTACTTTATTTTAATTAACTGCACATCAAATCCATTCACCAACTGCTTTAGAAATAGCTCCCTCATTGATAGATTCAATCTGCCTAATCATTGTTAGTTCGCTTTGGTTTGCATTCTTGATGTTTGATTAATTATGAAATATTTTTTTTTTAATTAATATCATAAAACCTCCCCACAAATTATACTTCTCATATCCCTTACGTTGGGCATGCCTCATCCCCCTGAATCATGACCTAATAAGATTATCCACTTCCCAAGTGCCTTTAATTCATCAATCTACTATCTCATGCATGCCGCTACTAACATTATATTTTGGGCCCAACCACTGTTCAATCCATTTATTGTCAGTTCATGAATTCCATACTCCTTCACTTCTTCAATTCTTAATGTAATTTGGCTACCTATTTCCTAAATGTCCTGATATTAGAGAATAAAAAACATAACAATTATTTTAAAAGAATAAACGATGAAAATAATAGCTACAGGCAATGCCGATGCTGCATCATGCCTCATGCACCAAATAGCAAAAAGTGTTTCTGGACAGTCAAATTATGTGAATCTAAACAATCGACTCAGTCTGATGAAAAGAATACCCAACTGCAAAATATTAAGCTTATGCCCTTGCAATACAACTAGGCATTTGAAACTCTGAAATCTAACAGCTCATTATACTCCAAAACCAAAGCCTTCAATAGTTATACAACAAATTCAACCACACAACTCAATTCACTTCCAATTTTCTTAAGAAAAGGAGCATGGAATGAAAAAAAAAATAATAAAGAAAAGTAGAAACATATCACCCCTTAGTTGCTTAGCTGGAGAGAATACAAGAGAGAGAGAGAGAGGGAGGGAGAGAGAGAGAGAGAGAGAGAGAGAACCCAAAGTGGAAGCTCAAAGATAGGGAAAGTTAAGAGCCGACCAAAATATAGAGCAGAGAAGAGAACAGAATGGTCCTGTAACGACCAAGATACGAATCAGCGACGAACGCGCCTGCAAGCGGCAGCATCATCGCTACCCCGGCCCAAGTATTCACACCAGCTGCTGCCGCCGCCGTCGACTCCTGGAGCGGCCCAGTGAGATAGGTAATAAGGTTGGAAGAAATCCCATAATATGCAAACCTCTCCGCAATCTCCACCCCTGCGACAAGGTCACAAGAATCAGAGATCAGAAACCGAATGGACGGGAGGCATTAGGGAGAGGAGAGGAAGTTAAAAAAATGGATTGAACTTCTCATACAGATGATGAAGAGAGCGGCCGTCCACCTGCCCGAGGAGGATCGGAAAGCGGGGTAGCCGCGGTAGTCGACGACGCCTACCAGGGCGACTGCGGGGGTAGAGATGAAGGGAAGAACCGGGCATGAGTCCATGCCGGATGAAAAGCCAAGTCGATCGTTTTCCGGAGGTCAGCAGAGTTGAGCTCGCTGCTACTGGCGGCGGAGGGTATTAAATTATTGGTACTCAGCACGTGTGCAATGTCACGTGCCTTAAAAATTAATAAATATATAAATAACATATTTTTATTTTTGAGATTTAACTAGATAACCCTCTAAAATTTGTTATTTACGCATTTGACATCTTATAAATTTTATTCACTCGCCTAATACTTTAAACCTTTAAATGTGACTCTATCTCAACCGCAATCCTGCATCCAATGTATGTTTCATTGGTTGAGTCAAACGACTAATTGATCTCTATATATGCTTCACAAGTTGGGTCGAGCAACTCAAGCAAATGCAATAAAAATAACAAACGAAAAAATGCAATGCTATGTGAATTGAGATCGAAATATCTCAATCATACCTGAAGTCACTTGAAATAATGCCCATTTATAAAACCGACTTTGCATTAAGAGCATTGAAATTTTTGAGGGAGGGACCTTATATGACCGAAAAAAAAGCAAGCATTGTGAAA
This sequence comes from Phalaenopsis equestris, assembly GCF_001263595.1. Taxonomy (NCBI): domain Eukaryota; kingdom Viridiplantae; phylum Streptophyta; class Magnoliopsida; order Asparagales; family Orchidaceae; genus Phalaenopsis; species Phalaenopsis equestris. Next base: position 61,027,714 of record NW_018164444.1, on the reverse strand, counting down.
CAACGAGTAGAAGTCCATGTTGTGCGAATCGAACTCAAATCACCTCAACCAATAGTAAGTTTGCTCGGACGTCATTTGATCGTAAAACAAACCACGTGAGAGCAATCAAAATTTCAACTTTGCTTAGGAAACAAACTCATATTGTCATATTTTTTAACATTAGATTGTGGTCAGTATATCAAGGCACAAATTAAAAATTAAAAAAAATTAACACTAAACATTTACTAAGCTCTCTTTTCTTCCCTATGAAATCTACCGCCAATTCATGTGCCCAATGCCTATTTTATTTCCTCATGATACATAGCTACCCCACTCCTTCCAATCTTATATCTCCATCTAAATAAAAAAAAAAATAAAAAAAAAATATAAACTCCAATTCTCTCCACTCCCATTGGACCCCTTTATCTTTTTATTCAATCTCTCCCACTTGCACAGAGAAAGTCTCCTCCACTCCGTAGCTAACGAATTCATTGTTCCTCCCTGTCGCTCTCGATCCTACATGAAAGCTCACTCCCATCTTCTGATTCTCCATCGCCTTTTCTCCAACCCAACCCTCGTTTTCAGAAATCTAGCTCACTAGTTGTGCCACTCGCTTGACACAATAGTGTCAAACTCCATACCTCTCCTGAGGCTTGTCCTACAAAATTGCAATTAACTGAACTCTAGTTCCCAAACTACTCAATGTAATCTAGGCCACTCTTCTTAAGCCACTTCCTCACCACTCTTCCCATCAAAGCATCATGCTTTATGCCCCACGTCCTCTAACATGCCCCTCATCCCCCAATTTGATCTCTCTCTCGTTTTCGAACATCTTACATTGCTCACCTCTCTAACCCCTATTCATACTTGCTAGCTCCTCCCTTTTAGTTGCAACCCTCAAGTTTGCCAAAATTAACGATGTTTAGACTTTCTATCTCTTTGTTCAAACTGAAAACATTCAATAAGCTCACTCCATGTGCATCAACAACCAAACTCCACTGCCTATGCCTCTACTATGCTTCCCTCTTGTTTTTCCTCTTCTACAGCTACCACTCGTGAGACCAAGGCACTTAATGTCACTAACCCTTTTGCACCTCTCACACAAAAATCCTAAGATTTGTATCTCTCACATGTTCTTTGTTGATTGAATACTTCAAATCCCACAAACTCTTGTAGTGGTCATCCGCTCAATTGTATTCCACGTGCTCATGACCAAAACTTGTTGCTCACATAACTATCCCGCTTGAACTAGCCCCTGAAGAAACTCAAGAAAGGAAAATTATAAAAGATACATAGCAACAACTATAACAAAATTTATTCAAATATAGAAGACCAGCTATATAAGTACATTTTGCTAATGTATTTATTGGTGAGGTGATTATAGCAAAGAATCGTTGTACAGCTGCGACAATCATTGGTTAGTTATATAATGAACTTTCTTGTCTTCTTGTAAAAGCTCCTCAAGCTTAGCATCCAGAGGATGGATGCTAAGTTTGTTCATAAGAATTTGAAAAGCTTTAGAAGGTAAGTCGTTAACGAATATATCTACAATTTAGCCTTGTGTGGCTATGTGTTGTACTGTAATAATTTTGGTCGCAATTTCATCTCTGATGAAGTGATTATCTACTTCAATATATTTAGTACGAGTGCAGAAAGTAGAATTGTTTGCTAGAGCAATTGCAGATGTATTATCACAAAAGTAGTTGTTCATGTGTCCAAAGCTAGCTAAAATTCTAATGTTAGGCATTGATGCCACATTAATTTTGTTGATGCTAATGATAGAGCTCTATATTCAACTTATGTTGACAATCTAGCTACAATTGATTGTTGTTGTACCTCCCATGAAATAGGATTGTTTCCCTAAAAATCATAGTGACCAAAGATAGATCTTTTGGTAATTGAATCCCTAACCCAATATGAATATGAGTAGGATTGAACTGGAGAAGAGCCTTCATCAAAGCAAAGTCTATGTGCGAGTGTACCTTCGAGGTAGCTAAGTAGACATTTAATTTGCTGAAAATTTGCAATTGTAGGCAAGTGCATATGTTGAAATACTTGATTATCTGCATATGCAATGTCTGACCTTGTTATTGTAAGGTACTGCAACATTCCTGTCAAATGTCTATATTGACTGATGCCTAAAAAGAATTATTTTAATGATTCATTTGAGGAAAATTTGGTTGGGCATGGTGTAGGAATTGTTTTTGCAGTTTTGGAATCCTACTTGTTTTAAGATTTCTTATATATATGAGGCATGATTCAAGTGGTAACCTGATGTAGTTATGTGGAATTGAATTCCTAAGAAAGTACATATAATTCCCAATTCTTGTATATATGTTAAATATATTGTGAAGTGTTCTTAGGAGTTTTTATATGAAATTCAATTCATTCCTTGTAATAAGGTTATCATTCACATCAATTATAAGGAAACTAAAACAACCATCCTTTTGATAGATAAGGAATGAAGGATATGCTTGACTGAGAATTTAAATCCTTATTGTCGTAAGTAGGAAAAGGAAGTTACCGTCAATGTGCTTTTTTAACCCATATATGGCTTATCTCAAATGACAAGCATATTGAGGTTTCTTTTTATCTTTAAAATCTGATGGTTGTTGTGTATACCTCATCTTCGAATGTTCCATAAAATAAATTGATTGACACTTCTAACCGAATGATCTCGCATTGGTAATGTATGGCTACTGTTATTAAAATTTTGATTGTTGGCATCTTAGCTATAAGAATAAAAGTTTCAAGAAAATTAATCCCATACTCTTGCACATAGCCCTGGGCCATCGCCCGAGCTTTGTGTGTAGCTATAGGCCCATCTGAATGGTGTTTCATTTTGTATGTCCATTTGCACACTTTGATAATGCAATTCGATGGTGGTGGTACCAATTCCCATGTCTCTTACTATTGGACTGCTAAGAACTCTTGAGACTTGGCTTTTCTCCATTGAGTAAGTTTCTTGAGTAAATTTGGTAGGTTCATTAGAATCGGTGACTTGATGAGATAGATACAACACCTATTTAGGTTCCTGCTTCCTATATTTAATTTTGTTTTAATTGGTTGTGTTGGATGTTTCGGTCTTTTTATGGCTCGTATTGTAGTTTTTTTATGGAGATATATGATTTTGTGAAGGATTTAATGTTGTGGGAATATTAATAGGAGTGGTAATTTGAGGTGAGTTTATTGAGCTGTTGTGATATTTTGATGATAGGTTATTTTGTGGAATTATAGGTAGTAGCATAAGTGAGGTTATTGATTTATTAGTTGAAAAGATAGATATAATTGTGTTTGAGGAATGATATAGAAATTTAGTTTCAACAAATGCTGCATATGATATCATAACTTTGTGTGTAACAAGGTTGTAACATCTATATCCCCTGTGATGTGAGGAGTAGCCAAGAAACAAACAAGTTGATCTTTGAAATTCAGTTTGTTTATGAATGAACGGTGTAGCCATGGTTAACTTGAAGAAGCAAATATTTTTATGAGTGATAATTTGGAAGTTTGTTGTGGAGAAGCTGAAACAGAGACTTTTTATTTATATTTCTTGAGGGCATTCTTTTATCAAATAGATGGTAATTTGGACAACAACAACAACAAAGCCTTAATCCCACTACGTGGGGTCGACTACATGAATCTTTTTTCTCCATTGTGTCCTACTTAGTGTCATATTTTCATTTAGTTGTAATAAATTAAGATTATTTTTTATACAACAAGCCCAAGTCTTCATAGGTCTACCTCTGCCTTTCTTATCTTAAGTTAAATCTAAAACATCTACTCTCCTAATCGGATGATCAGATGGTAGACATTTAATGTGACAACACCATCTAAGACAACTTTCTCTAATTTTGTATGTCACAGGAGCTACACCAACCCTTTCACGGAATATTCATTTCGCAATTTGGACAACATCTATCAAAAATTTTTTTGTGGTGAGTGTGTTGTTAAGAGAAGTGTTTTATCCATTTAAAAAACATGATGATGCTTGTGTTCAAATACCCCATTCTATTCTAAGGTATAAGGACAACTAAGTTGTATCCCATATGTTGCTAGGTAGGATTGAAAGCATGAGAAGTAAATTCACCTCCTCCATCAATTCTGATAGCATTCAGTGAGATATTAAATTGTGTATTGATTTGCTTATGCAATTGTATAAATTTCTATAATGCATCAGCCTTGTTTACCAGTGGAAACAACCAATAGTATCTCATAAAATTATCAATAAAGAGAGTATATTATTTATCGATGGATACAATGGGGATTGGTCCCCAAATATCACTGTTAAAAGGCTAAAAAAGTTTAGTACTACAATTTACAGATTTTGGTAAAAGTTGTTTGTGATTTTTAACCGACTGACATGCATCATAATTTGTGTGTAAACCTCAAACTCCTTTTCAAAAATTTCTCACAAAATGAGGGCAAAATTTCTAGTGAGTGTCATATCTACTATCAAATCTCACGGTAAACTCATCTCAACCATCTCAAAGAGTTTCCTTCTCTAACACCATTGTTAGCTATCTCTTTAAAATTTCACGTTTCTTACTCTCATTCACTATGGGAAATAGAGTTATTGGTAGCTGAAAAATCAACTGGTAATAGATAGCATGAATTTGCCAATAATAAGGATTATTGACAAATATTTATCATAAAAAATTTTGCCGCTAAAACATCTATTGCAAATAAAATTGTGGCTAAAAATTTAGTCGCTACCTTTAGCTGTTGATTTACGTCAGATTTTGGAAGTCATGAGTTGCTTTCTGAGAGAAATAATCTAGGATATAAGTATCGTATGAATTTAAGGTGAATTTATGTTGTCCATAATTTATATCAAATTAATAACTTATTTATTAGTCGTAGGATAGCTTATGACAAAAATGATCAGTCGAATAATAACGTTTGAACTTGTGGTTGATTAATTTAGCCTCTAATACAAAAGTTCTTAAAATAATTGAGCCAATAAGGTGAGTTGGGGACCTCACGCCCTGACCCATTCTTTATATATATATATATATATATATATATA
>NW_018164444.1:60982566-61022624 GCF_001263595.1 Phalaenopsis equestris | reverse complement strand
TATATATATATATATATAATCTAGCATCCAAATATAAAAGAAAAAAATAGATAGAAATCCTACAGGCATCCTTGTCCTCCTCCTACTCCCCACTTACACAGCATTTAGAGGCCACTTGCTACGACAGACGTCGCATTGCATCTATGCAACTTTGGCCTCAATCCTCCTAACCCTCACATCTCCATCACAAAATTCAGCTTTGAATTTTGCTTGTAACTCCTCAGCAACTACGACCACACGCTTATGAAGTTTGTCATCAATCGATGATGATGGCTTATGGCTTTGTTATAAATATGATTGCCCATCCTCGTTAACAAATTTTTGAGCGCCCAAGACATAGATCATCCCCTTCTTCTTCCTAGTAGCTTCCCTTTAAATCTCGAAATCTGAGTGGTCAGGATGTGACTGACCACTGTTACTTCCAAAACTTATCTGGCTTTGACTCCTCCTGTCCCTCAGACACTCATAGCCTCCTATAGAAATAAAACCAAAAGATAATTAGCCCTTTCATGAAATTGTAAGTAAATTATAGAAATAAAAAAAAATATATAATTATTTTATTTACATGGGCTAGTCAATATTTATTATTGACCCACTATTGGTTCCTCCGGTGTCGATGTGTCGAGAATGCATCTCAATAGTTGTGCACTCCTGATGTGTGAAAAGATTGTATGAATTTCTTTACGTTTTGCACATCTTTTTGAATGAAACTGTACTTTAAAGAAGGATATTTTTATGTTTTTATTGCAAGTATAACAGTTATTAGAAGTAGAACAAAGTGGAAGAAGTGTGGAGCAAAAAAAAGAAGATTTGGAACAAAAAACAGTTAAGATTGGGGTCATGACGCCAAGTACTAGGCGCCTAAGCGCCAACCAAGCATAGAACCTGAGAGATTGGTGCCAGGGCGCCAAGGACCCAACCCTGAAGGCCAAGGCCATGAAGCAAGATCAGTGTGGATCCTAGGCACCAGTGAAGTAAAAGGCAACCCGAGAAGTTGGCGCTTAGGCGCCAACCACCGAGCGTCAAGGCCCCAGTCCTGAAGGCCAGGGCCATGCTACCAGATTAGTGTGGCGCCTAGGCGCCAGTACTGAATTATGAAAGGTTTCGAGATGGTTTAGAGCAGTTTCAAGGTAGTTTAAAGAGCATTTTAGAGAGCATTAGGGGGAGAAATGAAGAGTTTGTGAAGGGAGAGAAAAAGGAGTAAGAAAGGATGTGTTTCTGGTGATTTATAAGGTGTGTTAGAGAGTTTTAAAGAGATTTTCCTCCTATGTTTGTAAGTGTCCTAGGCTTGTTCTCAGCAAGTCAAGGGGTGTGAGTTGTGTTGTTTTGTAAGTGTTTCTTTGTAAAGAGTTACAGGAGAAGAGAAAAGACTTGGGTGGAGCATCCTCAAGGCAAATTGAGGGCGAGAGACAAGTATATTTGTGATTTGGAATTGTAGTTTTTTAAAGCACATTTATATGTCGAATCTCTTTGTTTCAATACATTATGGTGTTATTTTATCCAACTGATTTAAGTAAATTTCCTTGTTTTTCCTTGTGGTGATGTAGTAGATGTTTAGGAATGTGGATAGCATGTTGAAATAGTTTTTATTCTATAATCGTATTGTCGCTATGAAACTTTTCAATATCTTGTCATAAAGTTTTGCAGCCAAATAATCTCCTTTCTAGCCTCAGCGATAGCAATGCATTTGACTTCCATACTTGAAAGTGCAACAATCTTTTACAACCTAGAAACTTAACTTACTATCGTGTTCCTCAAAGTGAAGATATATCATGTCGCATTTCTTATAACTTCTATATCTTTTGCCAGATCTGAATCTACATAGAATTCTATATCAATCTCTGCACATCCAAAGCAAAGTGTCACCTCGATTTTCCCCCTCAAATATCTAAAAATCCACTTCACTATTTCCCAATATTAATTATTTGGATTGCCCATGTACCTAGTGACCACTCCCACTACATGTGCAATATCTAGACACATACATATCATAACATACATCAGACTTCCAATGACTAAAGCATAGGAAGTTCTCCTCATTTGTGATTGGTCTGCTTCAGACTTAGGTAAGAGATACTAGAGAGATTGAAATGACTACATAAAGGGGTGCAAATTAGTTTTGTCTCACTCATGTTGAACATTTATAGGATCTTCTTAACATACTATGTGTGAGGCAACTTTAGTGTACTTGCACTTATATACCTGTTGATTCTTATCCCAATGGATCTTCTTGATTGGACCTAAATCCTTTATCTCAAATTTTGCTGATATTTGTTTTCTCAAGTCCCTGATTTTCTCTATATTTTTCCTTACAACTAACGTCATCCACATACAAAAGAAGCCAGATATAGTAATTACAAAGAATTTTGATGAAGCAATAGTGTTATGTCTAACACTTCACGCATCCACTATCTGACATGAACTTGACAAACCTCTTATACGTTTTAAAAGAACAAAGTTAAATGCTCACAAAATTTATATAGTATTTATGAAGAATTTAATAACTCGTGTATTTATGTGACTAGGCTTCTCTTTAGATTTAAACATGATTAGCTGCAAATTAAAATCATACTTGGAGATGATCAAATAAAAATCAATGTCATAATGCAAAAGTATAATTATATTACATATTTAAATACATAAATTATGGAACAATACAAGCACATAAAATATCATTTTTAAGTGCTAAACAATGACTTAACACATCTTGCCCACAATATGTATTCACAGGTTGACAGAGGACAAGTTGTTTTTCCTTAAAATCACAACACACATCAAAGTGTTCATATAAATAGCCTAATTCATATAATTTCAAGCTTTACATGTATTTCTTGAGTCAAATTTTAATCCAAATTCATGTCTTGAAAGTCATATAAGTTGCATTAAAAAGCATGCAAGTTTTTTTAAGTACTCAAATCTATGAAATTTAAATCCCGCAAGGGCCTGATTTTCATATTAAATATTTAAACCTGAATGTCTGATAATGTTATATGGCTCATTTAAATTCATTGGAAATGCCTTGTACTATGGGGGAAAAAAAAATTGAAAATTTATATGTGGTCCAACAAATGAACTAGTGCTTAAATTTAAACAATATGACAATATTACACATGTTAAAATTAAGTGTCAAATAAATTCTTATTGTTTTGAGATGTGTACAAATCTCATTTTTTGTAGAATTTATGATTATTTTAAAAATTATAAACACATTTTAAAGTGAAACTAAGATAACTAAATCAGGCATGAACTCAGATAGAACAAATTATTTATATAAAAAAAAAATTGAAGTTCAAATTAACTAGTTTGATCCTCTTCATATGATGGTCGTCTTGATTGAAAATCTCAACAGGATGAGTTAATTTTTAAATTAAGCTGTCAAATTAAAATTTCAAATTTATAAACTAAAAATTCTCAAGACAATCCACAACTTTTTGTCGAGAGTGACAATTTTTTTATTGACCTCAATTTATAAATAATAAATGATAGATCAAATATATTTTTATATTCACACGCAAAATAGCCTCATGCTAGTAAGAATCTAGTATGAGTTTATGATTTGACCCAACAACTTCACAAAAAATAAGATGTTATTTTCATAACCTTCTAACCAGGTGATTTGATGCCAAAGGACACTTTTTAAATAACGATCATGTTTGTAACTAGTATTTTTCTAAAGGTTTCATTTCCTTTGAACTGTGAATCATAAGTGTATATTTGATATGAGCAAAACCATCTATTAGTTAGAATCGATTTAGAATTACGCCTCTGCCCCAGCGCATCGCCCCCCCAATCCCCCCCGATCTAAAAGAATCCTTTGATTGACACAATTCATGGCTGTCGAGAAAGATTTTTCAATCATGTTGGGTCAACTATCCCTTATGACTAAATATATCAGAGACCAATACGACCCGGTCGACATAACCATAGAATCTTGATCGAATTCATCATCATTTACCTCAGCATCAACTCTATGCTTAATGTGACAAATTTTATAAAATAAACTTTAAATTTGCTACTACTATATTATGAATATTCAGTGGTATGACTAGTCTTAATCAATAGTGTTCTCTCATTACCAGGATTGATAATTAATCATATGGGCTTATACCAATAAAAAATTTTGAACTCCTAATCTTAAAATTCTCTCAAAATGAGAAAGAAATCTCTTGATAGTATCTCATCAACAATCTAATATGTCTTCTCAAAATATAACCCAGAACATGACAAAAGCTTTCAACTTAAAATTCTGAAAAAATGAGAATGAAATCTTAAGATAATGTCTTATCAACTATTTAATCTGTCTTCTGAAAATATGGCCTGAAACAACACAAAACTCTCAATGAGTACGAGACACAAATTTTCGGAGTCCACATATCTAGCATCAATAAAGGCATTAAATTTATTGCCCATAGTAGTACGATTAAAATACAAAATGCAATACAAATACAGAAGCTCATACATCGTTAATAACCTCGATGCTCAACCTCCATTAATTAAACGAGTTTATTTAAGACTCGAACTAAGGAAATGCAACTTTATTACTTCTAAAAACCGTCGATTAACATGCAACCAACAAAATCCTAAAGAAATACCTTAGCTCAAAACAGCAGCATTTTTTTTCTTCTTGTATACATAAGATCGCGCAAAGTAGAGGTAGGTGATCAGTCCTACAGCGTTGAGAGAACCAAGAAGCCAGTAGAAATAATCAAGATGCGCACGGTTCAGATTATCAGAAAACCAACTCTCTCCAACCTTACTAGTTGCCTTATCAATGACAGAAATGAGGAAGCTACTGATGAAATATCCAACACCAAAGATGGTCATGCAGAGCGCCAGGCCAAGGCTCCTCAATGCATTAGGAACTTGATCGTAGAAGAATTCCTGTAAGCCCACCGTAACAAACACCTCCGTAATGCCATAAAGAAGGTATTGAGGAACCAACCACCACAGACTCATCGGAATGGTCATCTTTGGTAGATCAATCAATCCATGGTCTTTTGCAGTTTTCAATCTTTTGATTTCAACTAGAGCTGCTAATACCATGGATATTACTGAGAAGAACATTCCAATGCCTATCCGTTGGAGCTGTGTGATTCCAGTAGGAATGCTAGAAAATTTTCTGGACACCGGAACTAGGATTTGATCATAAATTGGAATGAAAGCGACAATGGTGATGCTGATGAAGCTCTGCAAGGCTGCAGGTGGAACTTTGAAGTTTGAACCAATTCTACGGTCCAGGGTGCTCCCTTGTTGGGTGAAAAAGGTTGCTGACTGCGCATATACTACAGCATATGTTAAGCATGCCGCCCATATTGGTACCAACTGAAGCACTCCTCTAGCTTCTTCTATTTGGATATCATTTGCTGCTGCATCTTTCACAAGCCTATAAAAAATGGATTTATATAAGCATTTCATTTGAAAAAAAAAGGGTTTACAAATTTCCGTGCTATATGACATAACATGACATTGTAATGCAGAAATTCAAGCATCTGTCACCAACACGAGAATTATAAAAACCAGTAATTGTAAAGAGAAAATTGCAATATTCACGTCACAAGTTTGGCAATGGAAGATGGTTTATGATTCTAAGAAGATATCCTACTGAGCTTAAAGTGGGGCTTTCCAAATCTTGAAAGGATGAAAAGAAATGAGAAAGCATTTGAAATGATGATGGATGAACAAACCATTTCAACAGAATTTCCCTTACTTCGTACGATCAAGTCCTCCATCAGATGATGCATGAGAGGAGCCCATCCAACTTTTAAGTAGAGCAACCAATGTTTTCCCAATTCTAAGGAATGGACTTTCACCTTCCAATTGGTAGAAGCGGTATGTCTTTGTCCCAAGCACGAACAAGATGAGAGCAAGTCCCATGGAAATAAATGATATCCCATATCCAACAGCCCAGCTAATATTATCTTGCACGTAGTTCAAGAATATAGTCGTCACAGTCACACCAAAACATAAGCCACAATACCACCAGTTAAAAAATGAGCTTCTTGAGATGCTTTCTTCAGGGTCCTTCTCATCAAACTGATCAGCACCAAATGCCTCTGTGCAAGGCTTGTGCCCACCTTGAGCAATTGCAACAAGGTACAAAGCAAAGTAGAAGAAGCCTGTTTGGAAATAATTTGGACTACATGCCTTATCATCATTCATACACTTGGGTGGACGAAGGCTAGGCAGCACAGAGGATAGGGTCAGCAGACCTAAGCCCTGAAACGACATTCATTTTAGATGGTTCAATGCAATACATTCAGAAAATATGTAAATTGACGAAAATTTCTGTTCTAGCTTATATACTTAAAAATGCACGAGGTCATAAATGTAGATATGATTCGACTTGCTAAAGGGCGAATATAATTTTGCAGTCGCATCAACAATGAGGATGCAATTGTATTTAATTTTTTGGTGTTTCGTATATGTTAACTAAAAAAATATCATTTTCATTTAGCACTTTCAGCTACAGTGACGCTTCTCACGGAACAACATCATAATTTCAAAGTGATCAAGTAAAACTCATAAAGTTTGGATGATCAATGCATTTCACACTTTCACATCTCCTAGCCTCAAAATTACAATACAGCTATCACACTTTCACATCTCCAAGCCTGCACTTCACCACATCCATATATCCAGCGAACATCTCTCTTGACCAACAAATATATAGTTTACCTATCATGCCTTATCAAAACATATCTTGATAAAAATTTATATATATATATATATATATATATATATATATCAAAGAGTTAAAAAAAAATTTTGTATTTTCATTTCATCGTCTCACCTCATGCAAATGTAGAAAATGCAGGAAACCCTAAATACCCATTCGGATTGGTCCAACTCGACAGAAAAAAATTGCTCAATAGTACTCGTTCACATTGTTTCAATGGGTGAGGAAAATTGTTAGATAAGGACTCATCCGAGTTGGAACAACTCAGCGAAGAATTTTGTATTTATACCAATTCATGCATGTTAATTGAAGTTTCATGTGCACCTTATAAGCGGGTGAGTTAAAAGAATTTTATGGCAGTGATGTCGCACGCTGATGTGAACCAAATTCGTGATATTTTCCTGCATAAATTCCATGTTTTATTTCCTTACTATGATGATTTATGCTTGTCAAAGGTGTTTATGCCATGTTTTGAAAGTTACAGGTATTCAGTGAGCTTCATGGAGTAAAAAATATGCTCTAGTTCAGGGTTAGGGAACAAGACTAGGCATTAATATGCTCTAGTTTGGCCGAGAGCTATGAAGAGGGGTTTAGAATCATTGTAAGGCTTTCGTTGTTGGTTATTGGTATTAAGATATATTTAGGAAGTGGATGAGGGGTGGTGAAAATTTTAAAGTGATATAGAGGGATAATAAATGATTAAAAATAAATAAATATAAATATCTAATGTTACCAAAGAAAATGCAACAATTGAAGCCACAATTAACAAGCAACAAGCAACAAAAGAGAAAATTCTCACTAAAATATTTTATTCAACAAATGATTTAAGTCATCACATATCAGTCATATTTATGAGATTACAATGACAAAAAGTCAAAAAAAGAAGAAAATTTTGAAGGGAGGTGGTCATTAATAAAGTTAATAACCACCATACTAATTTCTTAATTTTTATGACAAGTAATAAAAGCCTCCAAATTTGAAAATTTAAACTTTTTAGAAAGTGAAATTGGAATATAAATAATAAATAAAATTCAAATATTTCTTTATGATAGGGCTCTTGTGATGGGCCTCGAATGGGCTCTTAAATGGGCACTTTCTTAGGCTTTTACTTGAGTTCTTGTGAGTGGATCTTTGGCTTCATTTAGATGATGTACTGCATCACCAATGTGCTAAATGCTCAATCCCAAGGCCCGGGAATACGTGGGTCAAATATAAGCTTGAGTGTTGTCTTATATCTTCTTAAAAGACGTGCAAATTTTCTAAAATTAACTCAAGCCAAAAAATTAAAATACTAGAATGTGCTCCAATGATAACCCCAAGTTCTTAAATTTAAACGTCTGAGAATGTTGTGAAGGTAAATTGCATGCTTGAGCTAAAATTAAATCTATCTTGAGAAATGTGTATGCATATCAAAGATTTGTAAAAATGTAATTTTCAACTATCAAATTCAATTCAAATCTATGCAATTACGCACCCCCTCGAATGAACCGCTTTGCCTATAGGAAAATGTCGTAAGTTCTACTTTAGGCAGTAGATCCACCTCTTTACAGGGACTGAAGTTGATAGGACTGAGCCTCCAGTTTGATCCTCCTAATCAGAATTGAAGTTGATAGGACTAAAAACCTTTTTGAATACTCGAGTAAGTAAATTCATTCAAATCATAACAAAAGCATTTCAAAAATAAAATATGATCCTTGATGATGGGCATATTTATTGCACATCTCAACTGGAAGAAATATTTTCATAATATAAAAATTTTAACGCTTAAAATCCAAAAATATTTAAGCTAACCTATTACTTAATGCTTAAAGTAAAATAAATCCACCCTCCACAACACTTTATCGAGATGGACATTTAACATTAACTCAGTCGCACAAAGAGCCAATATCATATCAAATATATTATCAAATTCAAACTCAAAACTATCATGTGCCAGTAAGAATGTGACCCTAGTTTTCTATCCACGTGATTTGACCAGTAAGCTCCACAACAGAAGTGATTAAAACAATATGCTCCATCAAGTGGTTTAGCCAAGAGACTCCAATGTAAAATGGTTACGGCTATAGCCTGTATGTTCTCTAATGACATTCTATCATTTTGAGTCATGAATCATAGGGTATACTTGATAGGGCATAAAATTATCTATAAGCTAATGTCAAATTACATTAGTCTACTTAGACAAACAATCTACAAGCTTCCCTTAGACGAAGTAACCCAAGACTGCTGGAAAGAATCCTTCTATCAAGTTGGGTCCACTACTTCCGTTGACTAAATAGATGAGGGATCATGACATCTCAGGATGACAAAATCATATGATCTTGATCGGGCGCACCATCAATTTCCCCACCATCTGGTCTAAAATCACGATGATAATTTTATAATTTTAAATTTTAAATTTTATGCTACTATAAGCTAAACTTGAAAACATAATGCCTAATGATAAGCCTTAATCGAAAGTAGTCTCCCATTATCGGGAATGATAATTAACCATAAGGACTTGCACCTATAGTAAACCTCAAACCCCAAATCTTAAAGTTTTCATAAAATGAGGGCAAAATTTCTAGATAGTAATTTATCTACTATCCATCTGCCTTCTCAAAAATTTAACCAAAACCTCACGATAAACTCTCACTCATACTCATTTCATTTTGAGAGAGGTCGGGTATTTCAAATTTTGAGAGCCCAGAGTCACTATGAAGCTTTCTAATCCTTTGTTTTTTCCCTAATTCTGTCAAAAAGCTTTGCAAACAAATCTTATGCTTACAAGTCTTAGTGATAGAAATGTACTCAGCTTCTGCAGTTGAAAGTGCAACAATCTTCTGTAGCCTGTAAGCTCAACTCATTCTTTTGTCCCCTAATGTGAAGAAATACCCTATTGTACTTCTACCATTGATATCCCCTGCCAAATCTGAATCTATAAATCTTTGTATATTAATTCCTTCACTTCCAAAACAATGTAACAATGATTAATCCTCTAAAGTATCTGAAATCCCCTACACCACCTTCCAATGATGATTTCCTAAATTACTCAAGTATATGTTGACCACTCTCACTGTATGTGCAATATATGATCATATACATATCATCTTATATATCTAACTTCCAACAACTGGAGCACATGGGGTTCTTTTCATTTGTACTGCTCTGCTTCAAACTTATGTGATTGCTCCTTAGATGGCTTAAAGTGGCTGAAGGGTGCAAAATAGTTTAGCCTCACTCAAAGGTAAATCTATGTAGAACATTCTCAACATATTTTACCTAAGAAAACATCAATGTACCTGCACTCCTTTCCCTGTTGATTTTCATATTGAGGATATTCTACCTAGAACTTAAATTGTTCATCTCAAACTCCCTAATTAATTGCTACTTCAAATCTCTGATCTTCTCTATGTCTGCTCTTACAATCAGCATGACATCCACATATAATAGAATCATGATATAACAATTAATAATTTTTTTATGAAAAATAATGATTTGTCTGATACTTTGTATATCCATTATCTAACATTAACCTGTCAAACCTCCTGTACCATTGTCTTTGTGTCAGCTTCAAACCATACTCTTCTTCATTCTACAGACTATTCCATCTTTTTTTTGGAATTGTACATCCCAATGGTTGCACCATTTACAACTCTTCTTCTAAGTCACCATGCAAGAAAACTATCTCCACATCTGTATGCTCCAGATGCAGAGTTTTCTCTGCTACTAAGCTCAACACAACTCTGATAGTTATCATATTCACTACTAGACAAAATATCTTTGAATAGTCCACTCCTTTTTGTTGAAACCCCCTTCACAATAAGTCTTGTCATGTAGTTCTTGCTACCATTTGACTCTTCTTTCAACTTGTAGATCCACTTGTTGTGCAGTGCCTTTTTGACATCTAGTAGTTCTGTCAAATCCTATATCTGAAATGACTTCAGTGACTGCATCTCGTCATCCATGAAAAACTCACTCATTTTAGTCTTCAACCTGAGTAGTCTCTTCATAGCACTCTAGTTCACCACTATCAGTTAGTAAAAAATAGTACAAAGAAGGATATTACATTTGTATCAATCTTGTAATTTTGTTGGACCTCTTGACTCAGTAGCTGATGACTAAAGTACTTTTTTTGCTTCATCAGATTGAATGCATCTTTTTTCTCCATCTCTCGAATCATCAACATCTTCTATCTCTGCATATTTGGAAGAGTCTTCATAAATAATTGATGTAATCCTGAGTTCTGCTCCTATCCTTGTATATTCTCATTACATTGAAAGTAACATCACTGCTCCTAAATAATTTCTTATTTTGATTATTCTAGAATTTATACCCAAATTCATCTGAGTCATACCCAATGAAAGTGCGCTAAACTGATTCTAATCGAGTTTACTTCTGGATCTTGCATCAACATGAACATGTGAGGAACAACCAAATACTCTCGGATGAGATAGATTTACCTTTTTGTGACTCCAAGCTTATTAGGGAAAGTTTTCATTTAAAGGCACGGATGGACCACGGTTTATTAAATAAACTGAAGTACTCACTACTTCTGCCTAGAACTGCTTTGGCTTGCCTGCATTCAACTTGATACTCCTGGCATGCTCTGTGATAGTTTTATTCATGCACTCGACCACACAATTCTATCATGGTGTCCTTAAAATAATGAACTCATGCATGATTCCTTCTAAAGCACAATAACTCCAGAACATCTGATTACGATGCTCCTTAGTATTATCTTATTTGATACACTCCAACCTCAAGCATATCCCATTCTCAACCAAGGCCTTCGACTTCTTAGACACATTAAACACATCAGACTTATATTTAAAGAAGTACAATGATACATTTTTGGTGTGATCATCAATGAAAATGACTAAGTATTGAGAATCTCTAATAGACTGAAGTGGGGTAGGACCCCATACAACAACATGTACTAACTTCAACTTTTTGGACTTCACATTTGACCATTTTTTTAAGAAAGTAACATTCTTTTGCTTATCATAGATAAAATCTTCGCAAAAATCTAACTCTATAACTTCAAATCATGAAACTTATTCTTAGAAAGTAGGGACTTCATACCCTTCTCGCAAATATGGCCCAGCCTGCGATGTCAAAGACCTACATCAATCTTTGTTCCAACTACATCAATTGATTTACATCTTATTAATTAGGCAAGAGTGCCTTCAATGTTATCTCAATCCATCATCATTTGCCCCTCCGGTCAGCTTTCACGAATCACCTGTGAAAGTAATCACATGGTATAACCTTGCAAGCTGGTTCACCGAAACATAGAGAACATGTCTAACTTCATTGAGCTTCAGGCCAATCTATTTGACAATTTGATATCAATATTACTCTTTCTACTCCAGACCTTGTTATCTCTTAAATAAACCCTCACTAGATAACTCTGATGTATGATATGAATTGTATAAGATGAAATATTGCATTTGCAGTGGAAGTGATCAAAAAGTACATGGGCAATCCAAAAAAGCATTTTTGAGAGCAGTGAAGTGGATTATCAGGCATTTGAGGGGAGTAGTCAACATGACACTTTCTTATGAAAGTGCAGTGATCAGTCTATAGAGATTTGTAGATTCATACTTGACAAGAGATTCGGATGGTAGAAGTACAATAAGGAATATCTTCACTTTGAGGAACACAACGGTGAGTTGTACTTTCAAACTGCAGAAAATTATTGCACTTTCAACTTCGAAGGCCGAAAACATTATCACTAAGGATAACAAGGAGATGATTTGGCTACGGAGCTTTATGACAAAATTGGGCAAGAAGCAGAGAGTTGGAAAGTCTCGTAATTATAGTATGAGTGTAATTCATCTTCCTAATAAGACTGTTTTTAATGTCAGGACAAATCACACTCAGCTAAGATATCACTTTATACGCTTTCACCTAGAAGATAGATAGTTGTTCTTGTGAAGATACACACAGCTCAGAATCATGTAGATATGTTGACGAAGGTGGTGACTGTTGAGCAATTAGAGTTGTGCATGGCTTGAATTGGAGTCCAGGAAAGTTGAGACTTGGTGTGTGTGCCACAATACAATATATAACTATTAAGATGGTATAGATGGGGGTACTGATCTGGAGAACAGGTACTAGATGCTAAGTTTCCAAGTGGGAGATTATTGTGAAGTGGAGCCTACAACACCAGAATGACCCTCCTGGGCCTGTCATGGCATAGCCATGCCTACACTGGCGTTGCTACGCCAAGCGGCGTGACTACATCGCAACCATGCATAGCTACGCCGGTTGAATCGCTCCTTCAGATTTTCTTCCTGAGAAAGCAGAATAACGGCATGGTTATGTTTTCGAACTATTCCCTCCGGTTCGGTTCTTAAGCTTTGATTCTAACGACGAAGGTTACTCTCATGCGTGCGGTATTTCTAGACAGGGACTTCTTCGTGAAGGTGGGTTGTCGGGAAGAGGATTTCGAAGCAACCGATTTCTCTTTTGAGATAGAGGGAAAAGTTTGGAATAAAATTATGTAAGTTTATGTGCTTGTAGAGAAAAAATCTAAGTGATATAATATGTAAGTTTCTCGCATTTATAGTAATTTTTTTTGGTGGTATAGCTTCGTGATTTTTTCATTTTCTCGAACTTTTCACGTAAAGCTTAATGTATCCTTTCTGAGATTTTTTTTGTGCTTATATTCAAAATTTTAATTCGGATTTCTTGAATTGTTGTGATCCTATTGTGCAGTGTGGTTTCGATTTCTAATTGATCCAAGCCCTAAGTCTATATTCCATCCCAAAAAACTTGTCCATCACGACAAATTTCACTCAAAGTTTAATAAACTATTGAGCCAAAATCAACTGGTACACTTTGAATTGATTGAGATATTGGTTCACAACCAGTCAAACTCAGAAAGCTACAGTCTTTTCATGCTAATGTCATTTGTGGGACAAAGTTCAATTGGTATTGTTTCATACTCATTTATTCATTGCATTAAACCTGAGTCAAAGAACACATTCAAAGTCATCCCTAGAAGGCTATTTAAGACCATGGAAATTAAACTTTTTCGTTCCCCAAATGCACTATGATGTGCATAATCTAAAGAGAATTTTTAACGATCTTGTTTTTGTTCTTCAAGTTCTTATGTGAAACAAACTCTACAAAATCTACAAGAACCAAAACTTGAGTTATTTTGTGATGAATGTAATTCATCTTACATTCCTTGAGATCAATGGAACAATGCATTAAATTCCTTAAACGTTAAGTTTTTATAGAACCTATTTTATATGAGTTTGACTGTCACTATTTTAGAAGCGTGATCTTGAAATTAGAGTGAAATTTGTTGAGTGGTTCTAATGAGCATGAAGGATAGCATATAAGTCCATCATAATTCTACAAGGCTCTATTCAGTGTTTTGTTTATGCCATACACTAGTAATTGCTTCGATCTCTCTTTATAAACAACCATTGAGACTTTAAAGAAATGATAACCAAAAATTTAAATCGTGCACTTCGAGTTGCCTATGAATTTAGCCTACCACCAATTGAGAGTCATGTAAACTATGAGCCTTTTCATGCCAAATAGCATTACTTCATACTCTGCTTGGTTATTAGTTGCATTAAACTTAAGCAAAAGGACACAAGTCAAGTCATCCCTTGAATACACTTCAAACCCATGCTGACTCTTTTATTTTCTCCAAATCAATGTAAAGAACCAAGTACATTAAAAAGCATAAAGTTTTTCTTGTTTCAATGCTCAAAGCATGAAACATAGTGAGACTTTTACCAACTAGAGCACTCATGACTTATACATCACATATATACATATATTATTTGCTAAAATTAAGCATTTATTTAAAAATGTAAGTGAAGCTGTGAACAAGAAAAGGACATTTGCTTTTCATTGGTTCTTGTTTTCACGAATGGTAAAAGGATAATAACATATTCATGAGTCATGATAGCATTCAAAAATCATGAGCCATCCAATTGTAATTTTCAAGAATCAAACACAATGTCGACCCTTGTTGGTTATAAATGATAGCATATCAAGCACACATTGAACAACAATATCATCAAATAATAATTTTCAACAATATAATGATACATTCAACAAAATTAATTTTCATCTATCCAAAAGAAAAAAGTATCAAAAAAATAAATAATGAAGTTATGAAAAAGTGCTAAAAAATCAAGGATATTCATCGACAGACCGACTAGAAACCAAGAGGCACAGGCGGTGTGAAGTGAAAAAGTGAAAAAATGAGGCATGAAGAAGCAATCTCAAAACAAAGCTTGTAAACAAAAGCTAAAAATAGCAGCCACAAGAACCAATGAGAAGCATATAAAAAGCACCAAATGAGAAATTATGAAAAGAACTAATCAGCAATAAATCAATGATTATGCAAGAAAATGAAGAGAAGCAAATACTCATATCAAGTTATTATGGTAGATGCTGAACAAAGCCATAAAAATCTAAACTAGGTCTTCATTTTGAGCTAGATCCAAGGGAATAGTGCCACAATGCAATACAATGGTGTGGCACGAGACTATACGAGACACATTTGATCAAGATCTTTTACTTCAAATACAAGCAATGCAAAGGGCCAACAAATTGTTTAAGTACGCCC
Organism: Phalaenopsis equestris; assembly: GCF_001263595.1. Taxonomy (NCBI): domain Eukaryota; kingdom Viridiplantae; phylum Streptophyta; class Magnoliopsida; order Asparagales; family Orchidaceae; genus Phalaenopsis; species Phalaenopsis equestris. The sequence continues at coordinate 61,007,370 of NW_018164444.1, read as the reverse complement.
AAAGTGTTTTTTTAGAAAACACATTAAAAGCAGTTTTAGTGTGCAAAATCAAAAAAAAAATTTGACAATCTTGTTTCGGTAATTTAATTTCTTCAATTGATAATATCTCTATAAAAAAATAAACAATAGCCATAGCATTAATAGCTTCTAAGTGTGCCTACTCTAGCCCACTTCATTAACCTCCCTAAAAGTTCAAATTTTTTAAAAACTCACTCAGTGGTTTCACGGTCATCACTTTGATAATGTGCAGTTTTACGTAGGGTAGAAGCCATCAAGCAACAACATGGCTAATTTGACAAGTTCAGCAAAGTTCTGCTTACCACTCATTGTTTTGCTTACATGGCACTCTAGAACTTGCTTCTTGCTCCATTCATAAACAAAACTAAGCTTGCTATTGTGTCATGGATTCCCAGATCAACTAGTAATTATTTTCCTAAATTTAAATTGTTGAGAAGTTCAAATATTATTTAAAATCTGGGAAATCATTTTCAAAATTGCATGAAAACTTGAATTTTTTGCTTTTACGTAGCACCTTAAAGAGTGGTTAACTTTAAATAGTAGTTAACTTCTCTTGATCAGAAGATAAATCAATTAAGCCCCGCAATTTTTAAAATGATTTGCATATTTTTTCACCAAACAATCATAGTTCATCCATAGAACCGCTTAGCACCGCTCTGAATTATTCAAAATTGGTCATAATAACCAAAGTTAATCATTTAGCCAAGGATTTTCTATCTTGATGCTCAGCATGCACTTAAGATTCAGCTTCATGGTGAACATCAACATTGTAAACATCTTAAAAAGATCATCAAAATGATTAAGGAATTCTTTATTTTTTGTGAGGATAACATCAACATAGATTTGTACATTTTGTTCTTTATGTGTTATTTAAGAACACTGTGCTCATTAATCCAAATAAGATAATACTACAATAGAAAATCCCTCCTAGTGGTGGAACTTGGGAGAGGATGGGGTTGGCTCTTACCCACCCCCATGCTAAACTATTTTTACCTTTCTCACTTAAATCCTAATTCCATCACTAGCCTCTTCATTGGTGATAAAGTTTGTCAAATCTTTGTCAAATGGACTCATCATAATTTGATGACGGCTAGAGATGTCAAGAAACTCGGCATGGAATAGCTTACCAGTGAATCAACCAAAGCATTAATGTTGAGTAATGGGTAAGATTCTTATGGACAAGCATCAATGTTTTGCTTGAAATCAATGCATATCCTCCATTCATCAATTGACATACGTAGAAGATTTACTAAATCGATCATCAGTATGTTGGAAATCTACTCAACATATTGAATCTCTTGGATGAATTCAACATCCAAGAGTATATGCACTTCCTCTTTAATTGCCTGGTTGATTTCAAGCATAAAATTCCTTCTCTTTTCTTGATATCCTTGCTTTCTAATTAGATGTGCAAATGATAACAATAGGAATTCAAGTCAACCCTCGAAATCCCAGATGGTTTCTATGAATAAATATCTAAGTTATTTATAAAAAGGTTTTCGCAACTAGAAAATTACATTAACACAAAGAACTAATGCTCTTTTTTTTCTTTTTTTTTTTGCAAGGCACCTCTTCTTCTAAAAAAGAAATTCAAAACCTCCTCATTTAACCAAAGTCTTGATCGGATGGCCTTTTTAGTATTCAAAATAGAACATTCTCCTTCTTAATTGATATTGAGGTAGAATTTTTTATATCGAATAAAATCTCCTTGAATAGGAGCAATTCCATTTAGCATAAAAGATTTTATTATTAGATGACCACTTCAGACAACTGCTTGGAACCAATATAACAAGGGTTGCACAAAGATGATAGTGGAGGTTGAGGGAGTACAATGAAATCATGAAATCAATGAATTATGCTTCATAAGATTTGTAATCTCTTCCAAGTTAACTTCAAGGATGACCATCCCTTGAAAGACACATCCCTCACTTGAGAAATTGATCAAGATCCCTTGGAAACTCTAAGATGCATGGTGTTCAGTCAAAAATTATTTCAAATGAATAAACAATGCATTCAAAGTATCGATGGTGTCAACCAAAATTCAAAGACCCTCGCCTAACTGACTACCAATTTCACTGCAATCACATCATTATAAATATTCCAAAATAATTTATGTTTTCATTTAAAAGGATATGACTAGTAAATAGGTGCAAGGTTTACTTTATTTTAATTAACTGCACATCAAATCCATTCACCAACTGCTTTAGAAATAGCTCCCTCATTGATAGATTCAATCTGCCTAATCATTGTTAGTTTGCTTTGGTTTGCATTCTTGATGTTTGGTTAATTACAAAATAATATATTTTAATTAATATCATAAAACCTCCACACAAAGTATACTTCTCATATCTCTTACTTCATGCATGCCTCATCCCCCTGAATCATGACCTAATAAGATTATCCCCTTCCCAAGTGCATTTAGTTCATCAATCTACTATCTCATGACTCAGTCGCCCTCCTTTATATGCAATTATGATTATGTGTTTCACTTGACTATTATAGTCATTCTTCTTAAGTTTCACACTAAAGAATTAAACCAACAGATCAAATTCATGGGATTTAAAAATTATATTTATTTTTAGACAAAATAATTTTTAAACAAATTGCACAGCTTTCTAGATCATTTATAGAATATTTTAAAGAATATATAAATTAATTTGTATGCCGCTAGTAAAATTATGTTTTGGGCCCAACCATTGGTCAATCCATTTATTGTCAGTTCATGAATTCCAGACTCCTTCACTTCTTCAATTCTTAATGTAATTTGGCTACCTATTAGCTAAATGTCCTGATGTTAGAGAATAAAGAACAAAACAATTATTTTAACAGAATAAACGATGAAAATAATAAATACTGGCAATGCCAATGCTGCGTCATGCATCATGCACCAAATAGCAAAAAGTGTTTCTGGACAGTCAAATTATGTGAATCTAAACAATCGACTCAGTCTGATGAAAAGAGTACGCAGCTGCATAATATTAAGCTTACGTCCTTGCAATACAACCAGGCATTTGAAACTCCGAAATCTAACAGTTCGTTATACTCCAAAAGCAAAGCCTTCAATAGTTATACAACAATTTCAACCACGCAACTCAATTCGCCTCCAATTTTCTTGAGAAAAGGAGAATGAAATGAAAAAATAAGAATAAATAAAAGTAAAAACATATCACCCATTAGTTGTTTAGCTAGAGAGAATAAGAGAGAGAGAGAGAAACCAAAGAGGAAGTTCAAGAATATGGAAAGTTAAGGGCCGACCAAAATATAGAGCAGAGAAGAAAACAGAATTGTCCTGTAACGCCCCAGATACGAATCAGCGACGAACGCGCCTGCAAGCGGCAGCAACATCGCTACCCCCGCCAATGTATTCACACCAGCTGCTGCCGCCGCCGTGGACTCCTGGAGCGACCCAGTGAGATAGGTAATAAGGTTGGAAAAAATCCCATAATATGCAAACCTCTCCGCAATCTCCACCCCTGCGACGAGGTCTCAAGAATAAGAGATCAGAAACCGAATGGACGAGCGGCATTGGGGAGAGGAGAGGAGTTAAGGAAATGGATTGAACTTCACATACAGATGATGAAGAGAGCGGCGGTCCACCTGCCGGAGGAGGATCGGAAAGCAGGGTAGCCGCGGTAGTCGACGACGCCTGCCAGGGCGACTGCGGGGGAAGATGAGGGGTTAGCGATGAAGGGAAGAAGAGCGCTTGCCTCCATCTCGGGTGAAAAGCCTGGTCGATTGTTTTGCGGAGGTAAGCTGAGCGGAGCTCGCTGGTACTGGCGGGGGACCTTAACAAATTATTGCTTTTCAGCATTTATTGGCATCCTGCATGCGGAATCAGGTGTCTTAAAAAATTAATAAATATATTAATAATATATTTTTAGTTTTGGGATTTAACTAGATAACACTCCAAAAATTATTATTTATGTATTTAATATTCTCTAAGTTTTACTTATTCGCAAAACACTTTAAACCTTTATGCTACAAAAAATGTCACTCCATCTACACCCTCATCCTGCATCGAACTTCTGTTTCAATGGTTAAATCAATTGAATAATTGATCTCTATATGTGCTTCACAAGTTTAATCAAGAGCATCGAAATGCAATGGCATGCAAATTGAAATCAAAATATCTCAATCTTGTCTGAAGTCACTTGAAACAATGTCCATTTATAAAACAGACTTTACGTTAAGTGCATCGAAATTTTCTATGGAGGGACCTTATATGACCAAAAAAAATCAGTATTCTGAAATGGGAAGTATAACTCTACACCGTGCAAATCGAACTCAAATCACCTCAACAAATAGTAAAATTTGCTCAGACATCATTTGATCGTAAAAGAGTCCATGTGAGAGCGTTCAAAACTTCGACTTTGCTTAAGGAAGACACTAGTATTGTCATATTTCCGTACATTTGATGATGATGACTATATCGAGACACAAATTAAAAATTAAAAAATAACACTAAACATTAACTTAGCTCTCAAACACTTTACTACCAATTCATGTGCACAATGCCTTTTTTATTTCCTCGTGATACTTAGCTACCCCTCTCCATCCAATCTTATTTCTCCATCTAACTCAAAATAATAATCTAAACTACAACTCTCTCCACTGCCTTTGGAGCCCTCTAGCTTTTTTCATTCAATCTCTCCCACTTGCACAGACAAAAACCTCAACTCTTCTCATTCGTTATGTAGTTAACAAATTAACAAATTCATTGTTCCTTCCTGTCACTCTTGATCATACATGAAAGCTCACTCCCATCTTTTGCTCTCCATCGCTTTTCCTCCAACCCAAACCCTCATTTCTTAGAAATCTAGCTCGCTAGTTGTGCCACTCACCTGACACAATAGTGTCAAACTCCATACCTCTCCTGAGGTTGGTCCTATAAAATTGCAACTAACTGAACTCCCATTCCCAAACAACTCAATGTATTCTAGGCCACTCCCCTTTGGTCCTATAAAATTGCAACTAACTGAACTCCCATTCCCAAACAACTCAATGTATTCTAGGCCACTCCCCTTAAGCCACTTCCTCACCACTCTTCCCACCAAAGCATCATGCTCTAGCCCACATGTCACTCTACCATGCATCTCACCCCCCAATTTGATCTCTCTCTAGTTTTTAAACATCTCACATTGCTCACCTCCCAGCCCTCTATTCACACTTGATAGCTACTCCCTTACTACAATCCTCATGTTTTCCCAAATTAATGATGTTTAGTCCTTCCATCTCCTTGTTCAAACTGAAAACATTCCACAATCTCACCCCATGTGCATCAACAGCCAAACTCCACTGCCTAAGCCTCTACTATGCTGCCCTCCTGACTTGATGTCACTAACCCTTTTGCACCTCTCATAGAGAAATACAATTTTTTTTGTCTCTCACTTACTCTTTTTTGATTGAATATTTCAAACCCCACGAACTCTTGTAGTGTTCATCCGCTTAATTGTATTTCACATGCTTGATACACCAAAAATATATGCATTTTTAGACTCATATTTTATACTTATTTTTGGTGATATTGCACTTTAAAGAAAAGTATTTTTCATGTTTTGTTACAGGTTGTTGATTTTTAGGACTTGGAGCAAAAAGGAAGCAAAAAGGATGAAATTTGGAGTCAAAATGGAGTTTTTGAAAAATTGTTCAGCCCCAACGGCGCCAGTGTTGGTGCAGACCCTGTTTTTAGATGATTCGACGAATTTAGACACTTTTTGAAGAGTTTTTGGATGCACCTATTGAAAAACCAACCTTATGCTCTATTTAGAGCCAAAATTGATCAGAAAAGACTCTCTTTGCACTCCTCCGCTCGCTCTTGGTCTTTCTTCGCATCTCTTCGCCCCCCTTCGGGCCACTTTGCCTCCTTCCACGCCATTCTACACCCTTAGTCATTTAATTTCTTTATAGTTTTGAGTTTTTGTGGTGAGTTTAAGTGTGAATTATTCTCTAAGAGTGTTGGAGAAGGAGAGAAGTGAGAGATTTCATCTTCCTACATTTCCTAAGAGAAGCTACAAGGGATTTGCTTTGAGAAATAATTTCAGATAAGTGTTGTTTGTTTATTATTGATGTATGAACTTTCTCTTATGTATGAAATTTATGTTTTGTTGTATCTTTCTCATGAAGTCTGAGTAGTTTCTTTTATATTTCTCATACTCTGAGATATGGTGAAACAAAAAGATAATTTGGATGTGTCAATGTTAAAATATAAAATAAATTGTGATGAATTTTCAACTCTGCTATTAATTTACTTTTCTTTCTAGTCAATTAAATTGTTAAAAATATGTTGTGAAACATATGATCCGGGAAATGAAGTATGAGTTCTACAACAGAGTGATAATCACATTTAAGAATCACATTTATAATCACATTTAAGTTCATGAAGAAGTATATCGTTCAAGGAATTAAGTGCAAATAAATAGACTAAACCTAAAAATCTCCAATTCGGTGTAGCATTGTTGGGTGTAGAATTGGAGATTTTTAGAGTGGCAGACTAAAATCCCTAATTCGGTCAACCTAAAAATCTCCAATTCGATCTTTGAGTTTAAGAACTAAAGCGACTAAAGCGAGAGTTAGCCTTCAGGTTAGCCTTCAGGGGAAGGGAAGTGGGAGCTCTAGAGTGGGAGCCAATATCCTCCTAGCTTAGCCACAGATTTAGGGACTAAACCTAAGATTAACCAATAATTTTCTATAACACTTAATCAGGATAGAGAATTAAAATTGCTCATATTTGACAAAATACAAATTTAAACTATTTATCTCATCTAATTTCACCAAAAACTTATTGTAGTGGGAATTATGATCTTTCATATTAGAAAATTTCATCACATAAACATAGTTTAGTATTTACTTTTTGTAAACTTTGCATTTAAATCTTGCTAGCAGTTAATAATTTAGTTTTGATAGTATTTTAAATATTTGAAATTAGGGACAGTAATTTCATTATATTTCTGTGAATTTCCTAGTTAATTTATCAATTCAAATTTAAACCTTCCTCGTGGGATTGATATTTAGGACTTAAATAGAAAGTCTTATATTACTTGATAACAATACATATACTTTTGTAGAATCCCATAAGTGTTTAACGTTATTATTCATAAAATACCGCATCAAGTTTTTGGCACCGTTGTAAAGCGAATTCAACTTTATACATTTTACACAACTATGCTTCACCGGGATCAATGCTCAAGACCAAAACGTTGTTCACATGACTATTTAGCTTGAACTAGCCTCTAAAGAAACTAAAGAAAAGAAAATTATAGAAGATATATAGCAGCAAACTGTAACAAAATTTATTTAATTGTAGTAGATCAGCTACATAAGTACATGTTGCTAATGTATATATAGGTGAAGTAATTATAACAGAGAATCTTTGTACAACTGTCACAATCTTTGATTTGTCATATAATGAACTTCCTTGTCTTTTTGTAACAGTATTTGGTTGTCATTAGGGTCCCTCAAGCTTAGCATTCAGAGGTTGGATGGTAAGTTTGTTCCTAATATTTAGAAAAGCCGTGGAAGGTATGTTGTTAGTGAATACATCTGCAATTTAGTCTTATCTGGCTATGTGTTGTATTGCTTTTATTTTGGCCGCAATTTGATCTCTGATGAAGTGATTATCTACTTTAATATGTTTGGTGCAAGTGTGGATGTTAGAATTGTTTGCTAGTGCAATTGCAGATGTATTATCACAAAAAAATAGTTGTTCATGTGTCCAAAGCTAGCTAAAATTATAATGTTAGACATTGAAGCCGCATTACTTTTGGTGTTGCTAATGATAGAGCTCTATATTCAGCTTATGTTGACAATCTTACTACAATTGATTATTGTCGTACCTTCCATGAAATAAGATTGTTTTCCTTGAAAAGCATAGTGATCATAGATATATCTTTTGATAATTAAATCCCTAGCTCAGTTTGATTATGAGTGGGATTGAACTGAGAAGAGCCTTCAACAAAGCGAAGTCCATAAGAAAATGTTCCTTTGAGGTACCTACGTACACATTTAATATGTTGTAAATTTACAACTGTAGGTGAGTGCATATGTTGAAATACTTGATCATTCGCATATGCAATTTCCGACCTTGTTATTGCAAGGTACTAAAACATTCCTAACAAATGTTAGGTTTATGCTTACTATTTTTAATCTTATTTTCATTGGATGTGTTAAATGTTACAATCATTATATGGCTCGCTTTATAATCTTTTATGGAGAGATTTGATTGTGTGAAGGATTTAATGTTGTGGGAATATGAATAGGAGTAGTAATTTGAGGTGAGGGTATTGAGCTATTGTGAGATTTTAATCATAGTTTATGCTGTGTAATTATATGTAGTAGCATAAGGGGGGTACATATGTATAAGTTGAAGAGATTGATCTGTAGGTGTCTGAGGAATGATATGGAAATTTAGTTTCAACAAATGTTGCATGTCATGCTATAATAACTTTGTGTAACAAAGTTGTAACATCTATATTCTATGATGTGAGTTGTAGCCAAGAAACAAACATGTGGATCTTTGAAATTTAGTTTGTCTATGATCGAACGATGATGCCATGGTTAACTTAAAGAACCAAATACTTTTATGAGTGATAATTTGGAGGTTTGCTGCGAAGAAGCTGAAATGGAAACTTTTTATTTATATTTCATGAGGGCTTTCTTTTTATCAAATAGATAGTAGTTTGGACAACATCGGTCAAAAATTTTTGTGGCGTGTTATTAAGAGAAGTGTTCTATATATTTAAAAAAACATGATGATGCTTGTGTTCAACTATCCCATTCTGTTCTAAAGTATAAAGACAACTGAGTTGTTGTATCCCATATAATGCTAGGTAGGATTGAAAAGCATGAGAAGTAAATTTACCTCCTCCATCTATTTTGATAGCTTTCAGTACAATATTAAATTGTAAATTGATTAGCTTATGTAAATGTATAAATTTGTATAATGCATCGACATTGTTTAGCAATGGAAAAAACCAATAGTTTCTCATAAAATCATCAATAAAGAGGATATTATTTATACCTATCTATAGATACAATGGGGGTTAGTCCCCAAATAGTGTTGTTAAACGGCTAAAAAGGTTTAATACTATAATTTATAGATTTTGGTAAATGTTGTTTGTGATTTTTAAAGGATTAACACACATCATAATTTGTGTGCAAGACTCGAACTGCATATCAAAAATTCCTTATGTTATTGTGTTGGTTCCTCCAGTGTCGATGTGTCGAGAATGCAACTCGACAGTGGTACACTCCTGTACAAGCAGCTGCCACTATTAACCTGTAAAAATAATAAGTACCATATAATTACATGAATGAAGTTGAGAAACTTTCACCATGATACTTTGGACTTTATGAGGTGATGGAACGCATCAGGGTAGTGGCCTACCGTTTGAAATTATCATCATCGTCTGCACTACACTCGGTCTTCCATGTATCACAGTTGAAATGTGTGATTGGAGATCATATACCCTCATATACACTGCCGCCAACATTGATGAAGGCCTTGGAAGTGATTCTAGAGCTGCTAGAAATCGAAGGTGTGCTGGGGAGTAGGGGCAAAGAAGGTATTGGTTAAGTGGAATGAACTTCCAGACAATAAAGCCATGTGGGAGCCTTACCAGGTGGTCAACAAGTAGTTTCTATCTGTTCACATTGAGGGCAAGTTACTTCGTTGGGAGGGGAGTATTGTTACGCCTATTAGCGGACTGGTCTCTCTTGGATTGGTCGAGATCCCCCCAACCTTCTTGCCATAACAGCAAGCGAGCCAATCTGTCGCATGTGAGGGAAAGGAGCGGTACTTTGTCGAGGCCGAAGAAGGTAGGGAGATGTTGGGGTCTACGGCGGCCTTAATCACATATTCAATAAAGAGAAATTAAAGGAGTTGGAAGGAAAAGTTAGAAATGTTGTGGGAGGATTCTATTAAGGGGGAACCTTGGGTATATTCTTTTTTATGCATGTTTTTGTTGGCTGCAGTTTTTTGCTTCTTTTGGTGGTGTTCTCCCCGCACCATATAGAATATAGTGTTTTCTTACTTCACTTCATGCAATATTCTCCTTGTTGCAAGATTATAGAGACGGACGACACAGAATATAGGTTTCCCTTCTTCTTACTTCACTTTTAGTGGATAGTCTATAGCATGTGACCACATTGATCATGAAAGTTGTAAAATTTTAGCACTTATCTATCTCCCACAATCTTAATTATAGTAAGACTCACCTAAATAAACCATATTGCATGCTTCTCTCCCTTATCCTCTGATCTCAACCTTATGTGAGCTTGTAAGAAAGAGCATAGTTTCATTCTTTCACCCAAAATGACTTGTGATCACAAAAAAGACAATGTGAACACTCTGAAATGGCAAAACTATTTAAGGAGGAGTATTCTAATGCGAAAAGGACCAAACATCATGAAAACGATGAATCACCAAAGCGGCGCGCGTAATTTAAACTTGAATTACCTCTGTCGATGAAGTTACTGAAATGACCTCGAATATCAAATTTAACTAGTAATAATACTCATATTGTTGGATTGTATCTAGAATAATTGACACATAAATATAGACACAAATTAAAGAATGAAGTAATAAAAAGTTTACATATGCATAAGACTCTCTTTCCCGCTAAAGCAAAGCCACCGCCAATCCATCCTTGCCCCCATGCTTTTGACCGTCATATGAACAATCAAAACAAAGCCAGCTAACAATATACTATAAAATAATTATAAAATATAATTAAAGTGAAACCTAAAAAGAATCCATATACTCAACCGCTACTTTCACTCGAAATCCCTTGGGCTAAGACAATGAAGTTTCATTCTGTTGCAATGAACGTCAATTCGTGAAAAAGCTTTCATTTTGTGAGCGATGTCTCCTGAAATTATTTCAGAAAAAAGATATTTTTTCGTCATTTAAGATCGCACATAGCATATAATTAAATGGTTTACTTTTTGACTAAATGCCTAAATTTAAATGGTCATAAAAATACCCACATAAATATGATTTACTATTTGACGAAGTTACTCGCATGTGCTCCACTAAATTGACAAAATGCCTAAACTTAAATGGTCTTAAAATGTTGTATAGAGGCAAATCAAATTTTCTCTCAAATTACTTTCATTTTGAAAAGTGTAGATTTAAAAAAAGAAAAATTCTTAGCTTATCTTGAAGTCATGTTGCACGAATACGGACATAGGAACATGGACACAGACACATCACACATCAGACGTGCCATTATAATATATATTAATTTATGTTCAATTTCTTCAGTTTTGGGCAATTTCTTATTAAATAACCTGAATATGAACGATGATAACACTTTTTCCTTCAAATTTGATCAAGAGCCATCTCCTTTTCTTTTTCTTCTATGACTTACAAAAAGATTTTCATCATAATTTTGCTCGATCTCTTCTCCAGTTCCATGGAATTTAAGGATGCCTACACCTCTTCCAGAGATGATAGACATCTTTCATAGAACATAGTTTCCTTGAATTTCTATAAGATAATGGAAGTGCACCTAACAAAAGAAGATCTTGAGCTTCATCTCTGATCTTGAAATTATGTTCTCGAGATCAAGTATTATATTAGTAAAATTATCAAGATTTTCTTTCATAAACTTGCTTTAGTGAAACTTGAAATGTATAGAGTTGTTTCAGGCATAATCAGTTCGTACATGATTGTCATATAGAAATCTTCGAGTTTGGTCCAAACAGACATCTTCTTGTACAAATTACTCCAGATAAAAGATCACACAAGGTGGGCTTCATCCAACACACCTTTCTTCTCCAGACCTTGCTGCACCAGATAAAAGATCAGGAAGAATTTTATCGTTCAGACCTTGTTGCACCATCGGTGCTCTCGTCTTCAACCATCATAAACAGAATATGCCTTGCCTGTAAACTTCTTTAAATCAAACTTTGTAGATCACAATGCTGAGCTTTGACACCGCTTGTTGAAAGTATATACTCTGAGGAAATTTACCATGAAGAAATTAGGAGATGACAACAAAAAAAAAATCATAACATACGCAGAACATGTTATATTTTTATTTATGACTCACATTTATTTTAATAATTTATGAGATTTATTTTTGATAACTTAAGTTATTAATTTTCTTAACTCATAACTTATGTCATAAATTATGACAACTTATGATATTTATTTTAATAACTTAAGTTATTAATTTTCTTAACTCATAACTTATGTCATAAATTATGACAACTTATGATATTTATTTTAATAACTTAAGTTATTAATTTTCTTAACTCATAACTTATGTCATAACTTATGACAACTTATGATATTTATTTTTGTAACTCATATAACCCCTAAAATAAATAAATGTTACTAACTTATGTCGTTGATTTTAATAATAAAAATCAATTAATTTATTAAATTATCATAAATCTTATTAGTTAGTAACCCCCTTGATGGATAGTGGTTAAATATAACATGAATTTGAGAATGGGTCTTCTCTCTACCTAACACACCCCATACATTTCTTTTCATTAGAAAGTACAGAAAGTTTCAAGGGATTAGAGAGAGAAACTCCATCTCTTTAAGATCAAATTTCTTTAAGATCAACTTTGTTCATCATGAATACAGATATGCGTCACTTTATTTTAGATATGTAAAAATCATGAATTTAAAAGATACTTTTTTTTTGAAATTTGTGTCATAAAGTTGAAACATGAATTTTCTAACATGTGGTATCAGAGTCTTGATTACTAAATTTATGATTTTTCATATAATTTTATTTATGTTAATTGTAATAAATTTTCGCTGTGAATTAGATTTTTAATTAGATCAATAAAACTAAAGTAAATTTATGTGATTGAAATTATTATTTATTTAATGTCTATGTAATGTTTAATTTGTCAGTCACCAAAGTAACCAAATTAATAAGTTTAATAGACGTCAACTTAAATGAATTCAACTACTCATAAATATGTGATGTTTATTATGAAACAATTTTGTATTTAATTATGAGCATATTGAAATTCATTGATTATAAATATTTGTGGATCGCCCAAAGGTTGATTATATGTTTTATAATACAATATTTTATCGCCCAAAGGTCGATCATTTGTTTTATAATCATTGAATATAATTGTAGTTTATTTATATACTAAGTTAAGATAAGATATGTTTATATATCCAAAGATAATAGACATGTCTAACTTGAGTACAAGCAATTATCAATTATATTAAATTTAAGTTAAGCATCAATTATGTTTATTATCGTGTATTATTATATCACCCAAAAGAGATTTCAATACACTATTATTATTATTATCATTATTTTAATCTGATTTTATATGAATATCTATGTAAGCTTAATGTTCGAAGCATTAATGTACGAGCATATTTTATTTATTTACAGTAACTACTCTTGTTTCTCTTCATTCGCAAGATACATCTATTCAAACTTTCAATGAGCTTAATTTCTCTGAATGGCGTGAGCAAGTTCAGTTTCACCTTGGTGTTCTGGATCTTGATTTAACACTTACAATTGAGAAACCCCCTGCTCTTACTGATTCTAGCAGTGCTGAGCAAATATCCTTCTATAAAGCTTGGAAAAAATCGAACATATTAAGCTTAATGTTTATGCGCATGACTGTAGCAAATAACGTAAAGTATACATTTTATAACACTGAAAGTGCTAAGGAATTTATGAAATCTGCTGAGAATTGTTCTTAGTCTGACTTTGCTGATAAGTCGGGGACACTATTGAGTACGTTAACCAACATGAAATTTGATGGTTCTCGTACCATTCATGTGCATGTTGTTGAAATGACGAACATAACAGCAAGACTTAAGACCCTAGGAATGGAAGTGAATGAAAATTTATTTGTGCAATTTATCATTAACTCATTGCCTCCTGAGTATGGTCCATTTCACATGAACTACAACACTATGAAAGATAAGTGGAATGTAAATGAACTACAATGTATGCTCATTCAAGAGAAAACAAGGCTTAAAAAAGGAACAAATCACTCCATTAATCTCATGGGTCATCAAAGAAGAGCTGTAAAGAAACCTTGAAAGAAGAATAGAAAAGGACCACTAAAGATTAACGTGTCATATGCCCCAATTCACAAAGAGGAATATAAAGGAATTAAGCGTCACTTTTGCAGAAAGCCTAGACACTATCAAAATGAGTGTCAAAAGCGCAAAGACTGGTTCGAAAAGAAAGGTAAACCTTGTGTTTCTGTATGTTTCGAATCAAATTTGGCAGAAATTTCTTATAATACATAGTGGATTGATTCTGGTTGTACCACTCATTTTTCTAATACGATACAGGGATTCCGTACAACCCAAATCATAAACCCAAATGAACAATTTGTCTTCATGGGAAACCGAGTCAAAGCGCCAGTTGAAGCTATTGGAACCTATCGGTTGATTTTAGATACTGGACATCATTTAGACCTTTTTCAAACATTTTATCTCCCTTCTGTTTCTCGTAATTTGATTTCGTTGTCTAAACTTGATTCTATTGGATACTCATTTAAATTTGGAAATGGTTGTTTAAGTTTGTTTAAACACAATCATCTCATAGGTTCTGGTATTCTTTGTGATGACCTATATAAGCTTAAGCTTGATAACATTTTCTTTGAGAATTTGATGACTTTACATCATAATATTGGTACTAAACGCGGTTTTATGAATGAAATTTCAGCTTATCTGTGACATAAACGTTCGGGTCATATATTCAAAGAAAGAATTGAAAGATTAGTAAAGAATAAAATCCTTAATGAATTAGATTTTACTGATCTTGGCATCTGTGTGAATTGTATTAAAGAAAATCACGCAAATCACACACTTAAAAAAACCGCCACAAGAAGCACACAACTCCTTGAAATTATACACATTGATTTTGTGAACATTTTGATGTTTCATCTTTTGGTGGAGAGAAATACTTTATCACCTTTATTGATGATTTTTTATGTTATGGGTATATTTATTTATTGCATCAAAAATCTCAAGTTATAGATGTCTTAAAGGTGTATATAACTGAGGTTGAGAGACAATTAGACAGAAAAGTGAAAATTATCAGGTCTGATAGAGGCGGTGAATATTATGGAACTTACAATGAATCTGGACAATGTCAAGTTCCATTTGTTAAATTCCTTCAAATTAATGGCATACGTGCTCAATACACTATGCTAGGAACACAACAACAAAATGGTGTTACAAAAAGGCAAAATCGTACTCTAATGCAAATGGTTAGGAGTATGATGAGTAATTCTTCTTTACCCTCATCATTGTGGATGCATGCTTTAAAGACCGCTGCATATTTATTAAAAAGGATTCCTAGTAAGGCAGTTCCAAAGACTCCTTTTGAACTGTGGACAGGAAGGAAACCTAGTTTAAGGCACCTGTATGTTTGGGGTTGCCCAGCAAATATAAGGTTATATAATCCACATGAAAAAAATGGACTAAAAAACAACCAGTGGTTTCTTCATTGGTTATCCAGAAAAATCTAAAGGGTATAGATTTTATTGTCATAATCACAATACAAGAATTATTGAAATTGGAAATGTCAAGTTCATTGAAATGGTGAAGTTAGTGGGAGTTTGGAACCACATAAAGTGGAGATCCAAGAAATTAGGGTTCAAGTTCCTTTACCCAAAATTTCTTCTCAATTTGTTAGTCCTACAGTTGCTGAACAGTTTGACAACTTACAAGAACAACACATATATGATCAAATACCCCACAATGAAATTGTCACTAATGAACTTACATTAGATGAACCACATGAAGTAGTACCTAGAAAGTCTCAACGACAAAAAGGTATGCTATTTCTGATGATTATGTGGTTTATCTTCGTGAATCCGAATTTGACTTAGGAGTCAATGAAGATCCAGTTTCATTTTCACAAGCCATAAAAAGTGCAAATTCTTCTAAATGGTTAGATGCAATGAAAGATGAGTTGAAATCGATCACAACAAAGTTTGGGATATCGTTGAATTGTCTGAAGGTTGTAAAAGAGTCGGGTGTAAATGGGTCTTTAAGACTAAGCGCGATTCGAATGACAATATTGAACGATATAAAGCCAGACTTGTTGCCAAAGGTTTCACTCAGAAAGATGGCATCGACTATAATTTTTTCAGTTTCTAAGAAAGATTAATTTAGAATTATCGTAGTACTAGTAGCTCATTATGATTTAGAGTTACACCAAATGGATGTGAAAACTGCCTTTCCGAATATGAGAATTTAGATGAAGAAGTTTACATGACTCAACCTGAAGGATTTTTGGTTGAAGGAAAGGAACACATGGTGTGTAAACTTAAGAAATCAATATACGGACTTAAACAAACTTCCCGACAATGGTATCTTAAGTTCAATGATACCATCACATCCTTTAGATTTAAAAAAAACATTGTTGATTGGTGTATATATCTAAAGGTCAGTGAGAGAAAAATTATATTTCTTATTATATATGTTAATGACATCTTGCTGGCTACTAATGATCTTGGCTTATTATATGAAACCAAAAATTTTCTCTCTAAGAACTTTGAGATGAAAGATATGAGTGAGGCATTCTATGTGATTGGAATTAAAATATTTTGTGATAGATCACAAGGATTGTTAGGGTTATCTCAGAAAACATATATCGAAAGAGTTCTTAAGAGATTCAATATGGAAGGTTGCTCAGCAAGTGTTGCTCTAATTCAAAAAGGAGATAAATTCAGCCTTATGCAGTGTCCAAAGAATGATTTGAAACATAAACAAATAGAAGAAATTCCTTATGCATCTATTGTTGGAAGCTTAATGTATGCTCAAACTTGTACCAGACCAGACATTAGCTTTGTTGTCGGGATGCTGGGCAGGTATCAAAGTAATCCAAGAATAGATCATTGGAAAGCTGCAAAGAAAGTTTTAAGGTATCTACAAGGAACAAAGGACCACATGTTCACTTATAGAAGATCTAAAGATCTTGAAGTGATAGGATATTCAGATTCAGATTTTGATACCAGAAAATCATCATTTAGCTATATGTTCCTTCTAGCTGAAGGAGCAATCTCATGGAAAAGTGTGAAGTAGACTATCACAGCTGCTTTCACTATGGAAGTTGAATTTTTGGCTTGCTTTGAAGTTGTAATTCAGGGTTTATGGTTGCGGAATTTTATTTCAGGACTTGGAATTGTCGACAGTATTGTCAAGCCGTTGAAAATTTTTTATGATTCTTTTCCAAAAATGATAAGTATTCCAAAGGAGCTAATCACATGGAATTAAAATACCTTGCCGTTAAGGAAAAGGTTCAGAAACATAGGGTGTCAATTGAGAATATTAGCACCAATCTCATTATTACAGATTCTTTAACGAAAGGGTTTCCACCGAAAATATTTAACGAACATGTCGTGATAATGTGCATTACCAAAACCATTTATTAGTTTTATCCTCTTTGTATTTTAACACTTTGGGCTCTTTTTTCTTGTTTATGATATTTATAAATCTTGTTTTTATCATTAGTGTACACTTTATGTTGCATGATTTTCAACAAGATTTGTCTTTTAATAGACATTATGGGACTATGATGTTAATTCTCATTATGTTAAGTATGCAATTGATATTGTGATACATGGAAGAGACTGTGTCAATAAATTGATACACAACCACCATGACTCATAATAATTTCATATTTATTAAATAATTTATAATTTAACCAATATAAAAAAGGATTACAGTATGTTATGCACTATTAAAATTAAGTGAGTCAAGTGGGAGAATGTTATATTTTTATTTATAACTCACCTTTATTTTAATAATTTATGAGATTTATTTTTGATAACTTAAGTTATTAATTTTCTTAACTCATAACTTATGTTATAACTTATGACAACTTATGATATTTATTTTTGTAACTCATATAACCCTTAAAATAAATAAATGTTACTAACTTATGTCATTGATTTTAATAATAAAAATCAATTAATTTATTAAATTATTATAAATCCTATTAGTTAGTAACCCCCTTGATGGATAGTGGTTAAATAGAACATGAATTTGAGAATGGGTCTTCTCTCTACCTAACACACCCCATACATTTCTTTTCATTAGAAAGTACAGAAAGTTTCAAGGGATTAGAGAGAGAAACTCCATCTCTTTAAGATCAAATTTCTTCAAGATCAAATTTGTTCATTATAAATACAGATATGCGTCACTTTATTTTAGATATGTAAAAATTATGAATTTAAAAGATCTTGGCTATTATGTACTTTTTTTTTTTGAAATTTATATCATAAAATTGAAACATGAATTTTCTAACAGAACAAGCACTCAAAGCATAGAAAGCCCAACACGCCAACAAATAGCTTCTCTCAAAATTATTCATGATTTCATCTCACAAATAACTTGATGAAAAACTCTATTCAAAAGAAACAAATTTATTTGCTATTTATGAAAACTGAATGAGTTCAACTGTTAGTCCTCTCCGAACTAACCAATGATCAAACATGATCATATCACATCAGCTCCAATAAAATTCAATATGAATATGGATGTTCAAACCTCATCAATAATTTGCTTACCATCTTACATAACATCATTGGATGACGTTAAAATTCTTGTAAAGAACTACTTTAATGCTAAACTAAACTGCAGCATTTTGTTTCTTCTTGTATACATAAGATCTTGTGAAGTACAGGTAGAAGATCAGCTCTGCAGCACTGAGACCAGCAAGAAGCCAATAGAAGTAGTCAAGATGAGCACGGTTCAGATTATCAGAGAACCAGCTCACTCCACTTTTACTAGTAGTCTCATTGATGACAGTTATGAGGAAGCTACTAATGAAGTTTCCAATGCCAAATATGCTCAAGTAGAGGGCAAGCCCAAGGCTCCTAAGTGCATCAGGAACCTGATCGTAGAAGAATTCCTGCAAGCCCACCATTGTAAACACATCAGCAATGCCATAGATAATGTATTGAGGAACTAACCACCACAGACTCATTGGAATTGCTATCTTTGGTTGATCTATCAGCCCATAATCTTTAGCAATTTTCAATCTCTTGGTCTCAACTAGGGCTGCAATTGCCATGGCTATCAGTGACAGGAACATTCCAACCCCAATCCTTTGCAGTTGTGTGATTCCTGTAGGAATCCTGGAAAATTTTCTGGATACAGGAACTATAATTCGATCATAGATTGGAATGAAAGCGACAATGGAGATGCTGATGAAGCTCTGCAAGGCTGCAGGTGGAACTTCGAAGCTTGAACCGATTCTACGGTCGAGGGTGCTCCCTTGTTTGGTGAAGAAGGTTGATGACTGTGCAAAAACCACAGCATATATTAAGCATGTAGCCCATATTGGTACCAATTGAAGCACTCCTTTTGCTTCTTCTATTTGGATGGCATTTTTTGCTTCATCTTTCTCAAACCTACACAATAATGGCTTTTCAGGAGCTTTTTATCGCTAGACTATATCAAGGTGCACATGAGCTTTAGTACATTAAATTATGATGCAAAAACTCAGGGAAGTATCTGTTAACAAAAAAAGATGAAGGAATGCAAGTAACATCAGGAATTTGGAATTAAAGATGGTTCTTAGATTTTTCAACTTCTGTGATTCTAAGAAGAGATCCAATTGAGCTGAATTGGGGTAGTTACCTCATTCAAACAAAAAAAGAAATTGAAACTGCCACTAAAATGCTATGAAAAGAATGGAAAAATCCATTGAATGAATGAAATCTAAGGAAACCACTCAACAGAATAGGACTTACTCGGTATGATCAAATTCATCAGACACAGAGGTCTGGCTCCCAGTCAATCCATGAGAAGTTGCCATATGACTTTTTACAAGAGTAACAAATGATTTCCCAATTCTATGGAATGGATTTTCACCTTCCAATTCGTAGAAGCGATATGTCTTAGTTCCAAGCAGGAACAAGATGAGAGCAAGAACCATGGAAATACATGGTATACTAAATCCAAGGGCCCAACTAATATTATCTTGCACATAATTCAAGATTATAATCGTCACCGCTGTGCCCAGGCAAATACCACAATACCACCAGTTAAAAAATGAGCTCCTTGAGATGTACTCTTCAGGGTCATTCTCATCAAACTGATCAGCGCCAAAAGCCTGTGTGCAAGGCTTATGACCACCTTGAGCAAGTGCAACAAGATACAAAGCAAAGTAGAAGAAGCCCGTTTGAAAATGATTTGGACTACAAGCCTTGCCATCAATGATACACTTGGGTGGACGAAGGTTTGGTAGCAGAGAAGATAGAGTCAGCAGACCCAAGCCCTGAAATGCAATTTAGTTTAGTTGGCTGATTGCAATATATTGAGATAGTATGCAAAGTTCATAAAATTCTGTTAACCGCAAACATTTGGAATTAATTAGCAAAGTATGTTCATTTCCTCATAAAATCTGTATTAAGACAGGTTATAGTGCATATCAAGGGAACTGTCAATACAGGTTGTGACGTGTCGTATGAATAAAAAATTATATATGCTCTAATAGACTATAACTAAAAGCACTAGAGAAAGCTATTAGCTTTTATGCATAATCTAAATGAAATGAGTTCATGTTCTAAATTATCCATTATAAAAACCGAAGATGATATAAAAATAAGTGCAATATAAGTTGCTGAAGGGTTAAAATGATTTCATAGTTCCGGCTGATGTTTTAATTGGCTGGTGAACCTTATATTAATAATATAAAGATATGTAAGTAGAAGTTTTTATAAGAAAATGAATCACAACAATAAAAGGAATATAGTCTTATTTTAGTAGAAGTTTTTATAAAAAATCATCAAAACATGAGTTACATGTTAAAATATAATCAATTACTAGTGCTATTCAAAATTTTAAAACTTTTTTTTTTCTCGAGCAAATCATCAAGTATGCAAGCACCATATAATCAATCATCGCATATTACATCTACTTTTAGTCATAAGAACAAGGTTAGATTAAATACAAAAAAAGTTATGCATTCCATGTCTAACATCAAGTGTTATCGATGTGGTTCATATTGCAAAATCCTACATGTACAGCCGCTAGATTAATAAGAGCACTACATATAAGCAAATTTTCAAGATTAAAACTGCATATCATGGCATTTTGCATCGATATTCATTAGTGGATTCAGGATGAATTGGGCTTCAAAAATTAAAATGTAACACCTTTTTAGTTCTTCACAATAGAACCGATAGAAGCATTTGGTACCTGGATAGTGGTTTCAGAACACATGACTAACAATTGAATAAAATTTATAACACTTGAGTTTAAGGAAGCAGATGCAACATTATAAGAAAGAAAGTTGTTATTGTAGATGTCGATACAGATATTAATTTTTAATTCGAAATGGTTTTTAGTGTTTTCAAACGTATTGTACTTGGTGTAAGTCGTATATGTTATAAAGGCTTTGATATTAAGTTTTTATCTAAAGTTTGCTTGTCAAAGCTGAATAAAAAAAACTATCTTAGAAAAAAATTGGGATTAGTAATGTGTATCTATTAGGTATTAATTCCATTAGCAAGACTAATGAGCTCTATAGCATGAAAACGATATTAGATGAGCCACAATTATACTGTAAGAGACAATGTCAACCACTCATCTAGAGAATTGCTTAGAGTAGAATACACCAATGATCATTTGAGCGATGCTTTTAATTAGAAAAATAGGCAAGACTTTCATTTTATTCTAGTAATTTAATTGTTCTATAGACCCTTAGAAAGACTTCATATGTGTTTATTTGGATTGATTAGTAGCAAGTCCAGACGGAAAATCTTTTGGATTGACTATAATGGAAAATTTTACTAGACACACTACAAGATTTATATGGGTGAAAATTTTATCAAAAAAAAGTAGTTTATTGATGAGATTAGGACATTTTGAATCTGAATTAAAAAAAAATCAGGATATATGATTTCTATTATACATAATGATTATTGACCAAAGAAAAATATGTTGAGATTTTCATACCTATTTTATATTAATATTGATGATATTGCACTTTAAAGAAGGGTATTTTTTATGTTTTGTTGCAGGTATGTTGAATTATGGTCATTGGAGCAAAAAAATGCAAAAAGAAGCTAATTTGGAGTAAAAAGGACCAAAATATGAAGATTTGAACTAGGACGCCGACGGCGAGCCCAACGGCGCCGACAGTGGGTTTTTCCCGAGAGTCTAGAATCAAATATTCTAAAAAGCCGCCGACGGCGCCATCGAGGCCGCCGACGGCGAGGACGATGGTTCTCTCAAAAGATGCATTGAATTTGGACGATTTTTTAAGGGATGCTTAGGCAACTCTTGAAAACTCTTCTATAACTTTAAGAGAAACATTTTGGAGGCCAAAAAAGGGGAGTCCAGAGTGTCTAGACAGTCGTTGAGTTTTTATTGTTTGTAGAGTGTAGAGAGTTTAATTTAGGGTTAGTATTGTGAGGAATTCTTCGAGAGATTGTAAGAGTGGAGGGAAAGTGAGAGATTTCTTCCTCCTTGTCGCTTCGAAGAAAACCAAAGTGAGAGATTTCTTCCTCCTTGTCGCTTCGAAGAAAAATTCTGTGTGTTGTAAAAAAAGGAAGAGATACAGAGAAACTTCGAGGAGTTTGCTTATGGAGGAATTAGAGATAAGTGATATTTACTTATTAAAGTTTGTATGATCTTGCTTTTATATATAAGTTCTAAGTTTTGTCGCATCTTCTCCATGAGTTCTGAGTAGTTTGCTCTGTCTTTCTCCTTGTCTTGAAATTTTGTGAAATGGTGATTTAAATTGGTTGAGCCATGAGAATGTTAAAGAAGTTGTGATGATCTTTTCACTTCGATCTTAATTTACTTTCAATCTGGCCAATTGATTTGTTAAAATATGTTGAGTTTTACAACTAAAGTAAAGATTACATCCAAGATTTAGGGAGGTCAAAGTCCTTGAAAGTTGGGTGAAAATGAATAGAGAAATAAAATTATCGGGTGTAGAATTGAAAATTTTAGAGTGACAGACTAAAATCTTCAATTCGGTCCTATCTTTTGGGTGCTGAAGTGTAAATGTTAGTCCTCAAGCAAGGGGAATGTGGGAGCTCCGAAGTGAGAGTCGGTATCCTCCCAGACTAGCAGCAGATTCAGTAACCAAGCATAGGATTAGTCAATGTTCTTTATGCCTAGACCAAATGGTAAATAATAGGTATGCTTCCATTTGACACAATACAATTTGAACTAATTCACTTTATCCATTCACTTTAATTTCTTGACAAGGAGATGAATGTTTTCTTATATATTGAACTTCACATTAGAAACTTTATTAGTAGAATTAGTTAATTAAGAATTTGTTAAAATTAAATATTTATTTCAATTGCCTATCAGTGACAAATAAACAATTTGAGCTGTATTGTTGTGATTAAGTATTGATTTTCTAAATCCTAGTTCGTAGCCTCTAGTATTACTCCTTGTGGGATCGATATCCAGGACTTCATTAGAGCCTTGTATTACTTGAGCGATACGTATACTTGCGTTGATAAGTGTGACTTTGCAATTATTGAATATTTTATACACATTTTTATCAAATATATAACCGTTTTCAAGTTTTTGGCACTGTTGCCGGAGACTTAATTCTTCTAGTAACAGTATCAAATTCTTGTATTTTTAAACATATATAAAGTCGCTGTCAAGTTTTTGACTTCGTTGTCGGGGACTTAATTCTTCTAGCAACTGTATCAAATTCTTGTATTTTTAAGCATATATAAAGTTGCTGTCAAGTTTTAGAGGAGAAATTGAGAATATAAAATTTGAATAAGAAATGCATATTATCTTTATGCACTTAGAACTCTATTAGAAAACAAAATAGCAAAAAAATAGAGCCCTAGTTGAGGTCACCCTACCTATGCTCAATGCATATACAATATAAATGTATTTAGGCAAATGTTGTAATCATAGCATTATATTTTGACTATAGTAAATATTAGTCGTAGATTGAGCATAAAACCCTACAAATTACTCAGGATTGAACAACAATTTATTTGAATTACATGTTTTTGAGTGTAAGTGCTTTACATAGAACAAAGGAAAATCAAATTTAGAAAATTTGGATGCAAAAGCAAAAGAAGTTACATTTTTCGGTTACTCTTCAACAAGAAAGTGATAGTCTTTAATAAAAATATCCTGGTAGTAAAAGTGTTTACGCATATAAGCATTCATGAATCATACGAGGTCAATCGAATTAAAGAATCAAGCATAGTTGAAGATGTCATAACTAGTGTTAAGAATTTAGAGTTAAGAGATAGAGAAAAAAGCCATTTCCAAGAGAATATAAGTATTCATCTAGTAATCCTAAATAATAAATTCATAGAGATTAATTTGTGTATAAAATTTATGAAGTTGACAGATGCATGTTGGTTAATCAAGGCAGATTGATTGAATACTATTCACCTTGTAGTGGCATACTGTCGGTCAACTTTTTTTTTCGATTAGATTTAATTTTGAAAAATATGGTATATGAAAATAATTTTTGAGACTTAATTTAAGTATAAAAGATATATAGTTTGAGTTTTAAAAGTAGTATGTTTTAATTTTTGAAAAAATGAGACCAAATGGATCTCATTAGTCTGATAGTTTGCAAAATCGTGCCTGATACCGCAAATACTACACCTTCCCGAGAGATAAGTGTAGACCTCAGCGATAGACCCAATCCTGCAAACTAAGAGATTTGTGACATCCGTTTGGTCTGCGAACCTTTTATATATGACCGACAAATTCCCCTATTTAATACAAAGATTAAATAGGGTTTATTTTACCTGGGTTCCAAGTTCCCTATAGAGGCAAGCCCCTATAGTTAATTACATCCCAAATGACGGGAGTCA
>NW_018164444.1:60977303-60980386 GCF_001263595.1 Phalaenopsis equestris | reverse complement strand
TGTGGCGTTAAGAAATTTCCCCAATTGCCAGGAGGATTTGAGTGTAATATCCAAACTCAAATCCCGATGCATTGGGTTTTATTGTAGGTTAAGTCATTTTTTGGAAATTTCACTGTTGATTTAATTAAGGAAGCACGGGTCACATCTCGGTGCATCATGTCTAGTGTTTTGATCAGTTTATGAATCAGGGTCAAGTGCCAAGTTTAATTGTGCCTTTAAAGATTAGGTGAATGAACTCTTACCTAGGGTATGTTCCTAAAACCTTAGGAGGTTATACTGCAGAGATTAGGTAGATGAACTTTCACCTAAGGTGTGTACTTAAACTCTAGAAAAGCTTACACTGAGGACTAGGTGGATGGACTCTCACCTATGGTGCAATCCTAAAATCTAGGAAGCCTGTGCTGAGAATTAGGTGGTTGGACACTTACCTAGAGTGTGCTTCTAAAGTGTAGGAAGCCTAAACTGATGACCAGATGGATAGACTCTCACACATGGTATGCACCTAAAGTCTAGGAAGCCTACACTGAGGGTTAAGTGGATGGACTCTCACCTAGACCTAAAGTCTAAGAGGTCTACACTGAGGACTAGGTGGATGGATTTTCACCTAAGGTGTGTACTCCTAAAACTCTAGGAAACCTACTCTTTAACTTATGCTTAAGGTGATTTAAGGTTTTCTATATCTTCCAATTAATTAAATCATCAATCCCTGACTTAACCATTAAGCAAGAAAGAGAAATTAAAACAAAATGAAGGGAGAGGAAAAGAGATCAACCCACTTCCAAAACTCAAAGCAAAAAAGGGGTGAGGGGCAAAAACACAAAGCAGTGTTAGAAATACCCAAAATAGTATCCAAACTGCTCCGAAATCAGCCCACAAAAGCACCACAAAACTGTGAATAAATTGCCCTAAATCAGTCACCAAAAGCACCCCAAAGCAGTGAATAAAACAATCTCAAAACATCCCAAAACAATGTGCGTTTAAATTGTGATCAAACCTCCCTAAAAATGTTCAAAAAGTTGCAGCGAAACTAGTCAAGATTAGTTCCCAAAACAGTGACAAAACCTTCCTAAAAACGTACATTTAAAGCTCCAAAAACTGCAACAAAGCTAGCCCAAAACAGTTCCCAAAACATCATTTAATTATCCTTCAAACAACATTAAAATAACAAGTAAATTTCCCCAAAATCGGCATTTAAATGGGGCACAAAGCCCCCCCTCAAGAACAGTAAATGAATCAACACTCGGGTGGCATATAAAGCCTTCGAAACCAGCAATTTATAATACCCAAACGGTGAAAAAGTCGAGGCAAAACAGTAAGAATGACAACTTAGAACGACATCCCGATTCTTCTTCAAAACAACGATAAAATCGAGAAACCGGCCAAGAAGAATTGAATAAAGATTTGCATGCAAACCCCACAATTCCTATGCGTTAACATATCTCCAAACTAGACTTTAATTCTTACATTTATACCACCCAAATCTTTCATGTCATGTCAAAACAACATCGATACGACTTCTAGCACGTGTGCGCAAAGATGTGTATGTAGAGGGATCAAAACTTAAGGTGTTAGAAATGTAAATCCATAATAATTGTGCGGTAGGTATGTAAATGCCCCCAATACTTTAACATATCAATGTGCATAAGACTGGTATCAATAACTAAACTGGAAAATAAAGCCGTAGGTTTCGTATTTGTCAAAATCATTAGGCAAATAGTTGAAAATACCAAAGATTAATAGATTGTAAATAATAAATCAAACGGTTAAGTTGAAATCATTAATCATGATATAATTCAACACTAAATATTTGCCAAAGAGTAGTTCCCCTTTGCACATAATTAATTCATGAATTGGCAAAATTTATCATCCATAATAAATCTAAGCAAGATAATCTAAAAATAATACCAAAATCATCCATAAAACTGCAGTTTAGGTGTTAGGCAAGTGAATACACTGGATTGAGTGGTAAGTATGTAACTCTTGTTATGTCGTGTACGCTGCAAAGAATAAAGAGGAAGGGGAAGAGGTATACCTGGCCGAAGCCCGCTGGAGAAGAAGAGGAGGAAGGAGGAGTTGGTCTAGGTTGTGAGGGTTGTATCAAACAGCGGGAACAACAGTTTTGGCTTCTATGGAGTCGTGCAGGGCTGTTGCTGCGTGAATATAAAGACGGGATCAAGCGGTGCGATCAAGGAGGTAGGCCGAACGACTTCTGTCGGATGAGGAAGAGACGAAGCAGCTGTTCGACGGGGAGGGAAGTGAGCTTCCTGTCGAGCAGAATCGAGCCGAGCAGGAACTTCGCTTTGAAACGTGAGGCGAGCGAGGGCTTCTGTCGTTGGGGGAGATGAGTGGGGTTTTGTTGCACGAGGAAGAGGGGATCGAGACCGAGCGGGAGGAGGAAGGGGAGAATTGCAGAGGCGGGATCGAGCAGGCGTGCTTCGATGCAGAGAGACGATGATCGAGCAGAGCGGAGGATCGGGTATGCGGCTTCGGTGCGAGAGACTGGATCGGACAGTGCAGTCTGCGGCTTCGGTGCGGGAGAACGAGCAGAGCGAAGGATGCAGTCTGCGGCTTCCTCGATGCAGGGAAGAGGAGAACGAGCAGGGCGAAGGATGCGGTCTGCGGTCTGCGGCTTCCTTGATGCAGGGAAGAGGAGACGAGGCAGGCGAAGGTCTCGGTGCAGAGGGAGAGCTCGGAATCTCGTTCTGAGGAAGAAGGAGGCCGAATCCTTTCAGTGCGCTCTTGTATCCGGGGAATTGCAGAGGAACGTTACAGGATATTGGCGCGCGGAATTAATGAATTTCCAAACGGGGGGAAGGAGTTTTATTTAGCATATAGGAGCTCCTAATTAAATTTCATTAAAACTGAATTAAATATTTCATTTGAAATTTGAAATTCAAAATTTCAAATTACTTAACTCTTGTTCAGGCTCGAGTCCAGCCTGAATCGAACCCGAGTCAAATCTGGGTTGAGTCCGGGCCCGCATCCCGCTAAAGGAGAAAAATACATCGATTTTCGTGCGATATGTGCGCGCGCGTAACCCCGACAATATGGGTGTCCTTCCTAGCTAAATTTGACGTTCCGGA
>NW_018164444.1:60960371-60976829 GCF_001263595.1 Phalaenopsis equestris | reverse complement strand
TTGCTAGTCCGCTAGGATGGTCAACAAGAAACTCCTAAGGCTAGATCTTAGGTTCTAAGAGTAGAAGACCAAGACCTCACTAAAAATGAGGTCAACACATACATAAGGCAATTAGGATGTGTGATCTTTGGGAGTAAACCTCTATCCAAAAAGGTAATCATTCGGATTCCCTGGAAGATATAAGAATCTATAAAAGATTGCTTGACAATGTGTGCTTGGTACAACTATGGCACAAGTAAGGCTTTTACTAAGGCTCTGCTCAAGCCCGAAGCTATCATATATGTTGGGGAAGGCAAGCAATTCCCACAAATGAGCCAGGACATCATAGTCCACTGCAAACAGTTGTACTTATCTTGTCCTTGGATTAGCTTCAACTAGAGGGATATGACTGCCTTACTAAAGGGTCGAGCCCTTGCCTTTGTTTTAGGGTGCCTCGATCACAAGTAGTGGAAAAACTCTCACTAACTACAAGTCCTAAACATCATCAACCCGAAATTAAGTTTCACCGAAGTGTACAGAAGATGTAGATGGATGATTCTCTACTTCCTACTATAAGTATGCCAAAGTAGATGGAGCTGTGTCCTCGGATTCACTAACAGTTTCCAATCAAACATCTTTAATAATCTTGCAAATTGTTTCCTCTTTGCAAGGGAGTCAAATGAATGCAATTCACAATTAAAATAGCCACCATGAGCAGAAACAGACAACACAAAAAAAGACAAGAATATTTATTCTTTATTGGTGCTAGAAAAGAGTGAAGAAAATCCTTTTACAATAAGATATAAGAGAAATAACAATTGAAATGATTTTGCAATTAAACTTGTTATTTCATTTAACAAATGTGTTTAAATAAGTATTACAATGTTTAACAAATAAACTCAATAAAACCCTCTAATTACAAATTACTCACAACATTCACCCTCAAGATGGGCGAAAGATATTCACTAAGTCAATCTTGTCACATATTCTAGCTGATTCCACTGAATTAAGTCCTTTAGTGAGGCAGTTAGCCACCTGCTCTCCAGTTGTTACATGACTTAGTTCCAACAATTCGCTATTCAGCTTTTCATTGATGAAGAATCTATCAATTTCCACATGTTTAGTTATATCGTGTTGCATCAGGTTGTTAGCAATGCTGATTTCTGACTTTTTGTCGCACCACAACTTCATTTGAGTTCCCTGGTCCACTTTGAGTTCAAACAACAAGGCTTTCAGTCATATCATCTCAACAACTTCTAATGTCATGGCCTTGTATTCTACCTCTGATGTTGATCTTGCTACAAGTGATTGTTTCTTGCTCTTTCACAAGACCAAATTGCCACCTACAAAAATGCAATATCCTGATATGGATCTTCTGTCATCAGCACGAGTTGCCCAATAAGAATCACAAAAGCTCTCTATATTTACATGTACATTATTCATGAATATCAACCATTTCCCAGGTGTACACTTCAAATACCTCAGAATTTAATACACTTCATCATATGGCCCTTCCTTGGATCATGCATGTAGCGGCTCACCACACGTTTTGCAAAAGAGATCGGGTCGGTTGTGGCACAAATAGATCAAACGGCCCACCAGCCTCTAGTACCTCTCACAATCAATTGATTCACTAGTCTCTGTACTGAGCTTGACCTTCTAATCAATTGAAGAGACTGCAGGTTTGCACCCCACATAGTTGTCTTCGTGAGAAGATTTAGTACATATTTTCTCTGGGATAAAACCATCCCCTCAGATTCGTCGGTCACTTCAATCCCAAGAAAATATATGAGTTGTTCCAGATCCTTTACCTCAAATTGCACTCCCAATCTTCCCTTGAGTTGAGTAATCTCTGTCTTATCATCACCAGTGATAATTATGTCATTCACATACACAACAAATATGGTAGTGTGACCTTCATTTTGGCGAAAGAATATCGTGCGGTCTACATTGATCAGTTGATATTCCATGTCAACCATCGTTATTCTAAACTTGTTAAACCAGGCTCGAGGAGACTTCTTCAAGCATACAGCGACTTCTCGAGCCTACGCACCTTGTGCATTGTCTAGGATATACTGAATTCTGGTGGTATCTCCATATATACCTCCTCCAGTAGCTCCCATGATGAAAGCATCCTTCACATCCAGTTAGTGAAGTCTCCATTCACCATTCATTGCCAGAAAATCCAGTGTCTTCACTGTGCTCATCTTTGCAAATGATGCAAAGGTTCTATCGCAATCAATGTTATAAGTCTGACTATACCCTTTTGCCACTAATCGTGCTTTGTACCTCTTCACATTCTCTTCTGGAGTTTGTTTTACTGTGAAGATCCACTTGCACCAACTGCCTTCTTCCCTGCTAGTGGTGGTACAATCTCTCATGTTCGATTTTTATCAAGAGCTCCAAACCCTTCAAGTATAGTCACTTTCCACTTGAGATCCTCTTTAGAAATTTGTCAATACTTGGGTATAGAGACAGAGTCCAATGATGCAATGAATGCTTCATGTAAAGATGAGATGTTATAATAAGAAATAAAGTTCGCAATGTCAAGTTCCTACCCAAAACGATCAGGAGAATATTTTGCATTGTTGCAGGAGGTCCTCCTTAACGTTGGGGGAGTATGAGTGGATGAAGGAAGAATAATATGACCTGGGAGTTTTGAATCAAAGGTGGATGATATAGGTATATCAAGAGTTGGGGAAAACCGGAACAAGGGACTTGTTGGCACTGCAGATTCTATTTTCTCAGTTTATTCCTTCTTTTGTGTATACACCCTCACCTTTAGCCTGAATCAACCAACTTTGGATTCAATCTCCTCGATTTTCGTCTCCTCACTTGATTCATCCCACATCACAAGATATGACATTGCTCCCACTTGCACCACTACTACTTACTCTCTCTTGCCTCATATCTCCAACGTCTGTCGAGTCACCAAAGGGTGAATTCACCTCCAGAATGTAGTATGATTCAAACTCTCTGAATGACACATTCATACTCACAAAAAGTCTTTTCTCAATCGGGCTCCAACAGACATAACATTTTTTAGTAGCAGAATAACCCACGAACACACATTTCATAGCTCTGGGATCCAATTTCCCTGTAGATGACATGTTGTCTTTTATAAAGCATACACATCCAAATACCTTCAATGAAAGGATCCCACTATTGCCTCCCTTCAACATCTGACAAGAAGACTTCCACTCCAGCACTCTTAAGGGCATCCTATTAATCAATTGCAGCTGTCAACATTGTTTTCATCATAAGTGTTGTGGGACATTCATTGTCATCATGTTCTGGCTACCTCTAGAAGATGTCGATTATTCCTCTCTGCTACTTCATTATATGTTGGTGTATATGGGCAAGTGGTTTGGTGTTGTATCCCTTGAACTGACAGGTAGTCCTCTAATACTTTGTTGAAATATTATATCCTATTATCAGATCTCAGTGCATTCACAACTGCCCCATATTTGGTCTGGATTGCTTTGTGGAAATCTTTAAAACAAGCAAACACTTCACTCTTCTGTTTCATCAAATATATCCAGGTAACACGAGAAAAAAATCAATGAAAGTAACAATATAACAATAATCATTCATCGAACTAGTAAGACAAGATCTCCATACATTAGAATGTATCAAATCAAACACACCTAAGCTCCTATTCCCATAACAGACAAAAGAGCTCCTAGTTTCACCTTATTGCCTTTTCATACAAGGATGGATACAAACAACTTAATAGACTGAACGGATAGTATCATATACACCTATGATGTAGCAACAATACATCTTCCACGCTCCTCTCAGATCCTCCTACTCCAACATTCTCAATTATGAATGTTAAGGCTAAGTTCATCCCCTCTCTATCCAAGTACCGGAGTCTACTATGTCACATGATAGTCCCAAGTTTCTGGTCAATTCCCTTCTCTTGAAAGATCACCTTTGGAATATCAAATGAAACAACACATTTTAGTATTTATCAGAGATAAAACCAAGGAGTCCCCAAGGATTTTGTTTGTAGAGACATTTGTAGAGAAATTTTTGTCTTGGACTCCACCACCAACCTTCTTTAGAGCTTTGCAGTCATTCTTGAAATGCATTTCTTCCCACAATTCCAGCATTCACCTCTATCATTTGCTTTCTCAAACCTGAAGTTTCCTCTTCTGGACTTGAACTTGTCTCTGTCTGAAGATTTTTTCTCCTATTTTTCAACATTCAATGCATAACTTCAAGATTCATTGTTTGCTGCCTTTCGACGAAACTCTTCATTCTGCACTAACCTTACGATGTCATCGAAGTTCAACTTCATATTACCTGAAGAGTTACTCACCACCGTGACCAATCCATCCCAACTGTCCAGCAATAAAAATGAAATTAACAGTCTTAATCTCATCATCAAATTTGATACATACAGAATACAACTAGCTGGTCAAAATATTAAAATTATTCAAGTGTTCAGCCACCGAACTAACTTCCAGAATACAACTAGCTAGTCAAAATATTAAAATTATTCAAGTGTTCAGCCACCGAACTAACTTCCATCATTTTCAAGTTAAATAATCACTTCATCACAAAAATTTTATTTGAAGAAAAAAGTTACTCATACATCCTTGACAATGCTGTCATGAGATCCACCAAATTTTTTTCAATCACTATGTTAAACGCAAAAGACCAGAAAAGTGAAAGATGGATCAAACCTAAGGTTGTTCGATCCAGCACTTACCATTCTTTCAGAGTCATCGTTTTAGAGTACTTGTTTGATTCATTGTAGTGAGAAATACAATTTCTTTTGATACAAAAAATCTTCAGCTTGTATTTTTTAGGAGGCAAAATTTAATCCATTAAACTTCTTCACCTTATACCTCGCTTTGTCGATCGTTGCTCCACTCGAATCAAAAGTCTTCAAAAAAAAATCTCACTCTGATACCTAAATACACAACAAAGTAATCGCCAGAAAAAACACCAAAATTTAATATGGAAAACCCGAGGATGGCAAAAAATCATAGAGTAATATCAAACCAAAAATTTCAATATAAAAAGGGAAATATACATAAAATTAGACCATTCAAATCTTCTCTCTACACCACTGAAATTTATAATAATTCAGCTTAAAATCCTCTTTTGATCACAAAAGAGAAATCACAGGCTCTGAAATCCACCTCTCGAACTTCATCGCTCCACACAAAAGCTCTTCGAGAGTTCACCACGCACAAGAGTTTCGTAAGAGAGAAGTGATTTCACTCTGAATCATGGGCATAAGAATCGAATCTGGAGAAAAACTGCCCTAGCATAATCATGTCCCTCCTCGGCATAATAATTCTAGTCGCTCTGCTTCGGAAGCTGGAATCGAAGGAACGGCTGCGTAGCTACGTGGCTATTTGGCGTAACCACATCGTCCGACATGGCTAAACCCAAAATTGGTGTGGTTACGCACGTCATGTAGCATTGGAGCGCCATTTTTGCAGCACTGGGTTCCTTTGTCTCTGTCGTTGCTGCTATTTCAGCCCAAGTAAATTAGACTCCACACTCAGCAGAGCAAACAACTATCGTTTAAACATTAAAATGATGAGAATAATACCAACTAGTAATTGCAATGCGTTTATCATACGCATCCAAGAAACAAAGAATAGAATTAGATTGTCAAATATATGCAAATTCGAACAGTACCGATCAGTCACAGCATAATGCGGGGCAGTCTTAAAAATAACTTAATCATTCAAAAACCATAAAACCATAATCAAACAACAAATTCATTGGATTTCATTTCGTTTACTCCGAACAATGCTACTTGCAACAGTCAACCACGCAGCACAATTCTTATCGAATTTTCTTTCAAACAAGTGCATAAAATTATTATAAAAATATACATAACCATCGCTTAACAGAAAAGGAGAAAGAGAGAGGCATTATTAGGGCAGGAAGAAGCATACCAAAACGTAGACCAGAGAGGCGAAAAGAATGGTTTTGTAACGTCCAAAATATGAATCGGCCACAAACGCGCCAACGAGCGGCAGCATCGACGACACTCCCGACCAAGTATTAACGGCGGGGGGGGCCGCCCCCGCCCGGGCCACGGAGGCCCCGTAAGATATGTAATGAGATTCGAAGAAATCCCATAGTACGCAATTCTCTCTGCAATCTCCACCCCTGCGATGAGATCACCAGATCAGAGATGAGAAACCGAATGAACTGCCGCACTGAGGGTGGGGAGAGAAAGAGACGAGAGAAAAGAATATCTTTCTTACCGATGATAAAGAGAGCAGCGGTCCACCGGCCGGAAGATGCTCGGGAGGCGGGGCGACCACGGTGGTCAACTACGCCAATCATGGCGGCGGCGGAGGGGGAGGGGAGGGAAAGGGAAGAAGGGCCGATGAGTCCATCTCAAGGGATGAGCTCTGCCTATGGTATAAAGGAGGAAAGCCACGCGTGCTCCCTGCTTCTGCTTCGGGGGACGGAGGAGCAGGAACTGCGGGGGGAGTGCGAATCCGGTTATAGGAGTCGACAGGAGGGAAAATATTTGCGTATACGGAGGGCTGCTAAGGGTTATTCAGGGGTACGCGGGTTACGTTTGTAAACTAACTGTAGCCTATAAATAAATTCCACGTTTTTATAATTTCATGAGTATAAATAAATTACAAAGAGTTTACAATAGAGTTACAAGAAACTTACAGAGGGGTATAACCCGAATATAACTCCTCTGTACTCTCTGAATAACCTCTGACATATACAGTGTTGCATACCTCTTATGTACGCAAATATTTTCCTGACAGGAGGCCTGTCTAATTTTGCGTGGACGTAGTTTATAATCCTGAATTTATTTTTTGGTTATTTCAGAATTATTGAAAATAATTTAGAAATAATCTGAAAATAATTCAGAAATAACTTTCGCGGCACTTAGAGTTACGTCAGGAGTCCAGACAGAAATACGCTCCGACACAAGGGCATGAAATATTTCGCATTTTAAAAAAGTGATAATAAGGTTTTTTGTTAATTTGATATTATAAATTTGAGTGTCATGTGAGTATATATGGATGTTTACCAAATATATATATATATAGATATATATATAGATATATATTGTAGGAAATTTTATTATATCGAAAAAATAATTACAATAGGGTGGTGGCCAATAGTTTCAAACTAAAACTTACACTTACAACACATACAACTCACACAAACAAAAGAAAAACCTAGGACCTGTTTGCCACCTATACAACCAGTGCAACAAAATCAAAAATTCTTATCAATGCGAAGAAAAGGTAAATTAATATGTTCCTCTTTAAGTAAAAGATGAAGCTCCGTAGGTAAAATATTAGAATAATTAATTGCTTATGACTCTAAACTTCTTCTCGCAGCCCAATTTGCACAATAATTAGATTCACGATGAATAAATAACCATTGAACCTACACATAATCACATAAAGCAAAAAAAAAAATCATATGAATTATTAGAAACCAAGGATATTCTTTATTCCTCATACAGTAGTTCCACAGTTCCAAATTATCAATCTGTATCATAATTCTATCCCAACCATAATTTACCGCAAGCTTCATAGCAATAACCACAACATCAACTTCGACACAGATAGAGGAAAAGTCCACAACAAGGGCTATCAAAACGACACGTTGTTCGTGAATAGCTCGTGTTTTGCTAGCTAAACAAACGAGCTGAACAATAACACATTTTCTTAGCTCGAAATATAAACAGCCCGAACACGAGCTGGGCCTTGGCTCTCTCGTGTTCGGCTCGTTTACACCCCTAACCACAACAGGAATGAGTTAACATTTTAGTTGTGTATGTAAATGTCTTCATAGGAAAAAGATTAAAAAGTAACAAAGTGGTTTTATCCCCTAAATATCATATTAGCAATGAGTTAACATTTTTTGCTTTAATTCTTCTAGTGTTTATAATATATTTTATTATAAACTTAATTTGATGAAGGCCTTTGCTTATAAGAACCTTCGGCTTCCTCCCACTTGCTCCCGGCGACTTCCACGCACACCGGTTTCCCTGAACCTCGTAAACCCATCTCCTGCGGGATTTGCTGAATCGAGAGATTTAAGGCAAGTAGAGGGGAAATGGGATTTAAGAAGGATAGGATTAAAATATGTTCTTATGTTGTTTATTAGGTTATAAAACATTTAGAAAATAATTTTTCTTTACCTTGTCAAACTAAAATAAGAGAATATAATATTTTAAGTATGTTAGTAGGTAAGCATTCACAATTTTGGTTTAAATATTATAACAATAATAATAAAGTAAGAACAAGAATAATAGTACTAATAATTGAAGATTAGATAACACCAAAATTTAATGAATAAATAAATTTATTTGCATAATCATTTATATTTCAATTTTTTCAATTAGTGTAGGATTGATAGTCGAATTCAAAGAAGTTAAGGGCCGCCTCAAGATAAGTAACTACTTTTTTATTAAAGGATACACATACTCGTCCTAGTTAGAGGCGTTAATCGTTATTAATTGTAGTATATTCATAGTTATTCTATATGATTGTTAGTTATGCCCTTGCTACTTTAATTTTATATTTGTTATAAGCTTCAATTATTGCACATGATGGAAGCACTCACTACTTTAATTTATTGAAGCAAATTTTTTTGCATATTTGAGTAATCTTGTAATTATAGTGTTTTTCTTTTCTTGCACTTTACGTTATGAGCATGCATGTGGATTCATGTCATATTATAATACTATGTGAAATTGGATACTTCTTATATATTATACATGTGGAATCAATTTGGCATGTTTGTTTGTGATGACATGTAGGTTAGTAGAACCCTTTTAGATTTTGACTACCCGGGCTAACGGGCCCACAGAGTAATAACTCTATAGAAAATCACCAAGTTTCCTTGGGGTAGTGTTGACCTTCCCTGTTCATGGTGTCTGTTAAAACCGACTATATAAATAATAAATAGAAAAGTGAATAATAAGTAACTTGATTGGAAATGATTACATGTTTTTCTTATGTACGTATATTTGATGTATTCCACCACCTTGTTGTCTTACAGTGTTATGTATATGCATGTAGTACTCGTTCTTATTCGTTGTTCATGCTTCATGCCCCAGTTTCTTAATCGTTTATGTTTTAATAAATAGTTGTCATTTACTGAGTTTATTTGTCAAAATCAGTCTTTGATATTTTTGTATAACAAGTTACATTTACCATCAGTGAGACTGTTTCCACTGGAGCAGACTTTCCAATTTTAGTATTTGCTTGTTATTTTTCTTTTGTGTCTATGTAGTTGTTCAATGTTATTATTTCAATTTGGTTTAGTCAATTTCCTACTTATATTTCGGTTGTATAAATGGATTATTCATTATGGAATAAAATTTACGTTTCATTTTTATTTGCATGCTGGTCTTTTTTTTTAGAATACAAAATCGGTTTATTTTCTTTCATCATGCCCTGCATTGTTGGACTGTATCGCCTTCCGGGCACGGGGTGTGATATTGGTCATGTCAATAGACAATTTTTTTATTTAGAATGAAGAAAATAGGTTTTCCTCAGTTTTTTATAATTTGGATTAGAGCTTATACACACCTTTTTTATTTATCTATTATCTTTCATAGAATAATAAATGGCTTTTTCTCTTCCTCTTCTGGTTTAAAACAACAATGCCCTCTATTCTCTTACTTATTTGTTATATATATGGATGTCTTCTCCACCACTATAGAATCTCACAATCTCAAAATTATTACTAGCAATTACAGCTTCTCATATTTTATTTATGTTAATGATTTATTGGTTTTGAAAAAGTTGATAGTCATATTATTAATGGCCTCAATTCTATACTTAAAATTCTTTACAAGGCAACTAGTTTATATGTAACTTCTCAAAATCATCCATTTGCTTTTCTAACATTATGAACTTTGATTTGTCATAGCAAATATGTGATGCTTGTGAGTTTCATCATAAGGTAATTATTTTCTCGATTATTTTTAAGATTTAGAGTCACCAACTTGTCTATTTATATGTTATTGAATAATTTTCTTATTCAAATAAATCTTCTTTCTAAATCATATCAATGATTCAAAGAGTAGAGGAATCAAAAAGAACGATATACGACAAAAAATAGGCAAACTAAGATAAAAAACAATCAAAAGGCTTATATATGGTAATATGGGTAATCCTCGTGTGACGTGTCAAGAGTATACGTCTCACCAGGATCGGATTGAAGTATCTCAAAACACAACATCCACTAAGAGTCCCTACATAAGCCACCTATAACCAGAGAATCAAATAAATATTTTTGTTTTGGGTTGAGTCTCTCAGAAGAACGTATCACTCTGGTTAATTATATCCTGGGGAATACCTAAGAATACCCTCGGTAAAAGGAGTTTTGTTTATATTATCATGAACATGGAGAATGTTCATCAAAGAATGGTTATTTCGCGTGGAAACACTCTAATGCTTCAAAGTTCTCGCTAAGTCACCGGACAAAGAGTGAGTCTCTCACATCCCAATTAGGTAGCAACTCATCGATATACGGAGCCTAAGAAATAACTAAAATCATTTCGACAAAGATATCCCTATACATTAGAGCTCACGAGCAGAGGCTGAATCAGTGTATCTCAAACGATCGACAGCTCATTGGTAATGAGCATTAAAGATGATATCAACGAAGTAAAAGGAGTGACAGGGCTCAAAGAAACTCAACAATAGGAAGGGTAAAGTGATCCTAAATAGGTAGAGGTAGTAATGTTAAGGTGCCACGGACCCGTCATCCCAAGTTACTATAACCCTAAGTCTACCTGGTAGTGAAGGTATTCGACCCAACACGTCTAGAGATCTCATGTCAGCAATCCGTAAATTATGTCATTCACGGGGACCTCAGTAGCCTTAAAGTCAAAACAAGGGAACTCTAGTCCTATGACATACAAGGTGACGCTCAAGAGGTGGGACTGACACCCACCATATAAATGTCGAAGTTGCCTTATGAGAGAAAGGAAAGAAGAGGTCCAGCTACAAAGCTGAAAATACTCTCCACAGAGGACTTACACCCCATCTGGGTTGGGGTTGTCATTAACATCCTAAGCACACTAGACAACCACCTAAGTAGAAATCTATGTTGAGTCAGTCGGGTTGAAGAAACTCGGGACAAGTTTAGATTAATTTGAGTTCTTAATTCCCTATAAATGCAAGCCCCTATAGTAAATTACATCTTAGGCAACTGAAAAACACATAAGAAAGCTCTCGATTAAAATTGGGGTTTCGTCTTCAAGATTTCAAAGTTTAGTTTTCACGATTGGTGGTAGAAAAGTAGTGTGGGAAAGGCTTTATGTGGAATAGTTATTTCGGAACCCAAATGAGTTAATAGTAGGAGATGTCTTAGATACTGAAGAAGCTTCAGCAGCATCTTAAACTAACATATGGTTTGGCTTTATGTCATTGAAAGTGAAGATATTTAATGGTTCAGCCATGTAAATTATTTAGATACTTAGGACTTATATTTGTATGTTATATGCAAATAGTCCGAGAAAATAAGAGGATTTACATCATAACGAACAACAACCTCAGAATCCTAAACAGTTTAGGGTTTATATCGTACGATATACAATCGTACGAAGTCTTTAAAAATAGTGTGATGGTTTACATTGTACTAGACGAACAACCTCAAAGTCTTATGGGTGTTTGTTATTTAAGTCAATGGAAGCTCACTTGAAGCTCCTCCTTCCGCTTTTTGTTGTCGTCTAAGCTGCTGCTCGGAGATGAATTGTCACTTGACTGCGTCGTTATTTTGTTCGGAGAAAAGGAGAGAGAGAAGAGAGAACGTTTCTTAAGCAACTTATTTCTGATATTTAATGCGCTCTTGTTCAATCT
Organism: Phalaenopsis equestris; assembly: GCF_001263595.1. Lineage (NCBI taxonomy): Eukaryota > Viridiplantae > Streptophyta > Magnoliopsida > Asparagales > Orchidaceae > Phalaenopsis > Phalaenopsis equestris. The sequence goes on along the minus strand of NW_018164444.1, from coordinate 60,965,016 downwards.
TTTTTTGAATTGGTGTTTTTTTTTGTCAAAAAATAATTAAAGCAAACCACAATTGCTCGCTTATCTATGGAAATAGAATACCATGCTTTGGCTACAACATTAGCGGATCTTCTTTGGCTTCATTGCCTTCTAGCTGACTTTGGAGTGGCTAGGGTTGTAAACGAGCCGAGCCTGAGCGGCTAGGCTCATGTTTGGCTCGTTCGAAATTGGCTCGTGTTCGAAATCAGCTCGTGTTCGAAATGGCTCGTGAACAGTGCGTTCGTGTTCGGCTCGAAAATGATACGTATTGTGTTCGGCTTGAAATGCTCGTGAACAGTGTGTTCGCGTTCGGCTCGTGTTCGGCTTGAAAGTGGCTCGTGTTCAGCACTTGAAGCTCGAAAATGAACAATGCTCGTGAACAGTGTGTTCGCGTTCGGCTCGTGTTCGGCTTGAAATTGGCTCGTTATAATATAAAATTATTAAAATAATTTATTTTTTTTAAAAAAAAAAATCATATTTAAAACAAAAAAAATCATAAATTTTCTAAAAAAAACTGATTGTATTAATAACTTAATTCCAAACAAATTTGAAGAATAAATTTCAAGAAAAAATTTGCAAACCAAATTTTTTTGAAAGAATATTTATTCATTTTTTAACCCAATTTTACAAAATACAAACTTCATTACAAATTTTACAATTTACAAATTAAACAAAATGTGAAAATTTACATTTTTTCACCAAATTTTACAAAATACAAACTTCATTATAAATTTTACAATTTACAAATTAACAAAAATATGAAAATTTACAAAATACAAACTTTTACAAAAACTTCATTACAAATATACAAAACTTTACACAAAGAATATTAATATTTTTTTACAAAATTTTACAAAATACAAACTTCATTACAAATTTTACAAATTTACAAAAATATGTTTTTTTAGCCTTCCGTTTGGTTTCTACTTCAGGCGAACTCCTTTCAATACATGTTAACTCCTCAGTCAAAGTGGGATCACCTTCGTCACCTGAAAAAATGTAATTTTTTTAGGTCTTGCAGCTTAAGAAAGTTACTACTTAAAAAAAAAAGAGTTTTTACAATACTATACAAATAAGTACTTTTTTTTAATAAAATCTATCTATATATGGACTTGTGTAATTTGAGATGAATGATTAAATAAAGCTTCATGCAATCAGTTTTTATTGTGTTCCTTGAAACTTTCTCATAATTTGGGTTCAAGGACTTCAATAAAATGTTAAATCATGTATGTTCAACAATATTAAAAGGATACTCATGCACTATAATCATTTTGGAAATTATCTCTCTAACCTTATGTTGATCATAGTTTTTTGGATCGTAAAAAACTGTAATCTCAATATATGCATCAAAATCAGTTGGCATAAAATTCAACATTTTTGTCTTTTTTCAGAAAAATCAGCGACTTCCTTATTTTTAGCTTTGATTTGTCTATATTCTCTCACATGACGTGAAAGTTGAGAAGTAATTCCTGTTTTAGATTTTTAAAGTTTTGCTCGACAACAAATGCACTGCCAAAAAGTTGTTTGAACCTCTTTAATCGAAAATATTGTCTCCACAAAATACTCCAACACTGCTGACTTTCTCTTTCTACCCTTCTTATTTAAGACTTCTTCATTGTTATTATCATGACAACTTGAGGTACTATTTTTTGGCTCTGTACTTGGTAAACTAGGATTGACAATTTTGTTCCTATTCTGAGCTTCCGGTAGCAACTGGTTTTTGGTTGATTCCGATTGTGAAAGATTTAATTTGGACATTTTTGCACTTGCACACTAATTGAAATCAAAACTACGGAATTAATATTACTTCATAGATATAAATGTAAAAAAATAATGTTATTACGAGTGCTAAGTGTTATGCATGTCAATCTTCCTTATAAGCTTCCTTGAGGCTCTGTTTGGCGCAGCTGCAGGCAGCTGCGCTAGCTGAGAAGCTGCAGCTGCACTGCCTCAGGAAGCTGCTGCGGGGAAACTATCTGTTTGTTTGGGGCAGCTTTGTGAAAACAGCTGTGAGGTAGCTGTTTCTGCAGAAATTACCATTCTTCCTCTGTTTTGTAATGTTGTGCTTAACAGAACTGTGATAGTTATAAATTTAATACTTTTAAGACAACAGTTAACTTAAAAACATCTTAAATGTCTAAGATTTGCTAGGCCATCCATATCACAAAGGGTGTTGGTCGATTAAGACAGCAGGACGGTGGTCATGGAAGTCGAAATCCGCTAAGGAGTGTGTAACAACTCACCTATCGAATCAACTAGCCCCGAAAATGGATGGCGCTGAAGCGCGCGACCCACACCCGGGCGATGGCCAGGCCCGGATGAGTAGGAGGGCGCGGGGGGGGAAAGGTAAACGGCGGGAGTAGACACTTAAAAACATCTTAAATGTCTAAGATTTGCTTAACAGTTGGCATCTATATCAAGTCGGACAGCCATATATACAACCATTGCTTCTGCTTTTGAGGGATTAGTAGCCAAACAAAGGGAAGAAAAATATAATAAACACTTTCCCATTTCAATTCTAGATATGCCTCTAATGCCTGCACATCTCTTATGTATTTATATATCTAACACCTAAACTTTGCTTTCTTACATTTACACCACTCAAATCTTTCATATCGCATCAAAAAATACCATTTCTATTTATTTTTTAGAAGTTAAATGCAGCTTTGATGTGTTAGATATGTTAATACAAAGGAATTGTGTGGTATGAATGCAAATTTCCCAATATATATATATATATATATAATGGACACTGCAATTCAGAAGACCTGCATCTACTAGAATGAAAGGATAGTGCAGAAAACCCAATTCATATGTAATGTATATGGGAATAGAACCAGAATTTCAAAAATGAACTTTCAACTAACTTTTGCTTAAATGAATTAAATCCCATAAACACATGCCACCAAGCTACAAATAAAAGTAAGAATTTCAATCAAATGCAACTGATATTTATTTTTATCATACAAAAGTATTTTTAATAATCACCAAACTTTATTACTAGTACAGATGCTATTTATATTCCTAAAACAATCTCTAAGCTTTGAGCAATGAGCATTGCAATAATACTATCAAGAATAGATGAAATCTTAAAAAAGGTAACATACAAACGTTATAATTGATTCATAAAATTAATAAAAAAGAAATAAGTGAGATATAGCTATAAAATACAATCATTATAATTAACTGAATATGCTAAAGCTAAATTAATGGTCAAAAGCTGCACACAATCATATGGAATTGCTTATCTTGAAATCCTTGTTCCAATTGCTCAAATGAAAATTGCTAGAGATCTTTTATCATTGACAGTTCTCAGGAACTGGAATATTAAATAATCCAAATCACCGGATCAACCGGCCTTCCTTGACGAGAAAATCATGGCCGGAAAATAATAACCAAATGGATAGTTGAAAAAAAAAAGAAACGGTTTACCAAAGTAATTTCTCCTTTATCATTAAATGCAAAAAAAAAGACATCATATATGAATAGTTTACCATAAAAAACAGTAAAGAAATAAATAGCACCTTGTCACGCTTCTTCCCACCAACCTCAATTCCAAAATATGATTAATATTGATAATATTTAAAATTCTATCTACTTAAATGTTAGGTTTTAGATCTGTAAGTTATGAAGGAAACGGCATGCCAAAACAGGCCATAACTATGCCAAGGTAAAACAAACGACATGCCTTAAGAGTTGAAAGGGATGCCTGAAGACATATATGGAAAAGTGATGAAGGAATTGTACAATCAGAAGCTCATATTCATTTTAAGTTTAATCAAGCAGCAAATCCAATATCAATTCCCTACAACTGTCTCATGGAATAAGAAGTTAACCTCAAACAGTGCTATAAATGTAGAAAGTTAAGTTCTGGCGCCAGAGATGTAGAAAGTTTAAGAATGTAAATAAAGTAGTGGAAAAAAGAGCATATGCCTATCTACCCTCTTCTGAGCTATAGATGTGATTAGTTAATTAATTAGGTTGTTTTTGTAACGATGCCAGTTTGTGCAACATATAGGTTCACCAGTTTGTGCAACATATAGGTTCACCATAACTGTATGCCTCTCCTGTCACCTAGAAAGCTTTACATAATAATTGGGTGGTATGAATGTAAATAGAAAGGCATTCTTTAAATTAATGTTTATGTAGAATGACATTCTTTAAATTAATGGCCTAGCTTACTGGCTACTGCCAAAATTAGAAAGGAAAGTTTTTCATTCCATTTATCAGACCATATAAGTCATGCCCAATATCTAACATTATTTGTGTATATAAAAGTTATGAAGGAAACGGCATGCCAAAACAGGCCATAACTATGCCAAGGTAAAACAAACGACATGCCTTCAGAGTTGAAAGGGATGCCTGAAGACATATATGAAAAAGTTATGAAGGAATTGTACAATCAGAAGCTCATATTCATTTTAAGTTTAATCAAGCAGCAAATCCAATATCAATTCCCTACAACTGTCTCATGGAATAAGAAGTTAACCTCAAACACAGGATATTAAGTACTAAACATTAAGTGTGAAATATGTGAGATATGTAAAATAAATATGTAAATACAATATGGAAGATGTACATACAAACTACTCAATTTTTATGTATTTACATACCTAACACCAACACT
>NW_018164444.1:60958696-60959122 GCF_001263595.1 Phalaenopsis equestris | reverse complement strand
GATAAATGCCACCTTATCACTATTTGGGATACGTGCGTCAACATGTGTTCCATCAATCGCGCCAATGCAGTCCTGATGAGTAAATGTTAGGTTTGAAATATCATTGCTTACCCTTACAAAGTTAACTATAATGAATCCGAGAGAATACCTTGAAAAAAGGCATATATCGTGCATCACGTGTTATCTCAACTGGTATCTGCTCAAACTTATAATCTGAGGGTCTGATGACATGAGAGGACAAGCTAACAAGTGCGCTCAATCCGATTGAGAAATACCTGTTTATTGTTTCTGATGAGTGTTGAAATCGCTCCATCGCTCCTCGTATAGACTCGTTTTGGGATAATATGAACAGTGTTATTGCGAGCACCTCACGTGGATTGGTCCTGGAGGATCCATGAAGACCGTGAGATCCTACGAGTAAGTCCA
>NW_018164444.1:60914860-60957774 GCF_001263595.1 Phalaenopsis equestris | reverse complement strand
CACCTACACAAAAATTTGTAGACACCCAATTATAACAAAATAGAAAGTTGCAAAAAAAAAATTTATAAACAAAGCTCACTGCAAGTCTTTCAGCCCACCATTCCTCGGGTGCATCAATTGTTCGCTTTATTGGATCCCAACCAAGACCGGTAAAACCCCTTTTCAATTCCTTCCATATTTTTCATTCCTTCTTCATTTGGTCCCACTTGTTTTTCATTTGCAACATGTCATATTCCCTGCCTATACATTCCTTGAAATTTTTTATAATGTTTTGCCACCCTACTTTATTGAAATGGGTCGTTGGTCTATTTCCCCGTTCAATTTCTTTAAGACAAAGATTGCAAAATATTATTTTCGTATCTTTTTCCCACAATGCTGGTGTAGCAACCTCTTTAGGCATATTATCCATGTTATTACTATAACAAAACAAAGTCATGAAACACAACAGTAAAATCAATTAGAAAGTAGAATAAAGTAATGTTTAGGTATTAGATATTTAGGGAATATGCAGTTAAATAAATATTTAGGGAATACGCAGTTATAAAATAGTACTGAAGGTCCTTGATTTTTCTCTCCTAATTTTTGTTTCTTTGCTAATTGCTCCACTAAACTACCACAATATATTTCTCATAGTAATTTTTTCCAACAGCAAGATAATTACATTTTGCAAGTTTAAGCAACAGAATACCAAATTTATAAAATATTAATAAACAACCATAGTACATATTGGCAATAGAAGTTAAGCTCCAACGAAATAATAATTGAAAAGTTAAACTCTTGAGAATCCAAATCTCTTCTCGAGACAATGAATAAACAACCATTGTACCTGCACATGATCTAATAAAATATGCGCCGTCTTCTCACCAATTCGTATGTGGTCTGATTTGTTAGCACAAGAAAGCTGCAAAAAAGATATCAAACTTGAGAACAGCATTCTTCCAACAAGATTCTGAGAAAAAGCTTAAAATCGAGAAATACTGGCAGCAAGAACTAAGGGTCATAATGAGTTGAGTTTGAGTGAGTTTCGCTTTGACTCAAACTCAAAATTATTAATTTTAGCTTTACATAAAATTTTAAAAAAGCTCAACTTGAAATGGTTTGGTTACAGGCCGGCTCAAATTTGATTTCAAGCTGACTCAAATTTGTAAAAATGTAAGGTTGGAGGACTAGAACCTACTTGAATGAGCAACAAAACACTAGCCAATTAGGTCAACAATTATTTCATTAGGATGAAGTACTCCGCGCGGAAGAAGAGCGGGGGGAAGAAGAAGGCCGAAGGGGGAAGAAGAAGGCCGAAGAAGAGAGGGGGAAGAAGATCACGGGGAAGAAAAAAAACCTGGTCGCGATTCACGGGATTCGGAGACGAAGGGACGAGCGCGCGGGGAAGAAGAAGATCACTGGGACGAGCGCGCGGAAGGGCGATCCGCAGGATTCGGAGGAAGAAATTGCGCGCGGGAGATTGGGAGAAAGAAGATCGCGGGCGGGCGGGAGGGCGGGACGAGAGCTTGAGGGGCAAAACAAGCTTTTTCACGCTCCGAAGCTGTGCCGCGGGGAGGATATTGCTTTGGGCTTTTCTTCCGCGTTAACTTGATTTTGCCGCGAAGTTTTCAGTCAAACAGTAAATAGTCGCGATTCGGGCCGCAAAGCCGCAAAAAAGCAGCCCCAAACGGACTCTCATGAGTCTAATAAATTCACCAAAATTAAAGTCTTTCAGCAGTAGAACAAAAACAAAACTTACACGATTGTGTTGTTTAGAGTTTGGAGCATTTACATACATAACAACCAAGTCCTTCGAATTCACAAATCTAACACCATCATTTTTATTTGTGTGTGCAAACGCCCATAAAAAGAGTGGTTGGCACATAAAGATGCCACTTTAAAAAAAAAAACAAATCCTACAACTATTGGAGAGCATCAAGTAGCCATTTCTCAACTTATGCATAGCAAGAGTCAAAACAGCAAGTCATAAGAGCTTTCAAATCTTCCCCAAACCAACAAAATTGTAATTTTGAACAATTCTTATACATCTAGATATTTAACACCTACAGTTTGATATTTACATTTGTAACCTTTTGATATTCAGAATCAATATATGCAGAGATGCATTTTTTTCTTTGAGAAATAAATAAAGGTAGTATTTATGGGAAAATTGAAGCTCATGTTTGAGTTATAAGAATACATGAGAGTCGAATGATCTATGTGTGTATAAAAAAATATCAAGTTCAGGTGTTAAGCATGTAAAGTATATGAATACGCTGCATATCTAATGACAAATTTGAAACCATATTGAACCAAATGTAGATTTTCCTATCATATTTTCAACACAATATCACATATTTTCCTTTCAATCTTGTGGCCACAAATATTCTACTTTTTTGCAAATTTACACACATACCAGTCAATTCTTATGTTTTACATGTCTAACACCTTAAACTTTAGAATGCAATCTTGGGAACTTAAGATTTTGCTATTCAACAAAGACCTGAAAAGAACAACCATTTCCAGTTAAAGAATGACAGCTCATTCCTCATGTACACCCAAGATTAGCATATTAAATCACTAAAGCCTACAACATTAGCAGAATATAATGCATGAGAAAAAGAAAGTAACAGTTTAGCGTCATTTAAAGACAGATATTAGCCAACTGGTGATTCCATACCATACCAAAACCCCTTAAGGAATATCATGTGGGTACTAAATATAAATCTAAACATTATAACGAAGAAACCAATTAATCAGATTTACATACACATAAATCTAAATGTGTTGACCTCACTTAATCCAAAAGCCCTAATTTTATAATGGAAATCTAAATAAATCTAAATAAATCTAACATTATAATGAAAAAACTACTAAATCTAAATAAATCTTCTACAAGCCCTAAGATCACTAAAAAATCTAAATAAATCTAAAAGAAATTTAAGAAAGTTTAAGACAAGAGACATACCTGAAGATATATATGAAATATTACTGAAAAGATACTCAAAGATAACACATAGGTCTCCAAACAAGCAGTCGTGCATGACTATCGAACAAATAAAAACAACAGTCGTGCAAGACTATCGAGCAAACAAGCAAGAATACCAATCAATCGAGTCAACAGTGTCGAGAATGAGAAGTAGAGATTAGATAGAAGAGCATAGACGACAAGCCCTAATCCTTCGCGGCGGTCGGAGGAGTATAGTTGCAACTAGCAAGAGGGAGAGGGAGAAGGCGCCGAACGAACGAAAGAAGTTTCGAGAGATGGAATGGGAGGCCGGTTAGGGTTTTTTTGTTAGTGGTACATATATTTTAAAATATTTTATTTATTTAATTTTTATTACACTGTTTTATATAATTAATATTGAAATATTATTAGTAATAAATTATTATATATTATAATTTATAGGATTTGATTTAATAAAATGTGAAAATATATTTAGTTAGAAAAATTAAATTAACTATAATTTATAACATTTAATTTTATGAATATTTATTATGTATATATATTTATTTATTTATTTTCAAGCCAATTAGAGCCGAACACGAGTGAACAAACTTTTGTTTGTGTTCGGCTCGTTTACATCTTCAGCTTAAAAAAGCGAGCTACATAACGAGCCGAACACGAGCTGTTAGCGAACAACGAGCTTTTTGGAAATTGACAGCCCTATGAGTGGCACAATAAATTCCCACCGCTCTCTTCTGTGATAATGTATCTACAATGGCTATCGCAAATAATCCAGTTTTTCACACACGTACGAAGCACATTGAAATAGACTATCATTTTATCAGGAAAAAAATACGCGTCGGTCACCTTCTCTTCCATTACATCCATACTCAGGACCAGCCTGTGGACATCTTTACTAAACCTTCGGTAAAACAATGCTTCAATCTTCTCAAATTCAAGCTTCAAGTTACTTGACAAGGCTCCTCAGCTTGCAGGGGGATAAAAACTGGGACCAATTTTTATGTTGTTCGATTCCTGCTCCCATGCATCTCCATAATTGCAGAATCCTAACTACCTACTGGTATCATATTCTCTATAATATTCCCTTTCCTAATATATACAGAGGTGAGCCCTGTAATGGTAGATGATGGGAAACTGGAAATCTTATTCCTAATATTATAGCAGCTTTGTTTTTTCCTTTCTAGGTTAGCTTCCTCTGCCTGTTTCTACCACTACTCTTCTTTCTTCAGTTCTTTCTAACATACACCATTTTCTTATGTAGTTAAAAATCTAACATTGAAATCTTTATATTAAATTACATAACACCTAAATTTTTAAATCACAGCAAAAATATCAAACCCTAAACCTCAAGAGCCTCCTCACTACATTGTTGATGAGGGTTTAGTGTTGTTGAGGAAAAGTAAGAAAAAAAAGTCAAAGAAGCGGTCAACCAAGCAGATAACCTTTTGATCCAAAAAATGTGTCTAAGACTAAGGAACAACAGCAAATATCCAAACTTGAACTAATCCTTGGAAGCTAAGGGCCCTATTCTCTATTAATCCTCAAGAACAAGGAAACTATGTGATAGAAGAAACATGTCGGCTCGGAGAAAAAAAAAGAGAAAAGGCGACGATGCCAAAGATAGTAGAAAGGCTTTCTTTTTTAACTATGTTCCAACCTTACATCAATTTACCGGTTTTGTGTCAGGCGCTTTCTGGGCGGGCTTTGGCTTTCGTGTAAGGCCAAGTCACTTTACCAATCCAAACACAAAGAAAGAGAACGGATCCTTTTTAGCTATTTTTTTTGTGAGGGAATAAGAGATGCATGAACTTTAAATTTTGATTAATAGTTAATAATTATTAAAAAATAATTATGATGTTATTATTTATGATCAAATCTAAGTACATTAAAAATATTAAATATAATTAGATTAAGATAAATGCTAATCAGTAATTAATTAGAATAATATCTTACACTAATTAAGTTTTAATAGAGTTTCAAAAAAATATTAATTAATAATAAAAATAAACAAATAGATAAACCATGTTAATTAAATTTCATTAATTTTAAAATTTAAAATAAATTAACAAAAATATTAAGGTAATTAATAAAAAAATATTATTTGTGATTTAATATATGCAAAGAAGTTATTTTATTGTAGTACTTAATAATTTACTAATTGATAAATAATTAAAATATTTTATTCATTAATTTTATCCCCGCTGCTCTTATTGAGAAGAAGTACGAGGGGAGAGAAGGGGAGAGAAAGAGAGAGACTATCCCCTCTCATCCTCTTCTTCTTCGTTTTTGTATGTCTCCTGTTTATGAACTCTGAGGTGTCCTTTTATCATCATATAAAAATATATAAATGTACATAATGTTAAGTCATGTCTTTCCATGTAACTCAACTCAGCAATTCAGCTTAGTTCTGTCACATCGGCTTGATCACTTTAGCAGGTGGGATTGACTTAACCACTTCGACGGGTGGGCTAAGCTTGTTCACTTTGGTAGGTGTTCTCAACTTAACCATCTAGATAGATGGGTTCAATTCAACTACTTCATCAATTCATCTGTTCAGCAAGTTGACAGCTCGACTTGGCTCAGCTCAGTTCGTAGCTGATAGCTTGGCTCAGTTCGGCCCAGTTTGGCAGACCATTTTAGAAATATACAACACTCTATTTTATTTTTAATATATTTGAAATTTGTTAGATTTGAGCAAATTTCAAATACACTTATCGGTATAAAGTGATGTTGCTGCCTCAACCCGCTACAATACACCACTTATTGTCGCTGTCAATTGCCTCCACCAACCAATCTGTTGTCTACCTTGTCGTTGGATGTTAGTCGCCACTCGCCACCCCCAGCCACCGCTGGCCAGCATTGTCCGACTGCCGCCATCGTCACCGTCTAACTGCCGCCGCCGTCACCGTCCGACCACCGCTGCAAATACTAATGCCGACCGCCCGTCGCCGACCTCAACAGATTTTTTTTTCATGGAATTTGTTTTTCTTCAACTCAAACAAAAAATTATTAAATCCATACAATTATTTTATATAGAACCAGACAAAATGCTTCAAATACAATACATTAATTTTATCTTTGCATTCTTTTTACACTGCAATCCTTTTTCAGGAAACCAAAAAGTAAATAAAATTTGAGGTGCTTTAGCATTACTTACTGCGGTATTCCTTCTTGTATACATAAGACCGAGCAAAGTAGACAAAAAGGACAAGCGAAACAGCACTAAGTCCTGCAAGGAGCCAGTAGAAATTATCAAGATGAGCTCGGTTCAAATTGTCAGAGAACCAGCTCTCCCCTTTTCTTCTAGTCTCTTTATCAATCACTGAAACAAGCAAACCACTGATGATGCTTCCTATGCCGAATATACTGAGATAGAGAGCCAAGCCCAGGCTCCTCAATGCATCAGGCACCTGATCATAGAAAAACTCTTGAAGGCCAACTATTCCAAAAACATCCATGATGCCAAATAAAATGTATTGAGGAAACAGCCACAATATGCTCATTGGCACTGTTGCATTTGGCTCATCAATCAAGCCATGTTCTCTTGCAGTTTCAACTCTCTTCATCTCCACCAAAGCTGCAATCACCATAGAGACCACTGAAAAGAACAATCCAATGCCAATTCTCTTAAGATGTGTGATGCCACTGGAAAGCCCAGAAAGATTTCTGGTCATGGGAACAAGAACACGGTCGTAGAGAGGAATGAAAGCAAGAATGACAATGCTAATGATGCTTTGAAGAGCAGCTGATGGAAGTTGGAAGCTCGGTCCTATAAGCCTGTCCATGTTGACACCTTGTTTGTTGAACAAAGTTGAACACTGAGAGAAGACTACGCCAATGGCTAAGCAGGTTGCCCATATAGGAAGCAATTGAAGCATACGCTTAGCTTCTTCAATCTCTTGCTCCACGAGCCTATTTGCAAGAATATTTAATGGCAATCAATGCTAAATGAATTAAAATACCAGTAACAAACAAGCATAGAAGCAAAAGCATACAGGTTGCACCTTAATTATGCACAATAATTATGTTTTGGTAACTGGTGCTGAAACCAAGAATTCTAACTCAAATATAATTTTCTACGCTACCAGTGCGGGGAAAAACCACTCCCATTTTCAGTATTAAAATGCAAAGCTAGCTTTATATCCTCCCAAGCATAAACGAAGTAGTAGGTACATTGATAACAACCAACCTACAAAAATCAGAGTTCAATATCATGTAAAAAATAAAAACTACCACTACTGCTCGTTATTCGTGAACAGCTAGTGTTCGGCTTGTTCTGGCTTGAAATAATTAGATATATATATAAATTACAATAAATGTCTTAGAGTAAGTGTCTTAGAGAGCTGAGGCATTGAAGTAAGAAATAAGCTTATCTTTCATTGCATTAACAAAAGTTACAATACGTAACGACACTTAACTTCATGTATACAATATAATTAAGAAATCAGAAAGCTTTTTAAGGAAAAAACTTTTTTAAGTCTTCTCGACTCCACGTCCGCGGGGCGTTCTTTTACGCGGGGAGTTCTTTTACGGTGTACGTCTTCAGTCGATAGGCTCCGGGCGAGACGCGTTGGCTGACTATGTAAGGCCAGCTCCAAGTTTGGTGTAACTTACCGATCGTTTGCCAGCGGGCTGCTGGGTTGGCTTTCTTTAGGACAAGGTCACCCGGGACAAAAGTCTACTCTCGAACATATTTGTCGAAATAACGGGCGGTTCACCTCTTGATTTCCTTCTGTAGGAGTGCGAAGCGGATTTGAGTTTCTTCCGTGAGAACGAGGATCAACATTGCCCCTTCAATGCTAGCACGCTGCTACTCCATCAGATCATCGTCGGGGAATGAGGAGGTCGTAATGATCCTTTGGCTATGATGATCGTATTTTATCGGTAATACGACTTCCATTCCATGAGTTAGCATGAACAGAGTTTGCCTGGTTGCCAAAGAAAGTGTCGTTCGGATCGCCCAGAGCACCGATGGTAGTAGTTTCGCCCAGTTTCCCTGGGCTCCTTTGACTTTTTTCCTTAATAGATTCAAGATGAGTTTATTAGCTGCTTCGACCCTATTCGTCCTAGGATGATGTACTGAAGCGAACTTTAGATCAATTCCTTGCCTCGTGTAGAAATCTTTTACTCGTTGGTCCGCAATTTGAGTCTCATTGTCAGTGATGATGACAAGTGACAACCCATATTTGCAGATCTAGTCGGACCATATGAAATTTCAGACTACCTCTATAATGACTTGAGCGAGCGGTTTCGCTTCGATCCATTTTGAAAAATATTCGACCGCCAACCAAGAGGAACTTCCTCTGACCTTTTGAAGAATGAAAATGTCATAGAATGTCTAGTACCCATGTGGCAAACAACCAAGGACTGACGACCGGTTGTAGCTTTCGAGAAGGCTAATGATGTAAGGGCACGTATTTTTGATATTGTTCGCATCTTTTGAAAATTTTGCCGCATCCTTCAAAAGCGTCGGTCAAAAGTATCATTGTCATTGCATGCAGTGAGCTAGAGTTTTTCTTCCAAAGTGACTACCACATTTTCCGGAATGCACTTCCCAGAGCACCGCTTGGACTTTGTCCTCTCTTAAGCACCTCAGGTATACCGACATAACCGACTTCTAAACAACTTTACGTCGATTAATAGGTATAGAGTGGCTTTAATTTTAAAGTGCCTCGGATCTTCAATGTTCCTCTCTATCTTCGAATTCTACAGATAGTGGATGTAAAGATCCACCCAGCTCTTGGTCTTGTTAATCGTTACCTCCATGGCCTCCGGTTCGTTCATCGATCGCCGACATAATGAGTTTTCTGGATACTCCTCCCAAACAAACGCATTTCAAGAGGATGTCAGCAACTTAATTTTTCTCTCTACTGACGTGTTTGACACGGAACCTAAAAGAATAAGGGTTCAATATCATGTAAAAAATAAAAACTACCAATATTGCTCGTTATTCGTGAACAGCTAGTGTTCGGCTTGTTCTGGCTTGAAATAATTAGATATATATATAAATTACAATAAATGTCTTAGAGAGCTAAGGCATTGAAGTAAGAAATTAGCTTATCTTTCATTGCGTTAATCAAAATTACAATAAGTAACGACACTTACCTTCATGTATACAAGGGATATAATTAAGAAATCAGAAAGCTTTTTAAGGAAAAAAACTTTTTTAAGTCTTCTCGACTCCACGTCCACGGGGAGTTCTTTTACGGTGTATGTCTTCAGTCGATAGGCTCCGGACGAGATGCGTTGGCTGACTATATAAGGTCAGCTCCAAGTTTGGTGTAACTTACGGATCGTTTGCGTGCGAGCTGCTGCGTTGGCTTTCTTTAGGACAAGGTCACCCGGGGCAAAAGTCTACCTCGAACATATTTGTCGAAATAACGGGCGGTTCACCTCTTGATTTCCTTCTGTAGGAGTGCGAAGCGGATTTGAGTTTCTTCCGTGAGAACGAGGATCAACATTGCCCCTTCAATGCTAGCATGCTGCTACTCGATCAGATCATCGTCGGGGAATGAGGAGGTCGTAACGATCCTTTGGCTATGATGATCGTATTTTATCGGTAATACGGCTTCCATTCCATGAGTTAGCATGAACAGAGTTTGTCCGGTTGCCATAGAAAGCGTCGTTCGGATTGCCCAGAGCACCGATGGTAGTAGTTTCGCCCAGTTTCCCTGGGCTCCTTTGACTTTTTTCCTTAATAGATTCAAGATGAGTTTATTAGCTGCTTCGACCCTATTCGTCCTAGGATGATGTACTGAAGTGAAATTTAGATCAATTCCTTGCCTCGTGTAGAAATCTTTCACTCGCTAGTCCGCAAATTGAGTCTCATTGTCGGTGATGATGACAAGTGACAACACATATTTGCAGATCTAGTCAGACCATATGAAATTTCAGACTACCTCTATAATGACTTGAGCGAGCGGTTTCGCTTCGATCCATTTTGAAAAATATTCGACCGCCAACCAAGAGGAACTTCCTATGACCTTTTGAAGGATGAAAATGTCACAAAATGTCTAGTACCCATGTGGCAAACGACCAAGGACTGACGACCGGTTGTAGCTTCCGAGAAGGCTAATGATGTAAGGGCACGTATTTTTTATATTGTTCGCATCTTTTGAAAATTCTGCCCCATCCTTAAAAGCGTCGGTTAAAAGTATCATTGTCATTGCATGCGGTGAGCTAGAGTTTTTCTTCCAGAGTGACTACCACATTTTCCGGAATGCATTTCCCAGAGCACCGCTTGGACTTTGCCCTCTCTTAAGCACCTCAGGTATACCGACATAACCGACTTCTAAACAACTTTACGTCGATTAATAGGTATAGAGTGGCTTTAATTTTAAAGTGCCTCGGATCTTCAATGTTCCTCTCTATCTTCGAATTCTACAGATAGTGGATGTAAAGATCCACCCAGCTCTTGGTCTTGTTAATCGTTACCTCCATGGCCTCCGGTTCGTCGATCGTCAGCACAATGAGTTTTCTGGATACTCCTCCCAAACAAACGCATTTCAAGAGGATGTCAACAACTTGATTTTTCTCTCGACTGACGTGTTTGATACGGAAGCCCTTGAATTTGCCAATTTCATCCTTCGTCTTGGCGAGGTATCTGCCATCAGCGCACTCTGGCTTCAAACGCCCTCCTAACCTAATTCACGATCAGCAAGGAGTTTGACCGCACTAGGAGGTCTTGAGTGCCTATCTCATAGGCTAGGAGGAGTCCGACGATCAATACTTCATACTCCGCCTAGTTGTTTATGACGTCGAACTCTACCAAAATGCTCACTAACTAGGAAGATTTTATCGGATTCTTCGTCGGATACTGGTACCTGGAAGACGGTCCCACTGGCCTCGAAACCCCCTCTCTCTGCATCTGTATATCGAGTAGTTCATGTGCTCACAAATAATAGATTATAGAATGCTCCAAATTCCCTCTAAACCAAAATCAGCTCTCTGTCGCCCAAAAATTTTACGACCACATGGTAGGTAGAAGTTACCAGCCGGTAGTCGTTCAAAAGTGGCCGACCAAAGATAGCATTGTAGATTGGTGGGAATTCTACCACGAGAAAATCTTCCGTGTTTGTATATTGCTTCTTTGTTTCTTCCCAAGAGATGGCTAGGGTAATGAGGCCCAACGCCTCCTTTCTTTCCCCACAGAATCCGAGCAATGAATCAATTATGATGTCAACCTGTCGGGCTTCAAGCCAATCCTATCGAACACCATCATGAACAAGATATTCACAGAAACCTTATATCAACGAGAATATTACCCGCCTGATAGTTTTTTATCAGTGTTATGACAACAATGGCCCCATTGAGGAGGTTCCCCTTCGGTGGGAGACTTGTATCTGTGAAGATAATTGACAAATGGTTATGGCATATGGGGTGACGGAGCATACCTCTTCCGAATATTGTCTTTTCACGATGGAGGGTCGGGTTCCACCGCCAAAGATAGTCAGGATTATCCCGCAACATGGACCTCGTTCGCCCAAAAAGGCCCGATTGAGGGTTCTCCTCATAGAGTTTTGCCCTGCCGGTGTGTGTGCGCGTCGATTGTAGTAAGTTCTTTGAGCTTCCCGGCACGAATGAGCTCCTCAATCAGATTTTGGAGGTGATGACAATCCTCTGTTTTGCGGTCGTGGTCACAATGATATTGGCAGTATCTCTTCGAATCTCATAAGGTCAGGGCCCCCTTCAGCGGCGAGGCCAGTTTGAAGTAGTCTTTATTTTGAATTGTCTTGACTATTTCAGCCATCAACATATTAAGAAGCGTCAAACCCTGCATTTCCCGATAAACATGCGGTCTCTGGTAATATTGGACCGACCGTTGATCAGGTACCACTTCCGATCATGATGCCCTCGATCTTCCCCCGCTGATCCCAGGATCGAGAGTTGTTGTTCGAGCTACCGACGAATGATTGATTGTCCTTCGCCTTTCGCCCTGTTCCTTTTGCTTCTTTGAGGGATGGTCAGGCGACTCTGGCTTACCCTTTGGGGAGCCTTGGAGTTCTTCGACAAATATGTGCTTGTTCGTCATCTCCATTACCTCTAAAAAAGTAGTAGATTTAAACAGATTTAGATCATACTTGAATTGCTTGCTTCATACTCCTCATTTCAAAGTTGTTTTGGCTATGTTGGGCTTCAGATTTCTAACTTCCAGCCTCATTCTGGAAGTAGGTGATGTAGACTTACAGGCTCTCATTTTATTCTTTCTTGAGGTCAAGAGAGTGTCTTAGTCTTTCCTCGGCTTTTATACGCTTAAAAAGTGTGAAACGAAGAGTCTTTTGAATTCATAGTAACTCGGGATGGTTTCGGTCAGCAGACCGTTGAACCACCGAAGGGCCAACTCCTTCAAAATGGTTAAGAATAGACGATACATTATAGGATCATCGATTAAGGGCAGACCGATGGATGATTCGAACGACGCTACGTGGTCGATCGGGTCGGTCCTCCCTTTAGAAGAATCTAGATGAGGGATCCTTAGCTTGGGCAAGGGTATCACCTCTTTGATTTGGTGAGTGAATGCCCCTCCTACAAGCGGCCCAACAAGCACTCGCATATGTTCTTCCCATCGCTTGTTCTCCTTTGCAGATGCACCGGTGTCGGTGTGCTGGGACTCACCTTGTCCCTCCATCCGCTGGTTGCTGACTTGGTTGTCTAGAGTAGGCAAGTTCGTCGGTGGGGGCCTTTGAGCACAGAGCCCATGAGGTTCCACCTCCAACAAGGTTGTTGGTCATTCCTCTATGTGATTCCTGTCAGGAGCATCTCGAATTGCTCCATCACAAGGGTCATTTTGGCTCGTGAGCCCTGGATTTTTGGATTGACGTCTGGTTGTGTAGCATCTCTATTGGATTTCATGTGTGGTATCTCTCTTTGGAAAGCTTCTCCTTCACAGTTTTTTTCCACTTCTCATTTGTAGTATATCCATACTAACTGCACCACTTCTTAGGATGTTGGATCCTAAATTGTCTTTTGTGAACACACTCCGAGAGTTTAAGATTGAGTGAAGGAAGAAGAGAGAAAGAGAGTATTGCAAGTCAGTAGTTTCCAGTAGAGAGAATTGATAATGGTTTCTTTATTCATATTTTTATCTTCTATTTTTAGAAGTATATTTTGTACAATTATAGAAAGGAGGAAACGGTTATAGAAAGCGCCCTTAATACAACAGATACCCCTATTGATCATATAAATTTCATACCATATCTGCATTATAATTTGAATTTTAACATGATTATAATTGATGGCCGACTTGCTTGAATTTGGTTGACACTGAGGCGACCGTCTGAGTGGCGGTTGTGTCTCTCTAAAGGATGTATCAGTCCGTCGAACAACCTATTCAAATGTCGAACTCATCCTACGTGGTAAAGGCAGGTCGACCGATTAGCTGACATCAAGGATTCCGGCCTACGACCAGACTATCGGTGTGATCTGCAATTCGAATCTCTCGCCATGTTGTGTCGATCGATTCTTGGTCACGCGGTTTGCAGTAGGGCGGTAGGACGCCTTGTTGTCCGGCCATCGTCTGGGCCGTTCAAATGCTTCGAAATTCGTGCTTGCAGTTGTGGTGCATACATGTATAATTTAATATTGCTGGAATAAGAATAGATACCAAGCCCCTCCAAAATGTTAATCAATAATTAGAACCAATCTAAAAGCTTAAGTTTGTAACGTGAGATCCAAATATTGAAAATCTGACAGCAAGAAAAAAGAAATCTTACTTCCTGTATTGATCAGAATGACAGCCGCAGTGCTGTTCCGAGTCTCTGGCTTCTACTTCAAATGTGAAACGATCAGCAGAGGATTGCCTGCTCGTGACCATAGTAACAAACCCTTTGCCAATCCTAACAAATGGGTTTGTATCCTCCAAGGGATAGCAGCGGTAAGTCCTACTTCCCAACAAGAAAACAAGAAGAGCAATGCCCATAACAGCACAAGGGATTCCGAATCCAAAGCTCCAGCCAATGCTTTCCTGGATGTAGCTAAATACAATGAAGGAAGCAAACATACCAATATTCATGCCAAAGTACCACCAATTGAAGAATGAACTTCTCTCAATGCGCTCTTGGTTATCACTATCGTCGAACTGGTCGGCGCCAAACGCCTGAAGACAAGGCTTGTGCCCTCCTTCCGCAAAGGCGACGAGATAGAGAGACAGGAAGAACAAAACAACATGGAAAACAGCTGGAGAACAGGAAGATGAATTTAAAGTAGGTAATAGGTCTCCTGAGCAGGGGCTTGAAAGCACGGCAGAGAGAGTGAGCAACCCAAGACTCTGCAAATCGATGAAAACTAATTGATTCGAATAATGAACAGAAAGAGAGAGAGAGAGAGATTAAGAAAAAAAGGGTTTTCGAGGAGTGGGGCTAACCAGGACGTAGAGAAGAGAGGCAAGAACTATGGTGTGGTAGCGGCCGAGGAAGGAATCGGCGACAAAAGCGCCGAGAAGGGGAAGAAGCATGGAGGCGCCGGACCAGTTGTTGACTGAGGAGGCTGCTGCGGCCGTCGAGATCTTGAGGGGGCCGGTGAGGTAGCTTATGAGGTTGAAGGAGATGCCGTTATACGCCATTCTCTCTGCGATCTCAGCCCCTGACGACAACAAGAGAGGTATTCATAGAGGTGATGAACGAAAAGGAAGATGATAGAGGCGAGCTTACCTATGATAAAGAGGACGGAGGTCCAGCGACCGGAAGATGATCGGGAGATAGGTCGGCCGCGGTAGTCTACTACTCCCACCATGGTGGACGATTGCCGGATAAGGGGTTGATTTTCCATGGATGCTCTGCCCCTCTCGCTCGCTCTCTCTTTCTTTGTGTTGTCAAGGCAATCTGGAGTTGCTCCGGAATAGTTGGAAGTTGCGCAGAGATCTGAGTGGCATTTATATGGATCTCTCCTCCATCAACTATGGTAATAATTTTTCACCTTTGCTCTTCAGAAATTTTTTCTTGTTCATGCGACAAACATGAAAAATTAAAGATTTTTATGTTATATTTTACTTCGTTTCCTACCAAAATCTAGGATTTATTTACAGAGCGCTTATTACTCATGTAATCCGAACCTACACCCTCCAATTATAATTATTTTACGCCCCGTAATAAATATTATTAAAAAAATCAAAATTTTAAAGTGGGGTCCACTTCCATATAGCTTCTTATGGAGCAAAATTTTTCTGTGCGAACTCCTGACGTAACTCTGCGTGCGACGCAGGGTATTCCTGAGTTATTTTCAGGTTATTTTTGAGTTATTTTCAATAATCTCGAAATAACACAGAAATAACCCGCGGTCTTTATTTTTTTGTTATTTTTGGGTTATTTCGAGATTATTGAAATTAACCCAGAAATAATCTTAAAATAACTCAGGAATAACCTGCACCGCACGTAGAGGTACGTCAGGTGTCCTGATAGAAAATGTGCGCTTAAAGGAATGGTTGTTTCTGAGTTGTTTTTTATTGGGTAACCGCACACAACTCTGCCGTGCGTTCACCATATTAAATAATTTTTCGTATTTATAGTATTAACATGCATACAACATTAGTTTATGTATTTAAATATCTATCATTGAAATTTTAAAATTTTAAATCACCAAAAATATCATTAATACTAATTTTTAGGAAGATTTACATGCATACCAGTTAATTCTTATGTATTTACATCTCTAACAACTAATTTTTCATTTTTACATCTATATATGTATATATATGTCATTTTAAATATGCTAAAAAGTTATATTTCACTTTTCAAAAATAAAAAATGATATTTTTTTTAAGATATGAAAGACTACTATTGTGTAAGAGCTCATATTTTTTATATCTAACAAACTTTTATGTAAATATTGCAATGTGTTTTGAGATATTTAATTGCTATATATGCATGTAAATATCAAACATTAGGTACTAAAATAGTGATATTATGCGTTAAGTAATTTTTGCCCTTTTTCATATTTACATATCTAACAATTAAAATTTGATGTTTATATTTATAATATGTTAAGGATTTTAATGACATAAATACAAATATGAATCATGCGTGTTTTATATTTAAGTCCTCGTGCTACAATAATTATAATATATATCCCATTATTATAAACAGGCAAAAAAAGTAAGTTAGAACATGCATTTAATGATTTAGCCCGCACCAATCTTGTTGGCCCGCAACATTATGCGGTAATATTTGTTACGATTTGAGGATTATAAGAGCATATGTAATTAGAAAAAGTTTTTAAAACAATTATTTTTATAATATTTTATAAAAAAAAATTATAAAAATATTTATTATTAGATCAGATCATACACATGGATAAAAGAAGAGCTTATTGAGGGATATCAGAAGTTGTTATGTTGAAAATCCGAAAAAGAAAAAAAAAAACAATGGGATCTGGTCTAGAAGGGAATGTTACGTGAGTTCAGTGGTAATCAGATGATATTTTGGTGATATAACACCTCAATACCACGCCAATATCATCTCAATACCACTGATTTGTACCTCATCCGCACCATGCAATGTTTTTCTTGAATGAAAAGGAGAGTTTAATATTAATATTAAAAAAATTTATTTTTGTTACAATTTTGCTAGCACGTTATGAGTTTTTTATGTTATATTTTATTACTTGTCATCACATCCAAAGCTTTATCGGCAAATTTGTCGTGTCAGAGATTTTGTCTGTACAAATGAGTATGCCCAATGTTTCTCTTATTTATAGGAGGAATCAATATTGATTTAAGTGTGTGAAGTTGTAATTATATTTCAATCATCTTCCTTTTTTCCCATCTGCTGTGGAATAACTCTTCATTGTAGACGTAGGCCAATTTGCGCCAAACCACATAAATCATGTTGTATTTAATTATTTAATTATTATGTGATTTTTTTTTTTCTGTACTATTTTGGACAATACAATTCGAAACTCTTATTCCTTCTACCCCAATTTTAGTTTTAGTTGGAGAAACAATATGTTTTCTGCCATTGTCGTTGATCAAGTGGAAGATCTGAAACTTCTGCAGTAAGTTTTGTCGTGCAGGCGGTTGGTTTGATTTTATATTTTTTTTCGCCTTTCACTTTATTTTATTTGTAAAAACGTGATTTGGTTTATATATGTAATTAATTTTTATGGTCTTGGATATAATTCAGTTTGTTATTGTATTGGAGAATTAAATTGTCTTCTAGGTGGAGTTTTGTTTTTGGGGTTTTATCTAAGAGAATGAAAATTGCAAAAAAAACAAGGAGTTTATGATTTGTAAGATATCATAATTTAGGGGCATTTACATAAATACCACATAATTCTGATATCTTCACATATTTGTTGCATCTGAATCCCAAGAAATAGAACATAAAACAGAAGAGAAAAAAAAAATGTCTGTGTGAACAATAATGAATAGTATAATAGATTTTCGATTCGCCCTTATTCAAGAAATTATCCTGCTATTTATAGAATAGGGGGTACAGAGTATAGAGTTACATGCTTTACCCCCTGTTTTTATGGGAGTGTTACCAAGTATTTTAGGTATTTACATAAATGACAACGTGGTTTGGCTACTCTATTAGTCGATTGGTTGAGATAAGTGGCCTTTATTCGGCAAGGCTCGTTCATTATCCTATATTGATTTAGGGTTGTCGTTTGACTCTTAATCGGCTTAAGTCTATCGATCGGTTGCTTTGCTCAAGATGTTGACTATCGACTCTTGGATCAGAAGCATTTGTCCTCATTATGAGACTAGACTTTTGGACAGAAGGTGAATCATCGTATTTGATGAAATGTTTTTGTGGTTGTTTGTGGAGTATATCCTAATAAAATCCTCAAATTTCTGATGAAGAGTCTGGAAAGCTATTATGAGATGGCTGGCATTGAACGGGCGAGAGTTGGGTCGATGCCTTCTCTTAGCTTAATATATATTGGTTTTTGGTTCGAATGGCCCGCATCAGGTGGCTTCGGGTCCCAATCTAAGGGAGCTGCATTTGGTCAATTAAGTCCTTTAAACTTCTAATAATTGAACTTTTGGGCTTCCTTCTGTGGGCCCCTAGTCGTACTTCTTTATCTTTTGGCATGTTAAATTTTCTAAAGATTGTTGCTAACATATTTTTTTATGTATAATATCTAACATCTAAACATTGATATTTACATAAATCTACTCAAATATTTAACATCACATCAATTAGATTATTATCATTATTTTCTTAAATGAAATACATGGTTGTACATATAAAAATGTGTCAACATGAATCTCAAAGCAGATAAACAGCTCGGGAAGAAGATGCAGATGATCAAACATAGCCTTCAATGATCATTTTTTGGCTGAATATTGGTAAGAAAAGCGTATTGTTTGAATGATAGACAGAATGAGCCAAGAGTACCTTTCGCATGGCGGTAATAAGCCTTCAGAACAATCGACGTAGAGCACTTTTTCATACTAGATATCGATCGAATCAAGACTTACCAGACAATCGACAACCCTCATCTATTGTATTAGTCCTGATCTTATTATATGCAAATAACTCTGTAATCACCAAAAGTCCATTTGAAAAGTTAATGATTATAAGACTAATATGTACTTTTGTAATGTTAGGATCCTAGTCTATAAATAGAGGTCTGACACTCTTTTTTTAACTGTCATCTACTATTATCTATCTCTCCCTAATCACTTTCTAGTAGGAAGTTCTATTTTTTGGGTGTGTTTTCCGAGTACATTTGGATTTAACAATACTTTTAGGAATAACACCAAAATATTATAATTATAACTAAACTTTAAGTGTTAGAGAACATAATACCTAAAAATATTTGATATGTACCTAAATTTTCCCATAATTTAATAATTCTGTTTTTGTCATAGAAGATCTGCATTTATACATTATAATTCCTACTATCCCTACTTCGTTAATCAGCTAGTGCACGCTACATCAACTTGACAGAGAACTCTTTTATTTATTTGAGGGAAAAAAAAGTACTCGGATATCACCATCATATGTGGGCCTACATTACTATGAATTCATATTTTATATTTTATTGTTTAAATTTTTTTATTGACATTTTCACTGCTTAAATTTTTTATGTCATATCAAAAATATCATTATTTTAAAATTTTAACTAAAATACAGCTTTTTATTTTTCGTGATACTTAATGAGCATATTGTTATCATTTGACATGAATATTGAGACATGACATGAATCTCGATATATATATATATTGAGCAAGAAACATTCAAAGTCAAATTAAAAATCATCAAGAACCTCATTTTCAACAAGCATACAGTCAAGCAGACCAGCTCAACGAGGCGAACCAATGATACCAAAACTGTCAAATATGAATCAAATGAGACACAAATCAAGTCATCCCACCACTTTTAGAAGCTTTGAGTGGTTAATTGGAATGTTAAATGAGTTTAAAATCTAGAAAATTTATAGTCAAATCGAGCATCTCGGTGAGACAAATCTAACAAGTCTAAGATTACTCAGTTCCAATATCATCAAAGTAGTTATATGTATATATGTGACCAACTACAACCAATGTGGCTCATTGCATTTTGAACTTCCAACTACGACTTCAGCTACCAATTGATGTTATTATAGCTCCCCACTATGTCTTACACAATCAATTATGACCTATGTGGCTCACTACTTATACAGCTTCATATAGCCTAAGTGGCCAACTGATGTTATTGCAGCTCCCCACCATGGACTACGTGACGAACTGTTGTTATTAAAGACTTCATCTACAATCTCGGTTGCTAACTGATGCTATCACAACTCCTCAATTGATGTTATTACAACACATCCCTACAGCTTATGCGACCAGCTACGACCTTTGTGGCTCATTGCTCATGCAGCTTCCAATTATAGTAGAGTGGCTAACTGATGTCATTGTGGCTCCCCCTTTATGACCTACGTGACCAACAGTTGTTATTAAAACCTCTAACAACGATTTCAATGGCCAACTCATGCTAGACCTATGTGACTCACTGCTCTTGCAGCTTCCAACTACACTCTCATTGACCAATTAATGTTATTGCAACTCATCACTACAGCCTATATGACCAAATGATATCATTACAACATCCAACTATGTCGTAGGTGGCCAACTGATACTACTTAAACTTTCAACTACAATCTATGTACCCAACTATTGCTATTACACCCATGTTTAAAACATTTATGGCGGGCCACTGCCTTCGTAGCAATCAACTACGGTGTTCTGTACATACATAAGGATTGGTGGTATGTATGTAAGTGCCCCTCTTATCTTTTGTCATAAAATGCCATGGATATTGGAGACAAACATCCTTTGTTATCGGGATTGTAGAGATTGTGAACTAACTCTTGATGGTAAAATTATTATTATTTGTTCTAAAATCTATATTTTCAACTTTGTTGAAAGATGCGATTATAATCCTCATATAAAATCATTGATCGTTTAAGATCTGCTAGAGTATCAATTAGAGGGGCACTTAATGATTTTATGTAATATAAGCTTTTCAATATATCATGCAATAAAGTGAGCAACTAGTAGTTAGCATCGTGTTTTCATTTTTAAACATACAGGCAATTAGAAGGCATCCAAAAAAAAAAAAAAAAAAAGAAAAGACTTGATTGTGACCACTACTGACGTCATTGTTAATGTCTTCATCTTGCATTAAATATTGTGACTCCTCTCAACTTTAAACTTCCGTCTTACTCTACCCATGAATTTTCCATGTCATCTTCTGGTTGACCAAGGTTACTCTACTCTAGTGTACTTCAAGAACACTCTAGGGCACTAACTAGCCAGCTTATGTGCATTTTAGAGCTCATGCCCAACTACCTTGGGAGCATACCTAATTTAAACCTATGGCCCATTCTTAGCTTGATTTAACCCATGAAGCGCTCAGCTGAGCTTAACCCAGCATACCTTAGTACACCTTAGTATGCTATTGTGCTCAACCTAGCCTCATGAGCACTCCATCTGACCCAAAACCATGTTGCCGACTTCTACACACAACCCAAAATAAAGGCTGATCTACCTCACCCTGAACTACCTCTAAAAGGCCTACTGCCACTATCGTTGTTATCACCAAAAACTAAAGCTCGATTACGCCTATTATCACTAAATTATTATTGTATATCAACTTTGTTATTTCATCTTCCCTAATTGAGAGGTAAAGTGCGCGTATATACCTATAATTACATAGTGGACTACTTTAACTTGGCTTGACCCCTTGATTTTTGTTCTTTTTCAAAGTTTTCCACTTAAAAAGTTTTGCTAGCTCGTGGAGCAATTTTTTTATTATCTATATATTAATTTTTGTACAATACTGAAATATTAATTAATTAATATACGGACAATTCTGATTCTGAATCCGCTACTCAATTCTGTTTGCTCGAGTTTTTTTTTGTTGTGGAAGAAAAAAAGGCGAGAGTTTTTTTATTGACCGTACATCTCTTTTTTATCAATCTCAAAAAAGTGAGGGAGGTATATCTATATATACACCTAGATGAATAAGTATGTATCGTGCTCTAGACTATTCAGGAATATGTATCCCGATCCACTGATCTTCCCGCGCACAACAATTGGTAAGTTGACAACTTGACATCTATTTAAAAACTGAAGTTAAGATATAATATTTGTAAATGCAAAAAAATTGAGTGGCTTGTATGTAAATCTTCCATACTTATATGTTGCAAGTAACAAAACTGAAATATATACGCTTTAATTTCTTTGCCCGGCCCTCCTATAAAGGAACAAATGTCACGTCTAGTGTGGCGACTGTATGATGGGATCTTTTTATTGGGTGGTATGTATGTAAACAGACCTTTTTTTAATAGATTTTGGTGGTATGTATGGAAACAGACCTTTAAAAATATTATTCTATAAAGTTAAAATTTATTTGGATCAATATGTAAATCATTGTTGCCTAATGGCAGCTAATTTGGATCAATAAATGCTGGTGGACGTGTTTGGCGTACGAGAGCATGTCGTGGCGCCATTTGGCTCATTGGCCGTTCGTGAGAACCAGGTATCTTTTTTAAGTAATCCAACTAAAACATTTGCTCTTGCCTTGATCAAATATTTTTTTGGAAATCTTCTCAATGAAAATAAATGGATTGGGGTTCGTTATGGTTTCATTATTTGGATTAGAATTTCAAACAAGAATGAATGGAAAAGTTCTATAAATAGTTAAATTGGACATGTTTTACATGTAATTTTCTCTTAAAAATATATCGGGCATGATTAAGTAGCTAAAGAAAAAGGAAATACAAAAAAGGGGATCTGACTGTAAAACCATTAAAAAATAGTGAGTGTATGTATTGTTGAGCCATGATTTATCTGTGAAACCACACACAAGAAATATTCTGTAAGTTTGAAGAGAGAGAG
The DNA here is from genome assembly GCF_001263595.1 of Phalaenopsis equestris. Taxonomy (NCBI): domain Eukaryota; kingdom Viridiplantae; phylum Streptophyta; class Magnoliopsida; order Asparagales; family Orchidaceae; genus Phalaenopsis; species Phalaenopsis equestris. Next base: position 60,935,500 of record NW_018164444.1, on the reverse strand, counting down.
AGGGATACCTAAAGAAGTGACATTAATGAGTAGTAATATTTTCTTCTTGAAATGATCTCCCTACTCATGATGATCCTTAACTAACTTTTTCCTAGTCTGAAATAGCATAAACCCCTAGCATGATGAGGTAGTTTCATCTAGCACGACGTAAATTCTTACTTTTTTTTTAGGTTTTTAGATCTCTAAGGTCATTATATAATATTATATATTTTAATACATTAAAAATGATTCCTTAAGCTTGAATCCTCTTAGCCAATTCTCTTTTTTGAACATTAATCAAAGCCTCCATGTTGCTAAAAATGGTATCTCTAGGATGATAAGTGTCTCTTTTTCATCTTCATATGTAATATAATAAAATCAATTGGGAAGATGAACTTATTTACTTTCACAACAACATATTCTACCATATCTCTAGAAAAATTTAAAGATCAACTAACTAATTACAAGAAAATAGTAATTGATTTCACCTCTCATAGTCCCAATTTCCTAAATATATACAAGGGCATAAGGTTGATGCTATATCTTATGTTATGTAAAGTTTTTCAAAAAAAATATATCTCATATAGTGCAAGGAATAATAAAACTAACCAAGATCATTAAACTTCTAAAGTAGTTTTTGTTGATAATAACATTATATTTCTCACTTAGTGCCACAGTTTAAAATTTTTCAAATTTAAATTTTTTTATTTAATATATATTCAAAGATTTAAGCTAAATAGGCATCTATTTATTCATGAGCTTCCGTAAATGAGATATTAATTGTGTGCTTCTTGAAATCATCTAAAAATGATAAAATTGCTTATATTTTAAAAGTTATTGGGGATATGGTAGTGGTGGTATTTTCAAATGTTTCATAGTCATTTTCCCTTTTTCCTTTAACTTTTATAGGATGACTAAGTCAATTGGATCTTTCTGGGATTTGGAGATAAGTCCAGGTTCAGAAGTTCTCTAATTCATTTTATTTTCTCTACTCACATCTCCTAGGTCCTTCTCACTCTTAATCTTAATAACTTTGTATTGCTCTGCCTCTTTTTTTTTTTTTTTGATTCACTTCGGTGTTGTTGGGCAAGGTCCCTTAGGGTCTATTACTCATTAAGTTAGCTAATTGTTCTAATTATGTTTCAATATTCCAATGGTTGCAGCTTGACTTTATAACTGATTTCTCATCTGCAACGCTGACTCTTTCAAAGATAGCTTATTTTCTTTAAATTGATTTTTAGAAGTGATTCCATGAAGGTAATTAGGTCTAGGATTAGGGAAGTTTCCATCTTGATTGTTTTAGTTGCCTTAAGTGTTTTGTTGGTCGTTAACCCAATTATTATTTCCTACCTTAATTATATCCCCTTAAGGGCTCAACTGAACCAAACACCAATCACTCACTTCTGATTTTAAAGATCTATCCATGGGCAGACACTTGATGGCTCTTTTGCAGCAATTTCATTCAAGAAAAGAATTTCAAGCCATCGTCATGAGCACTTAACTAGCACAGAGGAATTTTCTTGATCACAATTCCTGTCGTGCATATTTTCATACTTCAGTGAGCTTATGTTCAACTCAATGAGATTCTTTTGAGGAACCCTAAAATATTTTGTGCAAGGTTTAACTATATTGGTTTCAAAAGTTGGAGTCTTGCATTTGTTGATGTCAGTAAGACTGATGAGGAGATCACCTTCAACTAGCAAGGCCACATCAATGCCCAACAGGAGTTAGCCACCCAAGTTCCTAGAGGCACAACCTTAAGAAACTCTCATTATATCGTGTAATTCAACTACCATGGAAGTTTTTAGTAGCCAGTAGGCTCGGCTTCATTGCCACCAAATATTATTTTTGGGAATGGAAGGAACTTCAATGGATTGTTTTGCATAATTTGTCTTATTCATTTTATTCTTCTTTTACAAATTGAATGGAGTATATTTTGTTCATTTCTATATGTAAAGAGGTTTATGTGAAATAACAATGCTATGTCTTAAACCAAAGCTTCAAAATTGAGAGTTTTTATTCATTTTTTAAATTTAATATTTCCCTCTATGATGCTTGAACCTAGTAATATTTTATTGGAGAATAATATATGAATTATTAATTCACTTATGTTTAAGTCAAATTTCTATATTTGTTTATATATCTCTCTAAATTTAAAATTGCATAAAAAATATAAGTTATGACAATAAAAATATATTTTATCATGTGTATATTTTAATATTATTATAAAATTTTATATAAATAAATCTGATGATATAAATGCTAAATATGTAAACTTAAAAAAAAATCATAGGATATACAATTAATAAACAAAAACAAAAAAAAAACAATATTTCTTAAGGTAATTAAAATATATTATTTTTATTTTATTCTATATAGACCTTTAGGAAAGATAAAATAAATTTTTGTATTAATTTACAAGAATTAAAAAAATCTCTGAATATCCAATGTATATAATTCAAATACCTATTTACTCTGCGCCCAAACAAATTATCATATATAATGATGATGTGAATCACACCATATCGTCAAACACACGATAGATGTGATCCATGGTGTCCTCCACAAATCCGATTAATGAGAGGTAATATTTTCTCATGCCAATGTCCATTCATGTATGGTCACTTTTTTTCTAATTATTTCAAATTTCAGAAATTAGCATTTGCAGATATTGTAGGACTACGTATCATCCTCACCATCTTTTGTCCCATCAGGCCTCCTTGAACTGCATTCTTCTTCTCTGTTCGTTCCCGAAACCCTGAACGAACCAGCAAGGCCCAGCAGAAAATCACTCACCTGCATCCTCCTTCTCCGGCTCATGTCAACTACCACCGCCTCCTTTCCTCTGTCGTTCGTGCAACTTGCCTGAGGATCCCCAGTGCCGCGAGTCCACTCCCCTCTTCCCCGGTTACAAAAACTATCCATCCAGTACGCATATCCCCCTAACCGGGGTCCCTTCTTTCTTACTGTTTCGCGCAATCCCTAGCCTGAGATCCCCATTCTGCCCTATTTACTTTCGCACGGCGCAAAGCTGCTGAACTCCCCTCTCCGGTAGAAATCACACGCCTCCATCGCTACAATTGGGGGCGGTCTTTCTAACCAAGTTCTTCTAGCAGCCAAGATAATCAGGTCTCCATCTCCACCTCCACCCGGGCTAGATTGTTTCGCTACTTTCTGGCACAGCCACTGCGAAAAAAAGCCACATTCACGCAACCGCATGCTAGATCTTCATATGATATCATCAGGTGCAAATTTCCCACTTTATTTTATTTGTAATTATATCTGGAATGCAGTAGCTATGTTAACATGCGTAGCACACAATTATTTAGGTTTTTAAAAACATCTAATTAAACCAAATTATTAAATTTATGACAGGTTAGCATAAGATAATATTTGGCAAATGTAAATAAATTTTCATTTTCGGACCATGATGAGGTGTTCTAACATGGTTGAATATACGCAAATTCATGGAAATTTAAGGGCTGAGTGAAAATTTTGAACCTTTGGTTTTTAGTTGGAATTAGCACTATCTATAAAATATCTAGCATCCACGAGGCAAGGGCCAAATCGAACCAACTAATTGAGTTTTTTGTATTGATTTTTTAAACCCTTGCTTGAGTTCACTAAGATTCTTTAAGCCCTTCCAAGGTGATGTTTATTCCTTCTTTAATTCCCCAACCATTGTTATTAACAGAATGATCAGTAGATAATCCTACTTCAAAGGAGTAGGTCTTGTTATTGCAATTTTTATCTTGTTTGATTGTTATTGAATGGACTTTGGCCATTGTTGATTCTAAGGATTGATTTGGTTACTATAATTTGTAAATCGTGTTTTGGAAATATTTGAAATCCGTTAAATCCATGTTTTAGTTCGATGTAATTATCATAAGTATTGGTTTCAAACATCACAAGTACTATGAAGATTCCCTTTAAAATGAGTTAAAATAAATTTCTCACTTTCTAATTCATTTCCTTCATCTACCAGAAACCAAATAAGCCTTAAATCCATTTTTAGTTCTTCAGAGGTAGTGCTATGTCCACTCTTTATGTAAAGCATTTCTTTGGATGCCCCATTTGTTTTGATGGAAAACCCAAGAAAATGAATTTTTAGTTATCCGATATGGGGCTTTCCTTGATGCCAATTTTATTCATTTCTAAGATTGCTTAGGGTCACAATGTTTGATTTTGAGATAAGAAGCATGTCTGGGTTGTATTTTCATTACTTAGTTATTTATTATTTTGTTCATGTTAAACTTTATGATATGAAACATTGGAAAACAGTATTTTATCTTTGAATTTACCTTGGGTACATATATAATTGAGATAAACATAAGGAAGTACCTTGAGAAATCCTTTTGAAGGACTACATTATTTGATTAGCTGGCATTCAATATAAAATTTTGAAGGTTATTTTGTTTGTAAAAATAAAAGTTGTGCTTATCTTTTGCTTCAATACCATTAACTTTTATGGATAATATGTAAATGTTAGGTGATTCCCTTGTAAATGGTTAGTTGGTTTGTCAATGGAACTATGTTTTATGCTGATGTTGTTGACGCATTTGAGATAATTCTCATGACCATTTTCATTGTTGTTTGTGAGAGAGTACAAGCCACGAGAACAATCTGCCTTATGCCAGAATCACCTTAAAATTACATCAATTTTCAAATCATCAGAAACAAATTTCTTTTCTAATTATTCAAGGTCAGAATGCAAATTGAAGTTGTTGTGAGCCATGATCAATACTCACTCATGAGCTGACTTTTAACGGTTCACGTTAAAAATTTCAAAATATAGCTTAGTTGGAGAAGCCAATTCATGAGATAAACGTGGGTTGCAATGATGATATCTACATGTTTTAAAAAAAATAAGGATGGCTCCAGCAAATAACTCAATTGAGAGCAATAAAACAAAATAAAAATTGTTTAAGCACCTCTTGAATTTTATTGATGTGATCCAACTATTCTATACTTACCCAGTTCTATATGAGGGTTGATATACTTGATCATTTTGGACCAAAAACTGGTAATGTTTTTCTTAACAGTAACCCATGGTGTTGATTTGTTAATAGGATTGAGTCGCCGAAATCGGAATAGTTCTAAGTTAGATATGCTGTTTTTTTGCTTCTCTAAAATATAAGTTCACGCATCCATATCTTTCTTTTGAGGTCTCATTCATATATTATTGTATGAGTCTAATTATAAAAGAGAAAGGATAGGAAATAAATGTTTTATTTTTAATAATTATAAAAGAGAAAGGATAGGAAATAAATGTTTTATTTTTATTTTTATCATAATCACATTGATTTGGTTGTCTATTTCGCATTTTGTTGAATAGGAATGCTGGTCAATTTGTTGCCACTGCCTTTTACATGTCAAACTGCATCACTATGCTTCTTTTCTTCTGTAAGTCTCTGCGACAAAGGTTCTTTCTATCTATTTAAAGAATACAATATATTGAAATGGCAATATGCTTTTACCATACAAGCTGTTTGTTTTATTATACTTCACTAGTCAAACGATTTTTTTTTCCCCGTATTTAAGATTTGGAAGATTTACATACATACCACTCAATTCCTATGTATTTACATATCTAACACCTAAACTCCAATTTTTACGTATGTACCACCTTTCCTATGGATGAAAAGGTATATTTCATTTTTTTTAAAAGGTAAAATGATGGTATTTTTGATGTGATATGAAAGTTTTGGGTGATATTAATGTAAAAATCGAAGTTTAGGTGTATGATATGTAAATACATATAAATTGGGTGGTTTGTATGTAAATGCCCGTTAATATTCTACCTCCTCTTACCTTCATTAATGAGCTTGTTCAACAATTAAGATCAGGTTTTTCCTTAGATTCCTACAAAATTACTGTACTTGAATTAATTATAACATTTAGCATTTAGAGTTTTTTTTGGTCTGGCAGATTACATTTGAAAATGATAAAGTCCTGTCGCTTCTTTAACTTCAGTTTTGCACTTTGCCTTAACAGACTAATGTTTCATCTACTTCGGCAAATTTGATTCTACTTCAACTGAATCCATCATATAGAATTACAGCTCGTATCAAACTTCCTTTGAAGAAAAGTTTTCTTAGTTGTAACTTTTCAATTAAAGCATACAAACCACTAGCAACTAATCAACCACAGACCACTATACAAGAAGACGAGGATAGTAATATTTGGGAAGAAAGTAAACAATCACTCTCTGCCTTGAATTTTACTGTAGAAGAAGCTGATCTGATACTCAAGAAAGCTTTTGGCTGGATTCACTCACCTTATTGGGGCGAAGAACGAAGGAAAGAAACTCCTCAGTCTGTTTCAATTAAAGAGATGTTAGATTACTTGAAGAGTTTAAGCCTTTCTGATGATGATATCCATAAGATACTAAAGAAGTTTCCTGAGCTGCTGGGGTGTTGTCTTAATGAAGAATTGAAGGTCAATGTTGAGACATTGGAGAGGGAATGGGGAATCAAAGGAAAAATACTCAGAAATCTCCTTCTTCGCAATCCCAAGGTTTTAGGGTATAATGTGGACTGCAAAGGTGATTGCATGGCTAAATGTACTAGATGTTGGGTTCGATTTTAGGAAATTTATGAATGCATTGTGTGGAAGGTATTCAAATCCATACATGGAAGTGCTTAAGTTTTTGGTTAGTAAAGCAAAATTTGTAAATTCATAATTTAAGCTCATATTATAGAAAGGTTATGTGTTATTATTTCGCTTGTCTTAGTCTACTAACTCGTAGAAGTTGAAGTTCATTTTACCTGTGAGTGAATATGGTACAGATCTAAAATTTATACTCGTCATATATATCTTGTTTAAATGTTGTTGAAGTCTTGCTTACATCTCGATGAAATCTTATTAAGCGATGCTCAGATCTTGTTGCTAGAACAGTGCATTAAATTTATTTAAAACTTGCTTAGATCTTTGCATATCTTTCCAAGGAAACATTCAGCAGTTGAGGATCTTCTAATTTCATTTAAAAAATCTGTTTATGATGAGCATTGAACCATCCTCCTATATAAAATTGTGAAAATTATTACTATCTTGTGTTGTTATCATTTAAGCAGTTGGAAAATTAGGATGCATGGCATGCGACTCTTATGTATTTGTATATCAAACAAATTAACTCCATTCTCTTTGCATAAAGACCACCTTATGCATGGAAAATTGTGTTGGTAGCATTTTTGATATGTTATGAAAATTTAGGTGGGGCTAAAGTTCAGGTGTTGGATATGTAAATATATAAGAGTTGAGTGGTATGTGTATAGTTGCTCATTTAATTTTAAACATTGTACCTCATTGCACCCTTTGTTCATTTAAAATATGCAATTTATTTTATTCACATGAAGGTTTTGGTTTCAAAATCTGAAATTACTTGTAGCTTTCTTTATGAAAATGAGAAGCTTCAATATATCCGTTTTTGTAAAATTGGAAACTTGTGTGTTTCACTCTCTAGAAAATATGAAATGCGAGATGACTTTGTATGTGAAAATTTGAAGTATTTATGACTTTTGTTTATGCGATTCAGAGGCTTTATAAGTTGTATTTTGGGACGTTTGAAATTGTTGCGGCTTGGTTTTGTAAAATCTGAAAACCTTCGAAGTATTTGTTTTGGAAAATATGAAATCCTCATGGCTTTGGTTTATGAAAAATTTGGAAGCTTTTAAAATTTCATTTTGGGAAATATAAAGTTGACTTGGCTTTTGTTTGAGAAATTTGGATACTTTCAAAACTTTATTTGGAAAATATGAAATTCTCATGTCTCTTTGAATTGCGAAGGATTGGAAACTTAAAAACTTTTATTTTGGAAGATCTGGAACTAATGCAACTTTGATTTATGGAAGGTTTGAAAACTTTCGAAGCTTTGTTTTGGGTGAATATGAAATTAATGTGACTTTGGTTTATGCAATTTGGAAACTTTATAAATTACATTTCGACAATTCTAAAATCATTGAGCCTTTGCTTATAGAATTCGAAACCATTGGAAATTGTGTTTTGGAAACTTTGGAATTGTTATGGCTTTGCTTTTGCGAAATTTTGAAAACTTTATTAGCTTTGTTTTTGAAGAAGCAATAGATTTGAGTTATACTTGCTCGTTAACTATGTTGTTCTTTTAGCTACTTCTTATAGGTTATCTAAATTTTATTAGTCTTCTACATCATTATGATGTGAAGCTGCTATTAGTATTTTGTTTGAGCTTGTGTATGTTGAAGCGTAAGCCTTTAAACTTTAATGTATAGATTGGATCCATGAAAGCTTGATGAAAAAAATGATAATTTTGATCGAAGAATTTTAGGGTGAGATTTAGGTGCATACCACTAAATTATTATTTAATCCCTAAAAACTTGACATATATTTTATTCTTACCTATACATGAAAATGTTGTGTTTCTGAAAAAGTTGTATTTGAGTTGCTATTTTTGATGTGCTATGACAAGTTTTGGGTGATATAATTTTGAAATAAAAGAGGAGATAAAGTATAGATGCTAATATGTGAATATATAAGTATTGAGTGGATTGTAAGTAAATTTTCTTATTATTGCTTCATTTGTAAGGTTGCTCAAGAGGTTTGTTTCCCTCCTTCTGAATGAGACACTTTGTTCGGTTAAGGTGTGCAACCGAGAAGGATTTCCTTGTTTCTTTTAACAACCTCTCATGACAATTTTTATTCTCTCATTCATGTTCTTAAGTTGGCCTATATAAACTAATTGTTATGAACTCATATATTATGGTTCTTTGGAAAAGCCACTTGAAAATCGACAAGTATGTTCCTACTTTTTATTTAATTACTGAATTCAGTTATATGTCATTTGTTTGGCAATATGATAATGTGACTTCTTTTCTTTTATTCAATTCATTACATTTTGAGAAGTGAAAACTTAGGATATCCAAGGTAGGACATAAGTTTAGGATGGAAGACTTTGAATGTGTAATTTATGCTTACCTCATAAAGAAACCTTAGGGTAGAAGACATAAGACATATTTTTAGGTTGAAACCCCATAACAAAATTCATTAACTAAAAAAATCAATTAAATAAATCACAAGCATTTGAAACTTTACTTAACTAACTCAAATCACTTAAGAAGACAGAGCATACTATAATTGGTAAACTTTCAAATAAAAATGAATTGATTCAAAAAGCAAAACAAAAAATTTTTAAATATGTTATTATGAACCAAAAATTTAAAAAAATAACTTTTCAGTAAAACCTAAAATCAAATGAAATTTTTTGAAAATATAAAATAAAATAATAAAGATGATAAAAAATAAAAATTCAAATTAACATTCATAAATCAAAAGTAAAATTCTTGTAACTTTTTCTATACAATTTCAAATCAAACAAAATTTTCACAAAATAAACAAAAATGAATCAAATAAGTCAAGAAAAATGAAGTAAAAAATATAAAGTCTTTCTTTATAGAAATTTGAATAAAATTGAAACCAATAATTCATAAAAAAAAAACTCATAAATAGTTCAAACAAACATTAGAATGATCTGAAAATTGTGGAGGTCATTTGGAATTTAATTCTAAACAACCCTATGAAGACTGTGAGTGTTATATAAATCACTTAAACTCAACTAAAATAATTTTTATTAACAAAGTCTTAAATAAGTTTGAATTTGATTGATCCAACATTATAAATAAATAAATAAAGTAAAATTTAAATAAAATCCATTAAAAAGTCGTAAGCAACTAAAATTTTTAAGTACTTAAAATCCGGAAGATACTAAAACTTAAAGTGAACCCTTAGTGAACCAACATCACATAACACAACTTTAACCCATCTACTCAGGTCTGCAAAGATTTCTTGGATGATACAACTCATGGTTGTTGGCAAGAGTCTTCTAGTCGAAGTACATTTGACTACCTTTATGGGCTAAGTAGATCAGAAAACATGACAACTCAAGACGACGAAAAGTCATAGGCATCTTCACGAGGTTGTCTTAAATAAAAATCTAATGAAATTTTCCACACTTAAAATTCATACTTTTTTTTAAACGCCATAAGACACTAACGCTCTAGATGTTATAGGAGTAAATAGATTGTGATTGCTATGTTTTCTTGTTAAGCATTGGTTTGGACGGGTGGACTGCCTTTTCTATAGGTTGCTATAGTTCATATAGGTACCGTTCTGTTTTTTATAATTAAGAGATGTTGTGGTTGGTCAACCATCGACATCCAAACTATTCAAAAGAAGATGAAACACGAAGCGAATGATGAACTTCAACTAAATTATCAATGATATTTCAGATGATGTTAATCGACGAGTAAGATATAGTTTAGGGCTGGTACACTATTGCATTGTCTATATTTGTGCATTGTTGGTTGTTGTTGTGTTCGATAGGTCTGATCAAAATTCAAGGCTTTACTTTGTGTGTTTTTGTCTGGATTTACAATAGACTCTGCATGAACTATATTTTCTACCCCAAGTAAACAATTGAAATAAACTTTTTCGAAACAAAATGAAACTCATAACCCCAAATAAAATTACATTAATACATTGCAATCACACCTAAGGTAATCATACATTCTAAAATAACAAATTGACAACTAAATGAAATAGAGTATGAACCTCTTTACGATTTAGAAATTATACAAAAAGATCACCATAGGCATGTCATTGCATATTGGTTCCATTCATTGCCTTTAAGCCCTCACTCATTGTACATAAATTTGTGACTTGATCTGTGAGAACCATTATTTTATAGAATGAGTTCTACCTCTGCATACTGATTGAATTTTGAACAAATGTTCTATGCATTCGTCATCAAGGGCATGCATTCCTATTCATACTCTATTATTGATCACTTGACAGTAAGAATCAATCCAAATACTATGTTGTTGATTACTTGATAGTAAGAATCAATCCAGATAATAAAATTCATCTGATGGTTTATAAGCTTTAAAATCTTTAATTTGAAATAACAAAAATATACTCGCATTAGTCATGCCATTTTGCATACTATTCATATTTAGATATCTTGATTGGTATGATTAAGTTGTAAGACCTACAACTCTTAATAAATAACATCCTTCCCTATCCTATATTCATTGAGACTAGCATTCACGATTTTAAAATGCATTTTGGTGGTTTGGATGACAATACTTTCCAGGCACTGTAAGTCAATTTTCCTGTTTAATTGTGTGTTTTCTTTCTTTAGATTAGGTTTTGTTGTTTAACTTTCTTCTATTAACATCACCTTAGTTTTAAAATTTTAAGGTTGTTCATTTAGCATGACGTAAATTCTCACATTTCCAGGCTTTCTCACAATCATATATCACGAGATATAAGTTCTAAATTTCTAAAAAATTAGAGGATTGAAATATCAAATAACTTCTCCTTCAAAAAGGTAAATCCAAACGATAGAATAGTTGAGATGTCACTGAGGTTGTCTCGGTATCTTCGATATATTCTATTTTTCATTTCTTTGGGTTTAAAAAATAACTGTTATAAATTGAGTCTTTCCCAATTGATTTTATTTATAATCAATCGTGGAAACTAAACTTTGAAATTCTTGAAGACATAACTCCAATCTTACTTGAGAGTTTTTTCAAGTGATTTTGGTCGCGTAAAATGTAATTAACTAAAGTGACTTTCACCTATAAGAAATTAATAACCCAGATAATTTAAATCATATCTAATCTTCAGATTAAAAAGGAGAAAGATTTGTTGTTATTTTCGCAGACCAAACAAATATCCAAAATTTCTCAATATTAAAACTGAACTCATTATTAATTAATATTCTCATCTTTCGAGATAACATATTACTTTTAATGTCATGTTTGATTATTTAAACAATTAAATAATCGTGATCTACCCGGTTTTATTTTTAAAATAATTTTTTTTTCAAACACAAAATAAACCAGAGATTGTGAATAGGAAAACCTCTAAACATTTGGGATGTGTGAGTGTGCATGTGAGAGATAGAGAGAGAGAGAGAGAGAGAGAGAGAGAGAGAGAGAGAGAGAGAGAGAGAGAGAGAGAGAGAGAGAGAGAGAGAGAGAGAGAGAGAGAGAGAGAGAGAGAGAGAGAGAAGCCTAGCTAATAAATCCTCCTTAAGGCACCATTTGAGCCTTCATTTATATAAGAAGAGGGCAAAAAATAAAAAAAAATCTTCATTCATTGTCCCAGGGAAAGCAGATCTTTTACCATATTGTCTATCTTTCGGGAAACTCTTTAGGCCTGTGCTTGCTATCATGCTCCTCTTGGTCTTTTTTTCTTTAGCTTTCAGTTCACGAGGACTCTCATTCAAGGTCTATGGTTTCCAAAATTCTAGCATGACATAAGAATTTTGTTATCCTTCATGGCACATGCGCTTCTTCATTGATGTCAGACTTAATATGTCATCACGAGCTGAGGGCTAAGCGGTGCTTTATCCCCCACACACATAGGTTCAACTAAGACACGTGGAGCCTTTTCGACCATTTCGGTCATGAAAACGGTCACGCCAGTTGTAATAGCTTGACTGAACTGTTATGAGTGTGTATATAAATTATAACCAAAATTATTATTTACACTAACATTTTGACCTCATTTCCAACACTTTCCATGGGTAAACTATTGCCCCTTTCTCTATTATATCATTAAGGATTCTCACCTTTTTGGAAGGAATTAGTTTCATCATACTAGGGGCTAAGAAACTACATTAGAAAATGTTTTTTTTTTTTTTGCTTTGATTTTTTGTTTGGGTTTAGTAAAAAATTAATATAAAATTTGAATTTTAGAAATATCTTTAAAATTCTTATATTAAGCATTTTCTTAACACTAAAAAATGAGCAAACAAATTATTATTAATTTTAATATAATTCGCATCTATTGTGTGCAGATGAATCCTAAAGTGCATAATTCAAGCAATGAGAATCCTCTTGCACTCAATCAACTCGGTTAAAACCCCATAATCTAGGGCAACAATAAGTAGAAGCCAACAACCGTTCGATTAAAATCAAAGCGCTACAAGCGAACATTTGCAACGAAGCCGAAAACCTACCCTTATAAGCCCTAGCGCCTTGATACCTTTCTGCCTCCAGTTTGCGTCCAGAAAGCTCAGGGTGGATACGTAGCTTAACTGCGGGAGCGAGGCACCTCGTACGTTCACCTCACTTTCTTCTCTTTCAATGATCTTGGAGATGATACTTGATAGATCTGATTCGGAACCATCATTTTGGGGATTCTTTTTTTTTTGTTTCCTTTTTCCTTCGTTGTAACTTTCAGTGATGATCTGATCGCATGGTTTTTTTTTTCAATAAGATTTGTGTTTTTGATTGGTCTGCTAGATTGATGCCTGGTGGCTAGTTTTGTGATATGCGTTGTCATTTTATTAGATACATGCATCTCAATGTTTATGTGTTTACTTAGGCAAGCTTGCATGGTTGTGTGCTATCTTATTGATTAATTATGCTTTGGGAAAGTTTTCACAGACGCGATGAAAAGGTTCATCGTTTTAGCATTTGAAAAAAAATTTGTGGGCACACACATATAAGTTGAAGTATCTTTTAATAGACGAGTTCTTATGTGAAAAAATGGGGGAAAAAATATCAACAAATGATGATGTCTGACTATCTGAGTCATTCTTTCAATAGTAGAGAGACTGTTGATCAAGTAGATGCACGTCAACTGTCGTTGGCTAATGAATATTGGCCACTGGTGGCATAAGTCCAATTGAAATAGTTGCATTAGTGTGAGCCTGATGTTTTAAAGCTTGCTTTTCCCATATTTAAAGAAGACATTAATACAATATTGTAGAATTAAAGCATGATAAATATCTCGTGGTGTTGATTTGTTTGAGATTTCTTAATTGGCATAAAGAAATGACCTAGAGGTTTGTATTGTGCATTGGCTGCTAATGGATGATATTTGCATTAGATCTAGTTTAATTATAGCACTTTGACTGGTTTTAGTCATATTACAACATGCATTTTTCTCCATAATAAGATAAAAACATTAATAAAATATGGTAGACATCAATTGAAAAACAGATTCTTTGTGGTGTAGGAGTTTTAAGGCTTATACATTATCATTAAATGATTGTGAATGATTAGCTTTGTTTTTCTATTGACAACATGAGATGCAGGTGATCAGAAAGATGTGCATGAGATATTGTTGGTTGATGGTTGTCGTTCTATAATTATCAATATTTTGTGGGCGATGATCATCTAGGAACATCGAAAGTTTGGCGATTTTGGACAATAAACTTGGTCACTCTCTTAATGTTAGAGGAGTTTGAATATCTAGGAAGGTGTGCATCAGATGTCGCTTTTTGGTACACATTGATATTGAACAACAAGGAATGTTGGGAGTTAGGTGATGTAGAGTTGTCTAACTCAGTCGTAGACGTTTGTTGATGGTTGAAGTTTGGTGATAGCGACCACAAGCATAAACATTGGTTGATGATCGGTGGCTAGCAATGCTTTGGATTCCGTATGTTGAAAATTTCTATCAATCAAGGTTCTTTCTTTTGATATATATTGAATTATGATCTATCCATAGATTTTTTTAAAAGGAAAATTTTCGTTATTTCTATTAGAAATCAAGAAAATTTACCATTGATTGGATGTTTATGTACATCTTAGGGCCATATTGACTTTATAAGTAAGCTACCCTTGGCTTGGGCTCGTTAGATTTATCTTGTCTAGGTGCTGATTTTTATTCTAACAACATGAAGTTGGAGGAGATTTGGTCGCTCAAATGGTCCCAAGAAGTTTTCAAGACCTCTACTTTCTAATATGTCATCATCATCATTATTATTATGGTTCTTTCCGTTTTTTCAATAATTTGGGGCTGGCTTTGTGAATCACCATTTTTTAGTCATTCTCACCAAGTGCTGTCTAAGGATTTAATTCTACTCAAAGCCTGTCCTTTCACCTTCTAATCCTCTAGCATGAATTTTATTTTCTCATTAGTAAGTGCATGTTATTCCTTTATTGTTTTTTTTGTGTTCAAATAATCTTATTCTATTTTTAATTTCCTTTTTTTCAATTAATATAACTTCAGATTTAAATTTTATTTTATTGTTATTTGAAAAAGTTTGATTGTTAAAGTACAAATTTGCTTTTCGAGAAATTTCATCTGAGAGTTTGAACAACTTACAAAATCTTTATCAACTAAGCTAGCTTGCACCCAGGCACCCACTACTATCCTTTTAAACTAATTATTTTTTTAATTTATCATTTGTAATTGTTTGACATATATTATTATTCTTCGATTGTTCCTCCACATTGTCTATTATGCCATTTATTGTTTTCCTCTTTACTTATTTCATGCTGAATTAACCATTTAGAGTGCTCAACATATTGTAATTTTGTTGTTGAAATATGTTCAATTTCCTATGCAAAATTTACGCCAAACAACCTTGATGTCTTGTTTTTCATAATTTTTATGAATTTTAGCAAATTATATGTCAATACAAAAACTTTTTTCCATTGCGATTATTCTATAGCTAGTTATTTTCATGTTCAATGCTTAGAATTTCTTGGAGAAACTATATATGGATTGTACGGTTGCCTACATTAGTGGGATATTTTCAATGGAATGAGGGAGTTTCAAAAGTTTGGCATTTGATTGGATAAAAGAAGGAATTTTGTGTAAAATTTTTGTGAAATTCAAAACCCTTTAATTCAATTTTTGCGATTTGTAAATCAATTGATTTGGCGGATTTTCAAGCACATAGTACTAGTTATCTTCACGCCCACTACTTGTCACCTAGGGGTGTAAACAAGCTGAACACGAAGGTGCCGAGGTTCTGTCGGTGTTCGGTTCGTTTGTTATGATGGTTGTATGAAAACAACTCTTGTTCAAAATTAGTCTGTTTGTGTTCCGCTTAAAATTGTTCGATATTGTTTGAAAAGGCGCGTAATTGGCTTGAAAATAACTTGTTTGTTCGCTTGTTTTAAATTTGCTCGAATCAGCTCAAGCTTAAGCTCCTGAACTAGATTGAAATAAGCTGGAAATTTAAAAATATGATACTTAAATTTTTTTTTAAAATATAAATTTATAACAAATAACTTTTGATAAAAATAACAAGACAACTAAATCAATAAAATTTTTATTAAGAGAAAATCACAATTACAATTTGTAATATTCATTGCACATCAAAAATTTACACAAAAAATACATAAATAAATATTAACATTGAAAATAAAATTAAATTAACAAAAGTCCTATAGATTTCTAAAAATCCCGCCTTCATAGTTGAGCAAGACGACCATACCAGGAGACATGCTCTTCGTCAAATGTAGGAATCGATAGAAATGAAATTTATGCTGCGAGTTTCAACAAGCATTATTTGAGCCACATCATCGATTTTGAAGTCCTGTAAGCTGTAAAGGAAAAGAAATTAAATATAATCATCAACTGACTATAATATATAACCATTAAGTAAATTTATATATTAAATTCATCAAAAAAGACAGTGGTTCTATCAAATAGTAAAAGAAAGATTTACGTACATACCGCTCAATTCTTATGTATTTTATGCATCTAGAACTCTAAAAGCTAATTCCCTATTCAATTTTGTCAACAATGAAGGTTGCTGCAAGCCTGGGAAGCTATGATCCTAAAAAGAATAGAATCCTGTGTTTAGTAATATGATCTATTAGACTGAACCACGGTTAATATAGCTAATTAGTATACATATACCAGAGAGATGAGCTTCCATTTCCAGGTATGCATGTAATTCTTCCAACATTTACATACATACCACTCAATCCCTTTGCATTTACATATCTAACACCTAAACTCTGCTTTCTACATTTAGACCACACAAATCTATCATATCACATAAAAAAAATACCACCATTTTAACTTCTACAAAGTGAAATACACATCTTCATGCATAGGGAAGGTGGCATGTATGTAGAACTTGAAGTTTAGAAATTAGATATGTAAATAAATAAGAATTTGGTGGTATGTATGTAATTCTTCCAGCAATAATATGTGTAAATCTAGTATTTTCCAAGTTCCAACAACAACTGCAAGATCGAGGACAGTGCCTTCCAATAAAAATATATAGTTTCAAAGACAAATAAGTGGGGAAATCAGTTGTAGTAGCATGTAGGATCAAACCAAAGCACGTGAATTATTTTAATTTTAGAATAGAAAACACATATCCACTTTAATAAAACCAAACAGCATTGCTTGAATAGAAATAATTCAACATACCTCTAACCTAATGAATGAATTCATGAAACTTTTTAATTGAATGAAATTATATTTCTTTTTATGAGGTTCAGATTTAATTAAAATATGTGAACTTGTACACTCTATTTGGTTGCATATTAAACATACCATTCCAGATATAGAAATTCATAGCTCAAATCTAAAAGTATTAAATGCTTGTCATCTAGTACTCGTGCTTTTAGCCTTTATAAGCGTATGTAAGGTTGACAAGTAGCAAATTGCATGCATGCAAACCATAAAGGAACAACTTTCAAATGTTGTGACTTATCAAACAAATTTGAATCCTCTATGGGGTTACATTCATATATGTCGAACCAATTAAAGAGAATTACTAATATAAATGAATGCAACATTGCAACATGTAACATATATTTATCAGAGCATTTTTAATCATCATAGCCTCACTTCTATAATAATCCCGAAAAAAAAAATGTAAACTACTTGTATTAGTACATAGCTTAATAAGTGGTTTGTCCACACTAAGTCCCAACTTTTATCTTATCAAGAACCTGTTTAATAACCAAGAAATGTTGACAAAAAATAATACAAATTGTCATTATCCAAAACTTAAACAATAGATCAATCTACATTACCCAAAGGAAACTTTTTTGAACAAAAGCAATAGTGCTAAAATAATATTTATGTTGTGCATACTCGAGCTTCAAGTTCCCTATAAGGAAATCAGTTGAGGTGGAAAGATGATCAAATCTGTTGTTTAGAGAAGAAAATGGAGGAAATTATGGTCATGCTATCATCATTTTATGGACAGACCTCATCTCCACAAGTGCAACCAATCTATAAAAACTGGAATAAAGTTATAAGCTGAGATAACAAACTCATTAATAAAGTCATCACAATAAGTAATGTTCGATAAGCATGAAGTTCTATCTTCACAAGCATCTATAAGAGATAGAATATTTTAAACACTGTCAAATAGTAGTTCAAATAAATAAATAAAATAACAACTTAAACATTCATAAATAAAATTAATGAAGTTTTGAAAGCAAATTGATAGACATGAATGTTCACGGATTGCTGGTTAGGAATCTCTTGGAAGAACACCTAGATTTTCCTCCTCTAATAGCTCTTGTTGTAAGAAGATATAAAGATTGTTAATATATTTAAAAAGTTGTAATAAGAGAATAAATTTAACTTATGGCTTGAATCATAATGATTAATGAGGAAGATTTACCATAGGCATTTTAGCATTTTTTTTTGTGCTAATCCGAACCAATTAGATGCACAATCTAAAGAATTAACCGTTTTTATAGATAAACGACTTCTATAATTATCTAGCATTCTACGACCGACACTGAATGCAATCTAGCACTCTACCACCGACACTGAATGCATATTCAAAAGCAATTATTGTTACTGGAATTGATGATATGTCAAGTGCCATTTTGGACAAATATGAATATTTTAATGCATTAATTTTTTACCATTCTAATCCATCAAATTACTTAGAATTGCAAACAAATATTCCTTTTTTAAGGTTGTTGCATGTCATACTTTGTTGGTTGTATCGAATCAGATGACATAACAAAATTTTTAAAACCAAGCTTGCAAGCAAACTGTAATGAACCAAGATGATCAATAATACACTGGTAGAAGAAGACTCTTCATGAGATGAATCATGTCTAGAACTCTCAGCAGCATAGTTTTCATGAGATGAATCATGTTTAGAACTCTCTGCATCATATATTGAATATATTTCATAAGGAGCCTCCTCAACAATTATGACGCTAGAATCAAGGTCATGTGTTTCATAGATTTTAGGGAATGCAATTGAAATGAATTTTAACTTTAAACGAGGACCCCAAAATTATTCCCGGGTTGTTCACGATGGTATGACGATCGATGGTTTTGGGCCTTGGTTCGTTGCCTCTGATCCTCATGACATTAGGTGGGCTGATTGTTGGGGTAACTCTCGTAGTGGGGGCGGTTGGTGAAAGTTTCTTCTTGTGTCTTTGTTTGACGAGCTCAAGGGCGTTCTCAGAGGCGATGATATATTTGTTGGCCATTTCCAATAGCTTGGCCAAGCTTTCTGGCTCTGCGAGTTCAAGGTCGAAACAAAACCTCTCTCACTTCACTCCTTGTGTCAGCATTGCATGGGCTATGTAGGGCTTCAAGTCTTTGACTTTTAGTGTTTCGCTCTAGAGCCGTGAACGACTGAAGCTTTTGTCGGCTCTCTACTTCAATTGTCACAGGGATCTGGTGCTTTTCTCAGGCCTGAGGGCACTTGCAAACTGCGATAGAAAGAGTCTTCTGAACTCTGCAAAACATGTTATTACTCCCTCGGGCAATCTGTTGAACCACCTTAGTGCAGTTGATCTCAATGCTATGAAGAAGAACTTACATTTGAGGGTATCAAAAATTTTCAATAGGCATATGAACGATTCAAACTACACGAGGTGGTCGGTAGGATCTGATCGTTCTTTATACGGCTCTAAAACCGATATCTTGAACTTCTCTGGAGGTTCAACTCTGGAGACCAGTACCTTTGTACCTGGTTGCCTTTGTACCTCGGTCTGCATTGATCGGTTGCCTTTGTACCTCGGTCTGCATTGATCGGTTTCTCTCCTCCATAGGGGCTGATCTAATGCCGTATTTTTATAGACTATATTGGGCTTTTCCTGCAGGTGGATCACCTTCCCTCCATTATTGGTTTGTGGTTCCTCTTGAGGTGGGTTGAATGTTCCTTGTCATGCTGGCTCTTCTCCTGGAATTGGGGTCGCTGCTAGGGCAGCGATTGCCCTAAGTACTTCTTCGAATTGTTCCGACATCTGGTTGGTGATTTGAGTTCTCAAATCTTGTAGTCCTTGTTGAATGAATTCTTTCATAAACTCTCGGGTGCATGTTACTTCTACGTTTCCTCTAACTTGACTCTCCTCACTGTTGTTGATGGTCTACTCTTCTTGTTAACGACATGTTTCCATTCTTACTTCATGTTGGAGGATGTTGAATCTAAAAGTGTTCGAGAAACAAACCCAAGAAATAGAATGGTTCAGATATGAAGTAATGAGAGAGAGAGAGAGAGAGAGAGAGAGAGTTAAAAGGGAGTGTCATTTATTCATGACATGAACCCCTATTTATAGACAAAAGTCCCAACATTACAAAAATATATATTAGCCCCTCATTATTAACTTTTAAGGTGGACTTTTTGGTAGTGACAGATTTATTCGTATATAATAAGAAATGAAACTGATTCGATCGATAAGAATTGTCGATCATCTAGTAAACCTTAACTCGATTGATATCAAATCCAAAAGAAAACCTCCCGCTGATCCTCTTGAGGATTGATCCCTGCCCCGTGGAACATCTCCTGGCATGTTACGTCGATTGTTTGGACAAGAGGCCTCCCGCTAACATCAAGTTCAAGACTGTCGTCAATAGCTATATGCCTGATTGACAATGTCATCCCCCTGAGCCGTTTATATGCCTTGTATGTATGTATGTATGTATGTATGTATGTAT
>NW_018164444.1:60843301-60914767 GCF_001263595.1 Phalaenopsis equestris | reverse complement strand
TACCGTCATATATATAATTTTGAGCCAAATCGAGCCAATCTCAAATGAACAAATCTTTGTTCATGTTATACTCGTTTGCTTAACGAACAATTCAAACACGAGCTACTTAGCGAACCGAACAGGAGCTGTTCGCGAACAACGATCTATTTTGATCGCTCTATGTTGCCGCTCCATGCTGGGCATTACCCCCGGGTAACTTGCTACCAGCCATCGTTAACTGCTTTTGTCTCTCACCGCAGCTAAAGGGTTGCCTTCTAATGCTAGCTGCTGGTCATTGCCTGTATGTCCTTTTGCCGTCATCGTTGACGCCCACTGTAATTGTTGACCGCTGTAAAGCGCAGCATCGGATATCTACTAATTTTACTTTTATTTAATTTTTTTTTCAAATAAAACACAAAATTGATCTCTGTTTGTTTTACACCGAACTAAATAACTATAAAATATTTCAGATACATTACATTTAATCACATTGCATATATGTTATTCCACTTTCTTTTGCCAACAAACCAATAATTCCCTCGGTAACTTTGGTACAATAAACTAATGCTCGATACATTATCTTCTCTAATTTGGCAGATTTTAGTTCCTTATAATTAAATTTATGACGGTAAAGTTTTAATTATGTTCGAGCATGCTTTTCTAAATAATTACCTTTAGTTTAAATAGATATAAGATCAATTATTTATAAGCTAAACAGAAAAAAGACCTTGTTTGATTATGGGGAGGAACTTAATTATATTTGTATATACATGTGTGCATGCAAATTTATATGTGTGCATATGTTTGTATAGGTTTCATGTATTCATATTCATACATTAATATTTGCATGAATATATGTACATATACAAGATGACTTATTATACGATTGATATATGACTTTCAAGTAATAGACTATGTTCATGAGCAACTCGTTTTCGGTTCAGTAAGTTAACAGGCAGAACAAACAAAATAAATTTTAGCTCTAGTACATGAAGAGCGGAGCTGAACAATGGCTAAGTTCACCCGAGTTCTTATTTACTCACTAATTTTCGATTCATAGATGCAACCTTAGAAGTTAATTTTATCACAAGTAAACGTTGGACTTAGATTTTGCATAAATCTGAAACTGTTTAAGTGATCTATTACTATCCAGGAACCCTTTATTCATTTTGCATTAATCCTTTTGTTTTTTTTTTTCACATTTTTTTAGTCCGGGCAAGGATGGTGAGAGTCAGCGTCCTGAATGATGCTCTCAAGAGCATGTACAATGCTGAGAAGCGTGGGAAAAGACAAGTCAAAATCAGACCATCTTCAAAAGTTATCATCAAGTTCCTCCTCGTAATGCAGAAGCATGGTTAGCAACAAACATGCCTTGCTCCCTAAATTCTTTATTCTTCGCTAGCTGCAAATCTGCAAATCATATTCATTTAATTCTCGATACAGGCTATATCGGCGAGTTCGAATATGTTGATGATCATAGATCAGGCAAGATTGTGGTGGAATTGAATGGGCGTTTGAACAAGTGTGGTGTCATTAGCCCAAGGTTTGATGTTGGTGTTAAGGATATTGAGCCATGGACTGCAAGATTGCTCCCTTCGCGTCAGGTATTTTCTTCCATTTTCAGTTTTTATTTAATTTTTGGAAAATTTACATACATAACACAAACAATTTTTATTTATAACAAATTCATAAGCCTATGCATGAAGTAGTGTATTTCAGTTCTGAAAAAAGATAGTTATGGAGGTTTATTTGATGTGATGTAAAAGATTTGAGTGGTATACATGTAAATATGAATGTTTAGGTGTTAGATATGTGAATGCACACAAATTGTGTGGCTATGCATGTAAATGCTCTTTAATTTATAATATGATTTTATGAATTTGTGTATTTAATATTTGGTCATTATTGTACAGTTTGGGTATATTGTGCTGACAACTTCAGCAGGCATCATGGATCATGAGGAAGCTAGGAGGAAGAATGTAGGCGGCAAGGTTCTTGGATTCTTTTACTAGTTAAAAAAAAGTTTTTGAATGAATTTTGAAGATTGTCTTTAAGTGCATTTGCTTGATGTTTGCCTGGATTTCTTTTGAAGTTTGAATGGTGTCAGGCTGCTTGTTATCTTTGGATCTTGAGGCATATATTTCCCATTTGTGTTTGCGTAAAATTTTATTTTATATTTGGTTGATTTGTAATATTAAAGTTTTTTTTTAATGCTTGCTTCGTTGGGCAGTCAGGCATAGGGTTGTAAATGAGCTTAGGCTCAGCTCGCGTTCAGCTTATTAAAAAATATCACTGTTCGTGTTCAGCTGTTTGCTTCGCGAGCTGAATGCAAGCTGTTTACCAACCAAGAATCGTTTTGACAACTCTAGTCACGCAGCTATAGGATGTAAAGGGTTGAGGTAAGGTTTAAATCTTATTATTTATATTAAAACATCATTCATATATATAATTATGTATTTTTATTCTATTTTTTAATTAATAATTTTAATTGATTATAAATCTTTGCAGCCTCATAGTCAATTAACTTTTTTAAAAATATGGCTCATCAATTATATATATATATATATATAAGCCAAAATGAGTTGAATATAAACTAACAAATATTTGTTTTGTGTTTGACTTGTTTATGACTTAGCAAATGAATCAAATATGAGTTTTTTAACGAGCTGAACACGAACTGTTCGGGAACAAGTTGTTTTAGCAGCACTAGCATCGATGAAATTTTGATTTTATATTTTGTTTACTTTATATATTTTGTTGATTTTTTCTTTCTTATATATTTTATAGTCCTAACACCAAACTAATTTACATGAAAAAAATAGGATTGAGCTTTTCTTTAATGGAGTTGATTAAAGCCGGAAGATGATTTGTTGTATTTTTCTCAGAACAATTTTGCCAAGTTCTATCCTATTTCTATGTGAATTCTTGAAAAAGGATATAAATTGCCAAAATAGTTCACAACTATTTATATGGAATTGTTTTAATCTTATAATTTATAGAAGTGTTAAAAGAATATTCAGCCTCTTTAAATCAGGGTTGAAATATCCTCGTTCGAAGACTCCTGGAGCTCAAATTTAAAGTTGTTTGTGATTATTTTGACATTTACATAAACTTTGGGACTACAATGTCTCTTTGTAAATAGTTGACCATTTTGGATAAAGTCAGGTTAGTCTTTAACTCAATTGAGCGAAGTTGCGCAAACCATGATAAGAATATGAAGAACCAGTAAGTTTGTTTCTCCATTGGACCCATGGTTTCCCTAGGTTGCCTTTAAGACCCTTGGACTCCTAACTAGATGTCCTATAAAGACTTATATTGGTTATAAAAATCAAAATCCAAAGTAAATAAAATTAATTTGACTTGTTGAAGGAAACCTAAACATGACCCATTAAAGAGAAGTTGGGTCATTCTCACCTAAAAACTACCTGATCCAAGTCAGCTGAAATCAATTTAAATTGAAACTATACCTAATTTTAGCCTAATCAAGTCGAACCAATTTGGAAACCAATAAAACAAATCGAGCCAGATTGCCGGTCTAACCCTAGCAAAACCCATTAAAAGGATATTACGGCAAACTCACCCAAGCCTAAACCCAAAAACACACTTAACCATATGATGCCTAAGGTTCGATCTAACTTAATTGAATCATAATTATAACCATTTGAGCTAATATGTCCATTTAGATCATTAATGACCAATTAAGGATATTTTTTTAAATTAACCAAATTAAAACATTCAAAATCATGTAATTGTTATTAAGACATTATTGCAAAGGCCAAAATTGATAAATTGAGTCCGAACCCAAGTCTTACGGACTTTAATTGGGAAAATTGAGTCACTTGATCTAATATGACTCAATTGAATCTTGTTGAGAAAAATTCAACTAATATCAAATCAACTACATCTAAAGTGGCCTAAATGACTCCTAAGATCTTGGGAGCCCTCCCCAAAAAGACTCAACTCTGGGAGATTCTAGTAAAAACCTAAAGATTCCACTAGCTTGGTTAGTCAATCTTTTACGTCGAGGCAAAGCTGAATAAAGTAGGGTTATTAAAAAAGCTCTACATTCATGAACAATTTGTGTTTGACTTGCAATGCTCATGTTCGGTTTATTTGACTGACAAACGAGTCAACCATGAATAATTTTTTGAGCTCAGTTTATAAATGAGCCAAACACAAGCATACATTTGGTCGATCGTTTTGGCTATTTAATATTTGAATTAGAAAATTATATGTGTGTGTGTGCAATTATATATAATTATTGTCATATAGTGAAAATAATTATAAATTTATTAAATTAAGAAAATTTATATTAAATAATTAAAATCATATTATTTTAAGTAATTATGATCAATTGATCATAAATGGATGGCTTCAAAGCGAGAAAAATTTTAAAGATCACAAATTAAATTAAATAATTTAATTTATTGCTACATAAAAAAATATAATACAATAAAATAATTAAGTGTAAAAATAAAAGTTAATGAGACATTTCTACAAACAATTGATATATTTTTTACGATGAGCTAATTTTGAGAGTTATGAGATTGGTAGCACTGAGGGCGCAGACGTAAGCTAGCAATGCAAGCGAGCGGTGCACAATGGTCTGAAAACAAGGAGAAAAGATTACATCCAAAGTCTAGACATGCGGACATTAATAATACAACACTGTTTGTAAAGTGGTGGGATGTAGCTTCACGAGTTGATGAAATGTGAAAAAACTATTTTTGCGTGCGACCCGGACTGAAGAACGCTTGTTGCATAAAAAAAAACCACCATATTGACAACAATAATACTTGTGGTATTTGGGTGGCATTCTTCTGATATTATACGGTAAATTTGGTAATACTTTGGAGGTATTATGGTAGTATTCTTATGGTATTATGGTGATATTATATTAGTATTCTAGTGGTATTCTTATGATAATCTTGTGAAATTATTAGTATTCTAGTGGTATTCTTATGATATTCTTGTGAAATTCTGATGCTATTATGATGATATACTTATGATATTCTTAGGATATTCTGGTGGTAGCTATACTTGTGATGTTCTACTGGTATACTAGAAAATATTATCAAATTACCACCATAATACCAATTGAATACCACTATAATACCACAAAAATCTTATAAGAATACTACTAAAATACCATCATAATATCACAAGAATATCACAAAAATATCATCAGAATACCGCAAGAATACCATCAAAATATCATCAGGATACCGTCACAATACCATCAGATTGTTACCAGAATGTCACTAGAATACCACAAAAATACCACAAGAATATCACTAGAATACCACCAAAATACCACCGAAATACCGCCATGATACCACAAAAATACAACAAGAATACTAATTAAAAAAAATAAATTTAATATATATAGTGCAATGGATATGTAAAGGCACATATTAATAAAAAATAAAATATCTAATCCAAACACTGATTTTTAACTAATGCAAAATTCAGTTGGCTAAAAATAAATCAATTCAAGCAATAAATTAATTTAAAGCCAATCTTAAATTTAACACATGTCCTTCGACCTAATGTTGATGGTGCATATCAAGGATTTTACTGTTAGAAGTTCAGAAATAATAATAGTAATAATCCTAAATATTATTATTATATAAAAAATTGAAGGGAGCGTTAATAGCATTTTGATTTAAATAGTATTGAATAAAGCTTGGACGGTTGGAAGACAAATCATTCATAAAAGATATAATTTTTCTTTATATTTCTAAAGTTTGTTTATAATAAATACAAACTTGCATCCCTTGTTTTATTTCTAGCTCATATATATATATATATATATATATATATATATTGATATTAATATTGAAAAGAAAATCGGTATTTTCCCATGCGCTAGGCCCCATGATGAAAGTTCGCGCCGTGTGTCTAAAGATTCGAGAACCCAACGCCACTGCAGAATGAAACCGTGTCTGAGCTGACTTACAGTGACCTTGTGAACCAATAGGCCATGGCTTTGTTATCCGCAAATGATAATGATAATGAATTTTTAACAATATGGATTAGTTATTGGTCACTTTTGAGAGGGAAAACATTATTATAAGAAATACTAATTATAAATGAGTTTCTCAGTTGCACAACTAATCTTCATCAATTAATGACATTATATAATACAACTGCTTTCCTTTGATAGGTTGGTTGCACAAATTCAAGACCTGACTAATGAGATACAAATTACAATATTATCGAAACATGATACAAACCTTAATTATGACAACACAGTTACTATGTAAAATCATACTGGAAATATATAAAGTTCAAGAACCATGTAGTGTAGGTAGAAATATTTAGGCATTCAACTGAAATCATGAATAATGTTGATTATTCTTTGATTGATTCAAGGAATGGGTAGTCTGTGTAGCCAACAACTGGATCAGAAGTATAGAAGGTGGTCCTGTCATATTTATTCAACGGAGCATTCAATTCAAATCTTTTAGGCAAATCGGGATTAGCAAGAAATAAGCGGCCAAATGCTATTAGATCAGCATATCCATCTCGAATTGCCTTATTTCCTTCCTCTCTATCATAACCTCCAGCTGTGATTAAAGTCCCTTTATAGGTTTTTCTTATTTCATGAAGGCGTTGAGGAATCTTCAGCTTACCTTCCTCAAAGGTCATTCGAGGCTCGGTTATGTGGATATATAATAGCCCATACTTATTCAATGACTGAGCCATGTAGACCCCAAGTGCATCCGGGTTAGAATCCCAACAATCTGCCTCAGTAGCAAAGGGAGACAGTCGAATGGCCACTCTTTCAGCACCAATCTCTTCAACGACTCCTTCAACAACCTCCAAGGCGAAGCGGCATCGATTTTCTAGACTACCCCCGTACTCATCCGTTCTATCATTGACACTATCTTTCATGAATTGCTCAAGTAGATAGCCATGCGCTCCATGTATCTCTACTCCATCAAAGCCTACAAGTTGTAGCATTCAAGTCAGGCTTCAAAGAAACTAATTTCAGCACAATAAGGTCATGCTTGTACTAAATAAGAAAAAAAAAAAACAGGTTTTACATAAATCATCAACAATATTAACTTTAGCACAACTATTTGGACTTAGTTTAGGTTTTTTTTTTTTTTTTTTTTTTAATTTTAAGTTTTGAACGCTTAATTTTGTAAGTAGCTATTTTATTAAAAAAACATGGTGTTATAGAGCTTACAAATGTGAGCTCGTGAAAAGTTTACTTAATCTCAAGCCATAATCTATCAATTTAATATATCAGATTATAGTGCTCTCAAGTTTTATGAATGGTAGGTAGTCCATGCGCAGTGCTTGAGTTCATGAGCTCAAGTTATGGAAACAAGCTCTCAACAAATATAGGGATAAGATTGTGTATATCAAACCATTAAAGCTCATCACATTGGGAAAATCTTCATACACTAGATATGTTGTTCTTTAAAATCATTCTTCTTCTAAATAACAGGCTTGTGAATCTAATCAATTGCTAGTAATTAATGCCTATACGTGCAATGCATGCACATCCATGAAATTTGATCAAGATTTAAACATGTTGAATGATGTTCATTTTTCCATTTTTCAACAATTAAATGCATTCTTTCAACACAGAACTGTTGGCCAAAACAACTTATTACATTAATACTATTGCGATACTTTTGACGTGAAATGAAAAGAGTCAAGTCATATAAGAGAAATTATAGTAATTGTACCGGCTTCAATGGCATTTCTTGCAGCTAGTCTGAAATCTTTGATGATTTGTGGTATCTCATCAATTCCAAGCCTACGTGGAGTGGAGTATATTGAGACTGTACCATCATGTTGAGGTTGCGGACTGACTTTTTTCTCACTACTTGAAATAGGAGCCTGTCCATTAGGCTGGTAATCTAAATATCAAAAAAAAGAATAAAAAAAAATAATAAAACATATAAGAACAAATAATGGCTAACCAATCACATGTGAAACTACAAGCCACGTTTAAAAAGACAATTGTTTGTAATTTTTAAGTGATGGACTATAATTTCTTTAAATGATTAGTTTTTATTTTTCTAGAGAAATTCAACTATATCATGGCTTCTACTAGAAATAGTTTTCTTGATTTATTGGATGCAATATAGTTTTCTAGGTTGCCTTCATAATCATTCATTCTCAATTAACTCCTACAAAGTGTTGAAAAAGATGTTAAATTTAATGTGTCCATTTTTTTTCTTGGCATAATTTTTATCTATAGTCCATATTCTTTAGCTACATATTAATCTGACATCTAGTAGGTCCATCTTCAAACTAATTTTGTGCATGTTCAAGTTAACTAAATTTATTTTCCCCCCTAATTTTCAAAAGATATTATTTGCATAAGACATATTTTTCTCCAACATTATCAAGTTTAGTGAAAATTAAAATAGTTAATGATGTATATACCATAGTTAGAAACCCTTCCCACATGCCAAATTTGGCAAATGAAGATCCCACCCTTCTCATGGACAGCATTGACAATAGGTTTCCAGGCCTCCACTTGCTCTTTGGTCCATATGCCAGGAGTTCTTGGGTACCTAAACAAGCACAAAAGCCAAAAAGAAAACCATTTAGAAGAAAAGAAAAATACACACAGGAAAGATTATGCTTAATTTTGTCTGAATTATCACATGCAGATGTGCATTTAAGATCAGATTTTGATATCAAAAAAATTATGCCTGAATTATTCAAAATTTATAGGATTAAGGTTCTGTTTATACAGAATGTGCGACTATTTAACATTCAGCTAGCTTACCCTTGAGCTGTATCAGAAATTCCAGTGGCTTCTGCTATTAAAAGACCTCCTTTTGTAGTTCTCTGAGAGTAGAACAAGATTGCATGGGGCTGCGGAACGTTGCCATAGGACCTGCACCTCGTCAGAGGTGGCAAAACCACCCTGTGAAATACATACACATCATCAATGATGATGTTCAGAGAATATGAATAAAAATTCTATTTTGTTTTTAATCATGGAATCAAAATTTAGTATTTTTCATGATTACAAAACCTGTGTGATAAATGGAATTTCCCAAGCTTGTATGGAGTGAGAAGGGGGATCTTTTCTTCTGCAACTGAGCCCATCGTATCACTCTACTTCTATAAGATGCTTTTCTCTGCAAGAGATGGGAATTATAGGAATTTGACTGCTTTTCTCAATGAGAAGTTGGAACAAGAGAAGAATGCTATTCTGAGCACTAGTTTTGGGTATTTATAGGCTCTGAAGCTGAATTATACAGCCGAAGAGCTGCTGATGAAGGCCATTTTGCTGAAAAGGTCTTGCAGAGTTCGAGAAATTTCTTTCAAGTTCCTTTGCCTTCTAAAAAAGTTATTATAAATACACCATGGGAAGAAAATGAGTCGTATCCCATTTGCTCTCCAACTTTGTATATTATTATTTATAAAATCTGCTTAAAAAAAAATTATATTCATGATTGGCTTGCTGCACATCAGCTGTATTTTTCTATTTGAACTTGACCCTTTTTTTGTTTTTTTCTATGCGATTTTCCACTTCTGAAATTGAATTTTGTCTGTTGCAAGGTATGGTGAAGTTCTGTGCTCTTCGAAAGAATAAACTAAAGCATTCGAAGTTGGACAGAAATGTTTTTAAATTAGAAGACTTTTTGGGAGAGATTGCAAAATGCAAAGCCTTGATAGCAAAGTCAAGTTGCGGTAATAAATTAATAATTGATATTGCTATGTGTAGTGGATTCCAGAATGATCTGAAGTTTGATTCAGGGCGTCAAACTTAAATTTTAAGTCAAAGAGAGGTTGGTCTTGCTTAGGTTTTATCATATCATGCCCTACGGCTTCGTTTGAAGGAGCTTGAATGCTCTTTTCAAATTCATGCGATGGAACAGGCATTATCATCTGTTCTAAACCGACCAAAATTTAACGTTGCGGCGAAATATTTTTGAGAGGTGTCTGGGAATGCTGGCTTACCAAACAAAAATAAATCTGCGCGTCAGAGCAAGCCGGACGGAAGTTGAATGATTTCTCAAATGAAGCCTAAATTTGATTGATTGAGCTGAATTGACTCGTTCAACCCTGTTGGTACAGTTAAATTAGGTTAGCACAATATGATTTACGAAATGCTTCTAAAAATTAGTTATACACATGGCTCATTAGTTGGCAAAAATATTACCTGTGGATGAGATATGTATGGATATGTGGGATTTGGTGGTATGTGGAGCAATACTACCACAATACCCTCAAATACCACTAATCCACCCATGTGGATTCCACACATAATATTCTCCCATTAGTTGACAACACCAAACAAGAAATGTATGACTAGGAACTAGCCTACTATGCCTAATTAGCCTTTGCCTAGCCTAGATCTAACCCATCACCTGATGGCAAAAAAATAATTGGGAGTCGGATAAACTTAGTGTTAACACATAATTAATAGATCATAAGAGAGAGTTAGCTAGATGACCAATGCTGGGGTACATGCAAATATTGATGCCAAATAGTCCATCGTGAGAGTCGAGTAGGCAAACAACCAAACCACTTTGTAACTTAGTCTGGGGCGGAGCTAGGTTATGCTCAGGGTGGACAATTGCCCCCCTTAAAATTTGAGATTTCTCTATATAACTAATAAATTTAATTTTTTTTTCTTATGTAATATAGTCAATTTAATTATTTTGCCCTCCCCTAGATATATTTTTACCCATCACTTAAAAAAAATTAGACATTTGGCGACTGCATTCCTTAAAAAATAATGCCAGTTCCATCTCTGAACTTGGCCTCAAGTGATTGACCTAATGCTCAAACATAACTAGCTTGATATTCTTACACTC
This sequence comes from Phalaenopsis equestris, assembly GCF_001263595.1. NCBI lineage: Eukaryota > Viridiplantae > Streptophyta > Magnoliopsida > Asparagales > Orchidaceae > Phalaenopsis > Phalaenopsis equestris. Next base: position 60,903,986 of record NW_018164444.1, on the reverse strand, counting down.
ATAAGTTTATTTGTCATGCATTCTCATAGTCAATTCTATGAAATACTATTTCAACAACCAACATGCCAAAATTAGGTAACATGGGAATGGTAGTAGTTGACATAATGTTGAATAACAAAGATAATAATTTTTTGACAAAATACTCACTAAAAATAGCTTAAATTCATAAAAAAATAAGATTATTAGAGGGATTTATGTTAACCAAAAAACCATCAGTATAAACAGTTTTTTGGCATACAAAAAATCACTAAAAATATTTTTCCTTTAGAACAACGCTCGAAAAATTTCAACCAAATATCTACTGGAAGAAACATTGATACCATAAGTAAAGACAAAATCTAGAGAAATTTCTAAAAGTTATAATCAATGATGAATCAAATAAATTTTTATCATCATTTTCTTACTGAATATTCCACTGAAAAGTTCATCGAAAATTATGCCACAGTAAAAAAAAAAAACAAAATATCATTGAAAGCTTAATCATTCATGTCATAATAGAAATATTTTATATTCATATTATAACACAACAACAACAATTAATACCACAACAACAACAACAACAAAAATAACAAGTCTTTATCTCGCATTTTATTATATTGAGTGTGATATTTTCATTTAATTATAATAAATTAAGATAGTTTTTTATACCACATGCATGCCTTTCTTAACATAAGTCAAAAATTAAATGTCTACTCTTCTAATGGGATCATCAAATTGGTCGACGTTTAATGTGACCAAATCATCTAAGATGACTCTCTCTAATCTTGTCTGCCACTGGAGTTCCACCAATCCTTTCACGAAAAGATTCGTTTCGTCATATTATAACACATTATGAAAGCATTTTATATCTAATTTTAATTAACTAAACTAAACATTGCATATCCAACTTTAATCAACCAAAAATTAACATGAAATAGTCCAATTGTCATTTAAAAGAAAATATCGAACAAATGTAGCTTCAAAATAAAATTTATATGCATAAGAAATTTTATCATTTCTCGCTCTCCCCCTCTCAAGCAAGCATGCGTGCGTGCGCGCACATACATTTGCACTCCTCACTCATTTACCCCTCTAGCAATCTCTCCCTCCTCATCTTCTACCATTGTTTATTCTCCCTCCTCATCTTCTACCATTGTTTATTGTCAACTCTTCTGCTGTAGCTGCTACTTCCATTCTCAAATACATCTCATTCTTGAATGCATAAAATCCCCGATCATTATTGTTACTTGTTGCCTCACTATTTCTTGAATCTGATCTCTTGTATGAATCTTGTCTCACAATTCTCTTGATCATTATAACATTTCTAAAAAATGGTGTAGCAACAACAATCCCCTTATAATAAATTCATTTTTCACACCAGTCCCTAAGGCTTGCTTTAACCCATATAATGCTTTCTCATACTTGAATGCATGATTCGGATATATGGAACCTTAAAATAAGATGGTTGACATCCGCTTCAGTAACTTCATTCAAGAAAACACTTCACATCTCTTTCACATAATCTGAACCGGTTTGAAAGGCATAACACATATTATAGTTTTAGGGCCCGTTTGGTTGCAGCTTATTTGGTGCGGTGTGTTCCTGTTTAGGTAAACTACGCTTTGGCAGCTTATGTGTTTTCAAAACGTTGAAAACAGCGCGTTCACACCACTCCTAGTTAGGTGCGATAATAATTTTTAAGCTACGGTTTGGCTTTTTCATAAAAAATAAAAATCATATTATTTTTAATCAGCTTATCAGCAAATTATTCAATAAGCTGCAGCTGCCCCAAACAAACACTTAATGGTACATTGAAAAATAAGTTACAGAAGGAACATGCCTCACTTTTGATTAATCAAGATATATTCTTATATTACAAGTTCCTTCAAAAAAAAAATATTTTGTTAATCACTAATGTAAGATTTCTTATCACAAGTAATGATTAGATCACCATCATAAAAATCCTAAAACATAAGATAACAAGAAATATGAGCAAAAGTGTAGCAAGTAAAAAGGATGTAAAGTAGAAAAAAATTGAAGGATGTAAACTGGTCTATAGTGTACAGCGCTAGGGGTGTAAATGAGTCAAGCTTGAGCATGACTGGACTAGGCTTGTGTTCGGTTCGTTAAAAATTAATGTCATTTTTTGTGTTCGGCTCATTAATAAATCAAGCTAAAAAAAAAATTGACCGATTTGTTTATTTAGCGAGTCGGTCATGAACTCTTCGCGAACAACGAGCCTTTGTAACATCCAAAGTCCTAGTAGGGACAAGATTTAAATCTTCTTTTTTATATTAAAACATTCATTTAAATATAATTTAATTTATATTTTATTCTATTTTTTAATTAATAATTTAAATTGATTATAAATATGTGTAGCTTTGTAGTCAATTAAATTATTTAAAAATAATACTCAACAATCATATATACATATATATATAGAGAGAGAGAGAGAGAGAGATAGAGAGAGAGAGAGATAAGTATTTCCTGACTTATAAGTAAAATTTTAATTTAGGCGTTAGAGATGTAAATTAAAATGAATTAAGTGGTGTATATCAACTGAATTTAAAGTTTTGGTGTTAGAAATGTAAATATAAAATAATTAAGTGGTATGTATGTAATTTTTTTTTTAAATAAACTTCTTTTGTTTTAATTTTCATTTTTTATTTTTTCTATCATTTTTTTAATATGTTGACTTTGTTTGCTTCGCCCTACCTTTGAAACAGTGTTTGCATAACATAGAAATTGATAAAATTCAGTTTGTGTGGCAAAGAAAACAAGAAAATAGAAGCTATTTAAAATAAAAAAAAATTATAAATTAGTGGCGGTTTAAACCTCCTCTAGAAATAACACTGTTGTGCTAAATTAATAGTGGTTTAAATAGCTGTAGTAGCAGTCCTTCTGACGGTTAAACGGCTGGCTTTTTGGCCTGCAAAATGTATTTGTGGTGGAAATCATTGCCGGCGGTTTATGTGGCGGTTCTGAATTTTTGCAAAATCTTTTATGGCGGATTAAACCACTGCGGTAGGCCTCTTGATTCGCCGCTAAAAACTTTGTTTATTGTATTGATATATATCAAATCTCGGATCATGTTCGGCTTATTTATATATCCAGCGCAAAAAAAAGTTGTTCGTGCTTATCTCATTTGATTATCGAACTAGTTGAAGACTTAATAAACCGAACACAAGTTGTTCACGAAGAACTAAATGTTTTGACACCCCTATACAACGCAATGGCCTACTACCATTCCTAAAGTTGAGATTCACTAAATCTGCACCAAACCTCTAGATATTAGTGATAGAGAAATTCAAGAACAATTCCCAACTTTACTAGGGCTTCGGATCAATTAGAAACTGAACAACACTGTAGAATAACGAGATCACACCAATTCAAGAAAACTGGAACAAAATTTAGGTAGAAAGCACAATCAATGCAACCAGAAAAACATACGAGAATTTAAGTGGAAGAACCCGAGAAGTGGAAAAAACCACAGAGCCACACTACTAGAAATTCCACTATGAAATTCAGAAAATGTTTACAAAGAGCTCACAGAATTTTCCTCTCAACACAAAGAAACTTACAGGACACACTCCACAATCTTCCATCTTCGATCCAACGCAAAAATCACGTTGAAGCACTGAAATCCACATCTTCGACACATCTCACCTTCACCGTGATGCTCATCCAAAGAATTCTAAAAGAAGAATCACCAAGCCTTGCGAAACCTGCTTGAGATCATGATTAAAAATTGAAATCCCGAAGTCAATCGCTCATGCGCTTAGGCGCCCAAACTTTGTGCCTAAGCGTCAAGCTCTTGGGAAGCAGAAAAACGTGCCCAACACATTGGGCGCTTAAGGGCCCAAGGCAAGCGCCGACTCGTACGCTTTCACCTCAATGTGGGCGCATATGCAACGACGTTGTTATGTTGCGCCATATGATGGGCGCATATGCGCCCATAAGCTGGCACATATGCACCAACTATTCTATCATCTGCTTCTGCTCTACATCATAACAATCTCCCACTTGGAGATGATAGCACCGAACACCAGTCCTCTGTACCTACAAATCTTCTGAATAGCCTTTTTAGTCATGTACCGTGGTGTGGCTCACCCCAAGTATTAACCTCTATGAAACCTGACTGAAGCCAAGCATAGGTTTTGTTTCTCAATAGTCACCACCTTTGTCAACAGATTTGCAGGATTTTGAGTTGTGTATAAATCAACTGCCCAAATTCAAGAAGAGAGTGCATAAAATGACACCTCAACTAAATGTGTTTCGTCATGTCATGAAAAGTAGCATTCTTAGCAAGATGAATTGCACTCATACTATTATGGTAGAATTTTTCAATCCCGTGATCCTTGCCCAATTCTGCCATAAAACTCTGTAGATTAATCATCTCCTTGCTAGCCTCAGTGATAGCAATATATTCGGCCTCCGTAGTTAAAAGTGCAACGATCTTCAGCAACCTAGAAACTGATCTCAACGCTGTGCTCCTCAATTTAAGGATATACCCTATTGTACTTCCCCTACTGTTCGTATCTCCAGTCAGATCTAAATCTACAAAACCCTGTAAACGGATCCTTGCACTTCCATGGCAAAGTGTCAAGTCGATTGTTCCTCTCAAATACTCGAGAATCCACTTTAACGCCTCCCAATGATGTTTGATTAGATTGTTCGTATACCTGCCGGATACTCTCACTACATATGCAATATCTGGCTTGATAAAAATCATCGCATACATCAAACTTCTAAATAACGAAACATACGGAGTTCTCTCCATTTGTGCTTGCTCTGCTTTAGAGTTAGATGATAGCTCCTTAGATAGTTTGAGTTGAATCCTTAAGGGAGTGCTAACTGGTTTCGCGTCACTCATGTTGAACCTTTGTAGGATCTTCTCAACATACACTACCTGAGACAACTTCTGTGTTTCTGCACTTTTGTCCCTACTGATTCTCATCCTGAGGATCTTTCTGTTTGGACCTAAATCCTTCATCCCAAACTCACTTGATAACTGTTTCTTCAAGTCATTGATTTTCTTCATATCTGCCCTTACAATCAGCATGTTAATACACTTAAAATATATAATATTTTTAGACATATTTTTATATCTATTTTTTAGATATTGTGCTTTAATGGAAGATATTTGTGTGTGTTTCTTTCAGATACAAGTAAAAAGTTGAAAAATGATCAAATTTGGAGCAAAAATGTGAAATTTGTGCAAAAGTGTTTTGGCGCCTAAGCGCCAGATCCGGCGCTTACGCGTCGATGAAACAGAGAATGACTCGCCTAAGTACCAGAGGCCCCGCGCTTAAGCGTCAGAGACAGTTATTTGGCGGTTTTCCTCATTTTGGTCTAATTTTGAAGAGACATTTGAGACACCTATTGGCTAAAGAGGGTAGTTATGACCACTTGGAATGAAAATATTATTAAAAGACTTGTGAAATGAGGTATCCCTTGGAGAATACATCGAATTTGGACACATTTTGAATAATTTCCAAGGCACCTCTTTGGAAATTTATAAAAGAAGAAAGTTGAGACATTTGAGATGGGTGCTTGAAGAGGGAGAGGGTGCTTGAAGAGGGAGAGAGTGCTGAGTCCTGAGAAGATTGTGGAGAATCTTGTGGAGAGATTTAGGCACAAAAAAATTTACTTTTTCTTTTTGTTTTTAGTTTTATTTTGAGAGTTTAGAGTGGTAAAAGAGAAGAGATTCAAAGGAACTTCAAGAGTTTGGTGGAGGATTTGAAATAAGTTTTTATCTTTATTTTTAAACTACTTTTGGTTTTAATCGAGACTTCTTGTTGGTTTGACAAAGATTTCTACTTTTAAACTAAAGTGTGATTTTCTTTTCTCCATGGATTCTGAGTAGTTTTATATATTTTTTTCCTTAAAATGATAAGTAATTAATGTGTTGGATGGAAGTTGTGGAGAGTATTAATCTTTAATGTTGGAAGAAGTTGTGATGATTTGATTTCATACACTTCATTTACTTCTTGATTTGGCCTATCTAAATTTAAAATTTGTTGTGATAACATGTAAGAACCGGTCTGGTATTGTCTTAGTCAACAATTGGAAAGAATCTCATGAGGTTGTATGAATGAGAATGTAATTCATATGATTTAGTGCAAATAAATAAGAAAATAAACTTTGAAGGGTGTAGAGTTAGAGGACTTTAATGTGACAGGTTAAAGCCCCCAACTTGGTTTATTGTTTTAAGTTCTGATACGAGATATTAGCTCCCAGGTAGAGGGAATTGAGGGAACTCTACAGTGAGAGCTGGTATCTTCCCTGCATAACCGGTCTTCAGAACTATTCAAACTTTAAATTAACAAATGTTCTTTATAGCATCTCTAGTAAGAGTAAAGAATATTATTGCTCTTATTTGACATAACACAATTTGCATACTTCTACAACAGAATTTCTATACTTATTACTGATTCATGAAAAAGAGAAAGATGTTTTCATATTTTGTGTTTTTCTTTTACATAAACTCAAGTTATTTAGAAGTTGTTACTGTTTTGTCAAAATATCAAAAATACCAAAAGTATTGGAATTTTAATTACTGTCAAATTATCTATAGTTTAAGTAATTATCTTTTTGAAATAGAAGTTTGTTGTTTGAAAGTGCATATTGCCAATTTTCCCCGTGGGATCGATATTCAGGGCTTAATCAAAAAGTCCTATATAACTTGATAATGATACGTATACTTGCGAAATTTTTATTTTATTCAGGATCAAGCTTTTGGTACTGTTGTAAAGTAAGGAAATATAAGTGAAAATATAATCACATACATTGTTATATTGTTGCATATAACATTAACGGGATCAAATTTCATCCCCATACAAAACAAGCTAAATATAACAGTTAAAAAAGTGTTTGATGAAGCAACAGTGGTCTGCCTGACACTTCATGTACCATTTGTCTGACATGAACCAGTCAAACCTTCTGCACCACTGTCTCGGGGCTTGCTTCAAGCCATAGATGCTCTTCTTCAATCTGCACACCAAACCTTCTTTGTATGGAACCTTGTAACCTTATGGTTGTGTCATGTATAGCTCCTCCTCTAGATCTCCATGTAAGAAAGCTATTTTTACATCAATATGTTCTAGATGTAGTTTTTCTTCTGCTACCAGACTCAATACAACCCTGTCAGTTGTCATATTCACCACCTGGGAGAAAATCTTTGTATAATCCAATCCTTCTCTTTGCTAAAAATCCTTCACAACAAGTATTGCCTTGTTGCACTTACTATAATATGAATCTTCTTTCAACATATAAACTCACTTATTGTATAATGCTCTTTTGTCATTTTGTAGTACCGTCAAATCCCAAGTTTGATTTGACTTTAAAGATTGCAGTTCTTCATCCATTGCGAGCTCCCACATCATTGAATTTTCAACTTGAATGGCCTCCCCAAAGCACTCTAGTTCACCACTATCAATTAGTGACAAATAGTGTAAAAAAGGAGAATAGCTTTATATGAGTCATATCACTCTGCTGGATCTTCTATCTTCTGTAGCAGGTGACTGAGGAACTTTCAATGCTACCTTCTAGTTGAGCACTATTTCTTTCTCCACCATCATGAGCACCAGTGTTTTCTGAATTCTTCAAAAGTAACTGACGGACTGTCCTGAGTTCTGACCTTATCCTTGCACATCGTTATTTCATTGAAAATGACATCCCTGCTTCTGATGAATTTCTGACTCTCATAATCCCAGAATTTGTACCCAAATTCATTTGAGTCTTACCCAATAGAAGTGCACTTAAACGATTTTGAGTCAAGCTAGCTTCTGGGCCCCGCATCAACATGCATGTATGCAGAACACGCAAATACTCTTAAATGAAATAGACATACTTTTTTGTCACTTCAGACTTCTTCAGGTAAGCCTTCCTCCAAAGATACGGATGGACTATGGTTAATTGGATAAGCTGCAGTGTTTATTGTTTCAAACAAGAACTATTTTAGCAAGCCAACATGTAGTCTCATGCTCCTGACACGCTCCATGATAGTTTTGTTCATGCACTCAGCCACACCATTCTGTTGCGGTGTCCTTGGGATAGTGAACTCATGTTTAACCCTCTTTATAGCACAAAATTTTTGAACTACCGATCACGGTACTTGCCTCCATTATTTGATATGTGATACTTCAGTCTCTGACTTGTCTCATTTTCTACCGTAGCCTTCCATTTCTTAAAGATTTCAAATACATTAGATTTTTGTTTTGAGAAATAAACCCATGTCTTTCTCATGTGATCATCAATGAACATGAAAAAATAGTGAGAACCTCCAATTGATTGAACTGGAGTAGGACCCCACATGTCAGTATGCACTAACTTTAGTTTCTTTGATTTCACCATTGATCAACCCCTTAAGAAAGAAACTTTCTTTTACTTACCAAATATACAATCTTCTTAGAAATCTAGATCAATTAATTTCAAACCCTGAAGCTTATTCTTTGAAAGTAGTGACTTCATACCTTTCTCGCTCATATGCCAAAGCCTACAGTGCCACAGACCTACACCACCCTGGTTCCAACACATCAATGAAAAAAACCCATTTCATTGATCAAATAAAGGGTACCTTCAATCTTGCCCAGAGCCATCAATAATGCCCTATAGTCGTCTTCAATGATTCACCTGTGAAAGTAGTCACGAGTTTTGACTTTGTCAACTGACTCATTGAGATAAGATTTCTCTTCAAACTTAGAACATGTCTAACTTCAGTAAGCTTCCAGACAGTTCCATTCGACAACTTGATATCAACATCATCCTTTTCTACTATATTGTTGTCCTTGTTATCTCTCAAATAAACTCTCCCTAGATCACTTAAAGTGTAGTTTTTAAATGTCTCTTTATTAGGACAAGCATGAAAAGAGGCATCTGAATCCACTATCTAGAATTCAATAATAACTAGGGATAACACTAGAGAGTCACTTTAGATTTTGTCAGTGGATATATTAGCAACGAAACTACTCTCCTGTCCTCCACCACCAGTTTTCCTTGGGGATTTGCAATCCATCTTGGAATTGCCTTTCTTACTGTTGTTTCAACATTCTCCTCTACTTGACTTGGGCTTTCCTTTTTTAGATTTGGATCTGCCTCTGGCTATATTTCTATCCAAATTTCTTCCTCTGTTATCATCGTTCAATGTAGAACCTGAAGATTCACTATTCACTGCTTTTCTGCGAACTTCTTTATTCAGCATCAAACTAATGATATCATCAAAGTTCAACTTTCAAGTCTCAGAAGAATTAATCACCTTCGTTACCAAACCATCCTAGCCTTCTGACAATGAAGATAATATCACCAACAGTCTGACGTCATCATCAAATTTGATCCTCATATAACACAACTGACTCATCACAGTATTGAAGTTATTGAGATGCTCTGCCACTGAACTATCTTCCACCATCTTCATGTTGAATAATTTCTCCATCAGAAAAAAAATATTAGAAGTAGGCGATTTTTCATGCATCTTGACCAGTGTTGCCATGAGATCCATCATAGTTTTCTCATTCATAATATTGAATGCAACAAATGATAAAAGTGATAACCTAATCAAAACTAGTGTTGTTCGATCTAACATTTCCCATTCTTCTATAGGCATAGACTCAGGCTTCCTTGTGATTCCTTATAGAGGAAAATAAAATTGTTCCGTTACAACAAATCCTCCACCTACATCTTCTAGAATGTGATGTTCGTCCCATTAAACTTCTCCACTTTGAACCTTATTTTTTTACCATTACTCCCACTTGAATCAAACCCCGCTTTGATATCGGTTTGATAAAGAAATTTAAGAATAATTCCCAACTTTACCTGGTCTAGGGATCAATAAGAAACTAAAACACACTGCAGAATAATGGGATCACACCAATTTGAGAAAACTGAAGCGAACTTTAGGTAGAAAGCATAATCAAAGCAACCAGAAAAGTGCACAAGAATTTATGTGGAAAAACTCAAGAATGAGAAAAAATCACGGAGCCACACCACCAGAAAATTCACTATAAAATTCAAAAAATGTTTACAAAGAACTCACATAATTTCCTCTCTACACAAAGAAACTTACAGGACACGCTCAACAATCTTCCCTCTCCGATTCGACGCAAAAATCATGCTGAATCACCAAAATCCACCACTTCTACACTTCTCACCTTCCTCGTGATACTCGCTGAAGAATTTCGAAGGAAGAATCACGAAGGCTCACGAAACTTATTTGAAATTGGGATTAAAAACTGAATTCTCCAAGTTAACTGCTCCTGACACTTAGACACCCATATTTGGCGCCTAAACTCCAAGCTCTCGAGAAGCAAAAAACTGCGCCCAACACATTATGCGCATAGATACCCAAGGCTTGCACTTGAGCGCCAATTCCTAAACTTGTGCCCCAATGTGAACGCATAGGCGCCAAATGGCCAACGACCTTGCTATGCACCGCCATATGATGGGCGCACATGCACCCATAAACTGGCACATATGTGGTAGCTTCTCTGCTGTCATCTTCGGCTCCACACCATAGCAATTAGCCATTTCATGTCTATTTAAGCCAAAAAATATGGCTATAGGACAATGTTTGCTGGTATAGTAAAGTTATTATGTTAATATTAATATTAATAAAAATTGAGGCCATTTTAATTAATTAATTATTTGATTTATAAATGATAATATATATACATATTTATTTATTTATGAAAATGGATAACAATTTATATGTTAATGTTAAGCCAATTTTTTTCTTAAATTAAAGGCGATGAGATCACCATACAAGATAAGATCCTCATGAGATTTTCATATGATCCTTAAAGTATTTTTAAAAGGATCCTGATGAGATCATTGAGATAGGTGAGAAAGGCAAAGAAAGTAAAGTTATATACATGCATGTTTGCAAGAAAATTAATAGTGCTAGCAAGGCAAGTCATAATGAGGCTAATAAGATGTAGGTGGATACATCACAGGTAAATGGATTGCAAGTGGCAAGGAAATCACATGCAAGCACAATGAGTGAGAATATTATAATAAGGTACATAAGCTGAATCACAGTGGTGAATTTTAGGTAGGCATATTGTAGGTGATTGGATAGGATCTTTTTCACAAGAACCCAACAAGATCTTGGATCCATCACAAGAAGTTCATAAAACTTCACCATCAAACATGGACCAAACCCTTCTTATCAAGTAAATGTAAGGCAAGTGAACCTATCTTCCATAGATCTCCATGTAGAAAAGAGACTAAAATTCCTGACTTAAAGAGACATCTTTGATACTATAATAGAAAGTATAAAAAGTTATATCTTAAATTATTGATCCTAATGTTGGTACATATATGTCTATATAAATCCAAGATAATATAGCCATAAGAAAGAAGATTATCTTTCATAATGAGGATATATTATAATATTTATTATAAAATCCTAATAAATGTTAATCGTTTGTGATACTATTAATATGATAACAATCTAATTCTAATAACAATAATATAAAATGCATTCTTATATTACATAATTCATGTAAAGTTAATGGCCTAAACAAATGCTTAGTATCTTTTATGAATGAAATTTGCTAGTGTTAAATGTAAAAAAAAATAATCACATGTGATTAAATGTTCTAACTAACAATAATATTTTATATTTTCCACAATAACTGGGTAGTTAAAATTAATATTGAGCCATTAGGGAAAAAGTGGTAAATTGAAAATAAATTTCATGGATGTTGCCATGAAGAAGTTGATTGACATTACTAGTGATTGTGGATTTACATAACCAATTTTATGTAATTAGAGTAGGGCTTATGAAGATGTGGATGATCTTTACCAAAATAAATTAGTTTGTGACCTATATAAGAATACAAGAAATTTTCCATCTCAGCTTTCTTTATGAATTTCAAAGAGTCTCAAAATGGAAAATGTTTTTATTTAATTTTTTGAATTAATTACTCACCCTTTATCAACAAATAAAATATGTTACACAATATATGGATTCATTACTTTGAGAGTTTGGTAGCACAAATAGTATACTTTTATCAAATCAAATATGAAATTATAAGATACAAATTCAAATCAAATGAACATACAATTTGAAATGTAAGATAACAAACAATCACTGTAACAAAGACAATCACTGTAACAAAGAGTTTACCCTTCAATGTCATACTAGAAATACATTTGCAATGATTTTTTTCAATAGTCCAAGAACCAGGTATTGCTAGAGATATTGAGATCTCTAGCATTTGAATAACGTGATTATTCCTTCAACGATTCAAGAAAGGGGTAGTCAGTGTAGCCAACAACTGGATCAGAAGTGTAGAAGGTAAGCCTATTATACTTATTCAAAGGAACATTTAGTTCATATCTTTTAGGCAAATCTGGATTAGCTACAAAAAAGCGGCCAAATGCTATTAGATCAGCATATCCTTCTTTAATAGCCTTATTTCCTTCCTCTCTATCATAGCCTCCTGCTGTGAGTAAGGTCCCCTTATAAGTTTTTCGTATTTCATGAAGGCGTTGAGGAATCTTCAACTTTCCTTCCTCAAAAGTCATTCGAGGCTCAGTTATATGGATGTATAAGAGCCCATATTTATTCAATGACCGAGCCATGTAGACCCCAAGTGCATCAGGGTCAGAATCCCAACAATCTACCTCAGTCGCAAAGGGAGATAATCGGAGGTCTACTCTTTCAGCACCAATCTCTATAAAAGCAAAGCGGCAACGATTTTCTAGGCTACCCCCGTACTCATCTGTTCTATCATTAACACTGTCTTTCATGAATTGCTCAAGTATATAGCCATGTGCTCCATGTATCTCTACTCCATCAAAGCCTACAAGTTACGACATTCAAGTTAGGCTTCGTATAAACTAATTTCAACACAATGGAGTCATGCTTCTACTAGACAAACAAATAAGAAGTAAAATTTATATAAATTAGCGACAATATTAACTTTAGCACAACTATTTAGATTTCATTTAGCTAAGTTTTTTATTATTATTATTTTAGGCTTTGGAAACATAAATTTATAATTTGATGCCTTTTTTCATAACTTATTGTTATAGACATTACAAATTTGAGTTTGTCAAAATTTTAAGTTAATCTCAAACCATAATCTATTAGTTTAGTATATTAGATTAAAGCACACTCAAATTTTAGGAATGTTCACTCCATGCTCCTTGCATGAGTTCATGAGCTCAAATTATGAGAACAAGTTGTCAGCAAATATAGAGATAAGCTTGTGTATATCAACCCTTTAAACCTCATCGGGTTGGAAAACTCTTCATGCGCTAGATTTTTTTTTCTTTTAACATCATTTTTCATCAAATTAATGGGGCATATGAATCTAACAATTGCTAGTAATTAATGCCTAGACGTGTAGTGCAGGCACATCCATGAAATTTTACCAAGATTTAAACATGTTACATAATGTTGGAATTTCCATTTTTTTCTTCAATTAGATGCAATATTTTAGCGCACAACTGGTAGCCAGAACTACTTATAATCTTAATATTATAACCAAACTTTTGATGAGGCGAAAGAATGGTTAGTCTTATAAGAGAAATTATAGTAAATTGTACCAGCTTCAATGACATTTCTTGCAGCTAGTCTGAAATCATTGATGATTTGTGGTATCTCTTCGATTCCAAGCCGTCGTGGAGTGGAGTATGTTGAGATTGAACCGTCATGTTGAGGTTGCGGACTGACTTTTTTCTCACTACTGGAAATAGGAGCTTGTCCATTGGGCTGGTAATCTAAATATTCAAAGAAAAATATAGGATATAAGAACAAGTAACAACGGACGAATCACATGTGAAACTATAAGCTACAATTTAAACAGACAGTCTGTTATGAGTAATGACCTTTAATTTAATTTAATTTTTATTAAATGGTTAGTTTTTCTTTTTTAAAAGACAACCAATTATATCATGACTTCTACTAGAAATAGTTTTCTTGATTTATTAAAGACAATAGTTTTCTTGGTTGCCTTCTTAACCATTAGCCTTATCCCAACTTTTAGGGCTGGCTTTGTGGATATTCATCCTCAATTAACCTCTACCAAGTGTTGAAAAAGATGTTAAATCTATTGCCTTATTTTCTAGCTACAATACTATCACACATCTATTAGGTCAAAGTTCTAACTAATGTTGTGCGTGTTCAAATTAACTGAATTTATTTTTTTTGCCTTATCTTCAATAGATATTACATGCATTAGAAAGATTTTTTACTTCAACAATATCATGTTTAATTAAACTTATAATAGTTAATGGAGTACATACCATAGTTAGAAACCCTTCCCACATGCCAGATTTGGCAAATGAAGATCCCACCCTTCTCATGAACAGCATTGACAATAGGCTTCCAAGCCTCCACTTGCTCTTTGTTCCATATGCCAGGAGTACTTGGGTACCTAATCAAGTACAAAAGCAGCCCCCAAGTAAAAAAACATGCAGTAAATATTATGTTTAATTAATGAATGAATTATCAGATGTACATGTGCATTTAAGATTAGACCTTAATGTCAGAAATTTCTGATGCAAAATGTTCTAAATATAGATCTATAATCTTACTGGAATTAAGGATCTGTTTATATAGAATGTATGACTATGTAACAGTCATCTAGCTTACCCTTGAGCAGTATCAGAAATTCCAGTGGCTTCTGCTATCAGAAGACCCCCTTTTGTAGCTCTCTGAGAGTAGAACACAGCAGCATGAGGCTGTGGAACATTTCCATAAGATCTGCACCTTGTCAGTGGTGGCAATACAACCCTGCGAAGTACATTCACATCATGAGCTTGATACAAAGAAAACTCATTTTGATTCAAGCCACAAGAAGCCTACAGTATCTAGCTAGAACAATACTATTGTTTACTCATTTCTGTGAGAAAGATTGCTCACCTGTGTGATAAATTGAATTTTCCCAACTTGTATGGAGTGAGAAGAGGGATCTTTTCTTCTGCAACTGAGCCCATTGTAAGCTTTTCTCTGCAACAGATTGGAATGATGAAACTTTGTTGTCTAGTTTTCTCAATTAGAAATCAGAACAAGAGATGATTGTTATTCTGAGAACTTATTTGGATATTTATAGGCTCAAAAACTGAATTTTAAGGCTAATACAGCCAAAATGCTGTTGATGAAATTCGTGGTCCTTTCTGGCAACATTTGCTAGAGGTTTTGGAAGAGTTGGAGAAATTTCGTTCAAGTTTCTTTGCCTTTGAACAGTCATATTATATTCACAGAGAATCACATTTATTATTGTTGATATGTGAACATAAAATAAAATGGGAAATAAGTTGTATGATTCAAACCTCTGACAAAAATATGAATAGCTAAAGACGTATTACCTTTGCTAAGAGTTTGTTTTCTTTTGGCGGCTGGGAATAAATCAGAGCCTTTGCATGAGCAAATGATGTCACCGAAGTTTGAGACGAGATGGGAAAATGAGAGTTGTGTCCCATTTGCCTCTCTAACTTTGATTAGTTCTTATTTATTAGTAATTTTAAGGGGAGTTCATTTTTAAATTTTTATATGCATATACTATGAGTTGCACATGAGGAAAAATTATTCCATACGGATTGCGTGCGGTGTCCGATCCGGACTGTAAATCACCTGATCTATGGTCCAGATGTATTTCGGTGAGCCCCACCTAAAATTTTTATTTATTTAAAAAACAGAAATAATCCTGACCGTAGATCACCGCACATGAGGCCTTTTATTTTGGACGCAATAATTTTATACGGTCAGGATCAGACGCAATAATTTCTCGCACATGAGGCCTTTTATTTTGGGGGTGGCCTTTTTTTTGTTTTTTTGTGTGGACTTAAGCTCCATGTTGGTTTTGAACTTCTGAATTCATTGAAATTTGATTTTTGTCTTTTGCAAGTATGGTCAATTCATGTGGTCTTCAAACAAATAAACAAAAGCAGCACGAGGTGGACGAAATTGTTTACAAGTGATTGGCGGTGGAATTAATCTGGACGTAAATTTGGGAGAGAGGAAGTTCAAGTTGCAATTATAAATTGTCAATGATTATGATCTTAAAGCTGTATAGGGGTGTTTGGTAGGATGATTTTAATAGCATTTAGTCATAAATTTAAGAAAAATTCAGTTAAGCATAAAAAAAATTAAGAGTTAAATTTAAGTTGAATTAATTTTTTTATGTTTCGTTTATGTTACTAACGTTCTCTCTTTTACAACATAAATTTAGATTTATTAAATCTGATTGCATGGTAGATTTAAGAGATTTACTCCGTCATTACTCACGAGTTTCATCTCCATTTTATTAGATTTGATAAATCTAATTTAACTTAAACGTAACACAAGATTGCAACCAAACACCGCTCGAGCCAAATTTAAATCGGTCAAGCTGAACCAAATGATTGAGATGGCATGGCCAATTCCAACAGGTCCAACCAAGTCGGTAAAGTTAAATCGGCCTAACACGACATTAAAACATTTTTGCAGTCGAGACAAGTTGTCCCAAGCGTCGACGGGTTCAAGATAAAAGCTTGGGAGTAAACAGTCAATTCAGGGTGTGTTTGGGGCAGTTTTTTGGCTGCGGCGCATTTTGAAAACGCCAAAAATCCCGTTTTGAAAATCACATTGTGGCACCTTATTGGAAAAATTTCATTAAAGGCAAGCCACAAATCCCGAAAAATTATTCCATACGGACACCGTATGCAGAAATGCCTGCGGTGTCCGATCTCCACTGTTCATCATAGTAACGATGGATAACAGTGGACTCTATTTTTATTTTATTTTTATTTTTTAAAATTGATGGACGGTGGAAAACAGACACCGTATGCATTTCTGCATGCGGGTGTCCGTATGAAATAATTTTTCGCAAATCCGACCCTGTAGCTCTTGTTTCTTCAGCTGGTTTATTACAAAACTACGTGGTATTTTCCTACTCTGTCCCGCTTCTCCTCTCTCCCGTCTCTACCCCGACTCCTCACCTGAATCATGAATCTAGTTTTTTTCATGAATTCTGGGCAGTTTTCTTTTTTTTTTCTTAAAATGATAAGTGATTAAATATTGAAAGGAAGTTGTGTGAAGTATAGCCTTTAATGTTGGAAGAAATTTTGATGATTTTAATTCTTGTACTTCATTTACTTCTTGATTTGACTAATTAAGATGTTAATACCTGTTGTGAGAACATGTAAGATCCGAGATGATATTGTCTCAATCAATAAATGGTAAGAATCACATTTGATTTCATGGATGAGAATGTAGTTCATGAGATTGAGTGCAAATAAATAAGGAAATAAACTTTGAAGGGTGTAGAATTAGATGTCTTTAGAGTGACAGGCTAAAACTCCCAATTTGATTTATAGTTTTAGGTTCTGATACGAGATTTTAGCCCCCAAGTGGAGGGAGAAAAGGAAACTCTAGAGTGAGAGCTAGTATCTTCTCTACCTAACCCGTCTTCAAGACTATTCAAACTATAGATTAGCCAATGTTTTTTATAGCATCTATAGTAAGGGTAAAGAATATTATTGCTCTTATTTGGTACAACATAATTAGAATACTTCTACAACAGAATTCCTATATTTGTTACTGATTAATGATAAGGAAAAAAAAATTATTTTATATTGTCTTCATCTTGCAAGTATTTAGTTAAGTTAAGTAGTTGCTTACTTTATTTTCAATTATCAAAAATTACAACAAGAATCAAATTTTCATTCCTATTATAGCATCTAGAGTTTAAGTAAAAATATTTTGCTAAGTAAAATTTTGTTATATAATTTCTCCTATTTTGTAAAGTTGCATATTGTTAGTTATCCATGTGGGCTCGATTTTCGGGGCTTAATAAAAAAATCTTATATTACTTGATAATGATATGTATACTTGCGTAGCATCCTATATTAAATATTATAATTGTATTCTTATTTGCATCATAGTGAAAAATTTACCTAGCTTTTGCTTGGGATCAAGTTTTTGGCTTTGTTGTGAAGCAAGAATCATTATTAAGAAAATTAAGCATATAATTACATACATCACATTTGACATCTATAAAGAGAATCGGGATCAAATACCGCAAGTGTTGGTGCTCGGGGAGACACCACATGCAAACAAATGCCAAAGGAAAGAGTTAATTTTTCATGCAATAGTATTTAACATTTCACATAACATCTGAAAAGTAGATATTTGTTGTGCATACAAGTATGAATTCAAGCAATTACCATACAAGAAATGAAAATACAATTGCAAGAAATGCAACATTCAATTGAAGTAAGCCTCTTGACCCATTGGATCGACAGAGATGATCGACCGGGTATCATGACCTACGGAGGTCGGTCGAGCTGAATGGTCGGCCAGAACAAAGTGATCGGTTGATTGGGCTGGGGCGACTGATCGATCAATCATGTCAGGGTGGTCAATTGAACTGGAGTTCTCGATTGATTGAGCCGAGGCGGCTGACCGAACCGAAATGATCCATGATCGAAGTGACATGTGCGAGATTTTACATGTAAAACATCATGCAAGGGCATGCAAGATAATGCAAGTCAACGTGTTTGATAGCAAGTTAGACTCGTTCTAGCGTTCTCGCATAGGATCTTAGGCTTCAGTTAATGAATGTGTAGCAAGGCTACCTCCGATTTTGGCAAAAAGAGTGAGGGGTTTTCTTCAGTTCTCTGAAGAAAACTCCTCACAACTTGAAGAATGAAATGGCCAAAAGTCTTGTTCATTCTCCAAGTTCTAGGTGCTCCAATCTCTCCATAGAAGATTGGGACCACTCAAAGTCGATGGGAATTTGAATTCTGACCGTAGGATTGGTGAGCTAAGGTTTTAAGAGGAAGTCGCTCAATGATTTGAAATAGTTTTGGTCCACAAAAAAGGCTCCCTAACATATCAACTTCTTTTAGCACAAATCTTAACCTTATTTTCTCTAACAACCCGACCTAAATGCTTGCTAGGAATGAAAAGGCAAGAGTTTTTTGGGATGAATTGTGAGTGGCAAGAAAAATCACATGCAAGCACAATGAGTGAGAAGATCCACATCGGATCTTTTTCACAAGAACCTAACAAGATCTTGGATCCATCACGAGAACTTCATAGAAATTCATCATCTAACACAGACCAAACCCTTCTTGTCATGCAAATCTAAGGCAAGAGACCATATCCTTATGGGATCTCCATGTAGAAAAAAGACTAAATTCTTGACTTAAAGGGGCGTCTTTAATACTATCAAAGAAACTATAACAAGTTCTATCTTAATTTTTGGATCCTAACATCGGTTCATATATGCTTATATAAATGCAAGATATTATAGCCATAAGAAAAATTCAATAAAGAAGATTATCTTTCATAACAAGTATATAATATAATAACTATTTAAAATTCCTAATAAATATTAATCATTTTTTACACTATTAATTTGGTAACAATCTAATTCTAAAAACATTAATATAGGGTTCATTCTTATTTTACATACTTTATGTAAAATTAATGGCCTAAGGAATTGCTTGGTACCTTTTAAGAATGACATTTGCTTATGTTACATGTTAAAAAAAAATCACATGTGATTAAGTGTTCTAATTAATGATAATAATTCATATTTTCACAATATATAGTTAATTAAAATTAATATTGAGGCGTTAGCGGAAAAAAGAGGCCGATTGAAAATAAATTGGATAGATTTTGCCATGAAGAAGCTGATTGACATTAGTAAAGAGTGTGAATTTATATAACCAATCTTATCTAATTAGAATAAGGCTTATAGAGATGGGGATGATCATTTACCTAATTAAATTTTTTTGTAGCCTATATAAGAGTTAATACATTTTCCATCTCATCATTGTTTAAGAATGTCAATGAATCTTAAAATAGAAAATGTTCTTAATTAGTTTTTTGAGTTGATTACCTACCCTTTATCAACAAATAAAATATGTTACACAATATATGGATGCTTTACTTTGAGAGTTTGGTAGCACAAATAGTAAACCTTTAATCAAATCAAACATGAAATTATAAGATACAAATTCAAATCAAATGAAAATACAAATTGAAATGTAAGATAACAAACAATGACTGTAACAAAGAGTTTACACTTTAATGCCATACTAGAAATACTTTTGCTATGATTTTCTGCAATAGTCCATGAACCAAATATTGCTAGAGATATTGAGATCTTCTAGCATTTGAATACTACGATTATTCCTTCAATGATTCAAGAAACGGGTAGTCAGTATAGCCAACAACTGGATCAGGAGTGTAGAAAGTAAGCCTATTATACTTATTCAAAGGA
Organism: Phalaenopsis equestris; assembly: GCF_001263595.1. Classification (NCBI taxonomy): domain Eukaryota; kingdom Viridiplantae; phylum Streptophyta; class Magnoliopsida; order Asparagales; family Orchidaceae; genus Phalaenopsis; species Phalaenopsis equestris. The sequence goes on along the minus strand of NW_018164444.1, from coordinate 60,883,785 downwards.
GCATTTAGTTCATATCTTTTAGGCAAATCTGGATTAGCTACAAAAAAGCGGCCAAATGCTATTAGATCAGCATATCCTTCTTTAATAGCCTTATTTCCTTCCTCTCTATCATAGCCTCCTGCTGTGAGTAAGGTCCCCTTATAAGTTTTTCGTATTTCATGAAGGCGTTGAGGAATCTTCAACTTTCCTTCCTCAAAAGTCATTCGAGGCTCAGTTATATGGATGTATAAGAGCCCATATTTATTCAAAGACCGAGCCATGTAGACCCCAAGTGCATCAGGGTCAGAATCCCAACAATCTACCTCAGTCGCAAAGGGAGATAATCGGAGGTCTACTCTTTCAGCACCAATCTCTATAACCAAAGCAAAGCGGCATCGATTCTCTAAGCTACCCCCGTACTCATCTGTTCTATCATTGACACTATCTTTCATGAATTGCTCAAGTATATAGCCATGTGCTCCATGTATCTCTACTCCATCAAAGCCTACAAGTTACAACATTCAAGTTAGACTTCATATAAACTAATTTCAACACAATGGAGTCATGCTTCTACTAGACAAACAAATAAGCATTAAATTTTGTATAAATCATCGACCATATTAACTTTAGCACAACTATTTAGATTTTGTTTAGCTAAGTTTTTTTTTATTATTATTTTAGGTTTTGGAAACATAAATTTATAATTTGATGCTTTTTTACTGAACTTATTGTTATAGACATTACAAATTTGAGCTTGTCAAAATTTTAAGTTAATCTCAAACCATAATCTATTAGTTTAGTATATTAGCTTAAACTGCTCTCAAATTTTACGAATGTTCACTCCATGCTCCGTGCATAAGTTCATGAGCTCAAATTATGAAAACAAGTTGTCGACAAATATAAAGATAAGGTTGTGTATATCAACCTTTTAACCTCATCGCGTTGGAAAAATCTTCATGCGCTAGATATTTTTTTTCTTTTAACATCATTTTTAATCTAATTAATAGGGCATGTGAATCTAACAATTGTTACTAATTAATGCCTAGACGTGTAGTGCATGCACGTCCATGAGATTTGATCAAGATTTAAACATGTTGCATAATGTTGGAATTTCCATTTTTTTCTTCAATTAGATGCAATATTTTTGCACATAACTGCTAACTAGAACTCCTTTTAACCTTAATATTATCACGAAACTTTTGATGAGGCAAAAGAAGGGTTAGTCTTGTTAGAGAAATTATAGTGACTTGTACCAGCTTCAATGACATTTCTTGCAGCTAGCCTGAAATCGTTGATGATTTGTGGTATCTCGTCGATTCCAAGTCGACGTGGAGTCGAGTATGTTGAGATTGAACCATCATGTTGAGGTTGTGGACTGACTTTTTTCTCACTACTGGAAATAGGAGCTTGTCCGTTGGGCTGATAATCTAAATATTCAAAGAAAAATATAGCATATAAGAACAAGTAACAACTCACTAATCACATGTGAAACTATAAGCTACAATTTAAGCAGGCTGTCTGTAGTAATATTATGAGTAATGAACTTTAATTTATTTTTTACTAATTGGTTAGTTTTTCTTTTTCTAAAGACAATCAATAATATCATGACTTCTACTAGAAATAGTTTTCTTGATTTATTAAAGGCAATTGTTTATTAAAGACAATAGTTTTCTTGGTTGCCTTCTTAACCATTAGCCTTATCCCAACTTTTAGGGCTGGCTTTGTGGGTATTCATTCTCAATTAACCTCTACTAAGTGTTGAAAAAATGTTAAATATATTGCCTTATTCTCTAGCTACAATATTATCACACATCTTTTAGGTCCATACTCTAACTAATGTTGTGCTTTTTCAAATTAACTGAATTTATTTGTTAACCTTATCTTCAATAGATATTACATGCATAAGAAAGATTTTTACTTCAACATGTTCAAGTTTAACGAAAATACAATAGTTAATGGCGAACATACCATAGTTAGAAACCCTTCCCACATGCCAAATTTGGCAAATGAAGATCCCACCCTTCTCATGGACAGCATTAACAATAGGCTTCCAGGCCTCCACCTGCTCTTTGGTCCATATCCCAGGAGTTCTTGGGTACCTAAACAAGCACAAAAGCAAAAAAGAAAATCAGAAGATAATACACATCTATTAAAGATTATGCTTTATCTATGACTAAATTATTAGATGTAGATGTGTATTGAAAGATTATGCTTTATTTAGCAATCACATATCTTACCCTTGAGCTGTGTCAGAAATTCCAGTGGCTTCTGCTATTAGAAGTCCCCCTTTTGTAGCTCTCTGAGAGTAGAACAGAACTGCATGAGGCTGTGGAACGTTGTCATAAGACCTGCACCTTGTCAAAGGAGGCATGACCACCCTGCAAAATACATATGCCTCATAAGTGATGATGTTCAAAGATTATAAAATAAAGCTCATGTTTAGTTCTTTATCATAGAAACAAATTAGGCATTTCCCATGATTGCAACCTGTGTGACAAATGGAATTTGCCCAACTTGTATGGTGTGAGAAGTGGGATCTTTTCTGCAGAAACTGAGCCCATCTTTTTCTCTTTTGCTTCCCTTTCCTAAAAAAACTTTAGACTGGAATTATAAAGCTTTGTCTGGTTTATACAACGAAAAGTTGTAACAAAGATAGAATGTTATTTTGAGAAATAGTTTTGGGTATTTATAGCTTTCTACGTTGCATTCTTAGAGGCTAATTCAACCAAGAGGTGCTGAAGAGTCCTTTGTTTTGTAGAGTTCAGAGATCTTATTGATTAGAAGTTGCAGAGTTTCAAAAACTTCATTTTGACTTCAATGCCTAGAAATATATATCATAATTTTAACACCATACGCACAGTTTATAATAAAATATCCTTTGATTTCCCATGATGGGATCTTGGTGGCCATTCCTCAAGTTGGTTCAGCTTTAAATTGGGGAGAAATGGCAATGTTACAAGCTTTTGAGAAAAATATCTCACGTTGCAGCTGTAGCAAATTTTATATTTGTTGTTGCAATAAAATTTTAGAAATAAATTAATAAATTGATTGACTAATATTTTATCTTGCGTGGCTGCTGGGTTTGACAGCACTTAAACTGAGGTTTGATCAGAGAAATTACAATAGAATAAATTTTAGTTATAGAATAGAGAGAATAGAAGATGGCCGTCATATATTTTTTTACTCTTATTAATGCTAACAGAGAATAAATCCAGAAGTTCTGTGGCTTGTGTTCTCCAACAATCTCCAATGAATGCATTAAGGAGAAATTATTTGTAATGGTTGTATATACTTGTAATTTTATAAAGTTTAATCTTATAAACATAAATATACTATTCACAATCTAAATCGTAAATCTAGAATATTTTTTATCTCATTACAAGTTATGAAGTTATTAAAATCGTCCTCAAATCATTTTCGAACCTCGATCAAATCATGATATAACGATCGTTGGATCCTTTTCAAAACTTCTTTGAATCTCGATTTAATGATCTCCAAATCACGACTGAAACATATTATAACTTGATTTTTAGGCGATGCAACAAATAATAAAATAGCCAAAGAAAGCCCAAGATTGCAAAAAATACTGAGAGATGAGGAGAATTTACTATATCAAATAAGAGATTATAAGTGTAAAGTTTTGCACAAAACAAAAGTAAGGTATTTATAGTTTTAGAAAGACCCCTTTCAAAGAAAACTAACAATTAAATTAATAGAACACGGATTGCGATCTAAAGACTATTATATGCATTATCAAATGCTCAAAACATTTAATCCTTGTGCTCATAATTTTTCTTTAAAACCTCAATCCGCGTGATCTTAATTTATTCATGAGAAAATAAGAGGGACCCACAAAATTCGGGTCACAATTTAGCTACCTCCACCATGACACTAACTTTCACATAGATTAAAAATTATTTTATCATGAATCTCTTAAACCATTATAGGATTTCATCTCCAATGCTTTTCATTTTTTCATTCTTCAAATAGAGATGTGTAGTGAGAGAAAAGGAGTATTTCTAGTGAGAGAAAGCAAGATTTGGAGGCCTTATAACCAATTTAATCTGTCATGTTAGTTGGGAAAGTTGTTTGGCTCTAAGTAGGCTACTGTTAGTCAACTTCTTATTTCAATTTCAATACTTTTTTTGTAAAAATTTGTTATTTTATTTGTCAAAATTTCATAAAAATTCATATCTACGATGATTTACAAACTTTCACCATGTAACTCTATTATATTTTGTAGATTATAATATGCTATTCAAATCGACATAAAAATATTTATTCTTCGTTGGGTATTTTGTGTTATATAATATTTTATATAATTTGCAGCTGTTAAGCCTGAAAAATTTTTCGTAAAACAAAAAATGCTCAAAATTTTATTATGTATAATACATATAAATAGTTTTGTTGATTTTTATTATAGATATATGCAAATTTATTTCACCCACAAATTACATTATTATGTGCCTACTAGTTTGTACTAATTTATATCGTAAGTTGCAATCTTTGATATGTCAAAATTTTTAGCATGTATATGCTTCTGTATCAAAAGTATGTGTCAAATATAATAAACATAGGAGAAATGCAATTAGTTGTGGTTAGGTTGCTATATCTTATGTGCAATCAAGTGAAGTTATAAGAGCTTTTACACCTATATAATTATCTATCAATGTATTTGGTACGTCTGAACATATATGAAAAAGTAGAGGTATAAGAGGTATAAGAAAAATATGAATAAATGAATATATAAGTGGAAGTAGAGGTATATGTGGCGAAGGGAAAATTTTTTAATAATTCAAATAGAGAAATGAATTTTTTTTCATGTAGTATATTATTTTTCTTATGTTGTTACTCAGCATATCACTATTGTAGTTACAATTTCTGGTTCACGCACTGCAATAGATACTACATATGATGTTTTGACATGTTGAATTTGTTTACATTGAATACATGTATATATATTTTTATACATATTGAAAATTGCAGTATGTTTTGAGTAGTCTGCTGAAATATGATTGTTCATCTTTACTTTACTCGCATGTGCTGATTCAAGAAAGGGTAATGCTCGAGTTGAGTAGATACATTGAGATGTTGTTAAGAGTTTGATATTACGTATTTTAGTACATAGATTTATGCATTTGACGGTCATGATGATGTGTGTATTTTGATGATAGAGATATTAAATCATAATTATTGCATATGTCTTCCTTTACTGTATAGTGATATGATCTAAATGAATTTTGAGTATTTTTATTTTACAATACTTGATGATATTAGTGACTTTGTGTTTATGAAAATTGAAGAAAAATAAGTAAATAAGATCTCTTCTAAATAAATTTTGGGTAATAATTTAAAAGTTATGGCCTTGACACGATGTGATCCGCCTCAACATGATGGGTTGCATCGAGTTGGGTCGTAGCACCCATAAACTCATGATGCAATAAAAGAGAGCAATAAAAAATTGTATGGTGCAAAAATAACTAAGAGGCCCGAGATATGAATCAAAGAAGTAATGTTGATATTTTAATAGAAATTATAAAAAAGTATTTATCTTAATTTATTGATCCTAATGCCAGTACTAACATGCTTATATGAATAAAATATAATACACTAATAAAGAAAGTTCTATAAAGGAGATTATCTTTCACAATGAGGATATGTTATAATAGTTATTATAAACTTTTAATAAATATTAACCATTTTTTATAATATTTATTTGTTAACAATCTAAATCTAATAGTTGTAATATACAAACCATTCTTATATTATATACATTATGTTAAATTAATGGCCTAAAGAAATGCTTAGTATTTTTCTGAATTAAATTTGCCTGTGTTTCATCTTTCATGTTATAACAAACATGGAACTAAATTTGAATACTATTTTATATGTTTTCATAATATCTTGGTAGATAAAATTATTATTGAGGCATTAGGGAGAAAAAGTGGTTGATTGAAAATAGAAGTTGACATGAAATAATTGGTAGACCTGAGCAAAGAATGAGGATTATACAATCAATCTTATGTAATTAGAAAAATACTTTTAAAAATAGAGATATTTTTCACCAAAATAAATTAGTTCCTCACCTATAAAGACATTATTTGTCTCATACTTTTCTATGAATGCCATCACTCTTTTAAGATGGCAAGAAATTCATACTTAAAAAATACTTATTATAAATGAGGGTATTTAGTTGATTACCCACCCATTTTAACCTAATAAACTACACTATACAATATGTAGTTGTTCTGCTTTGAGAGTTTGGTAGCACAAATAGAAACATTTAATCAAATCAAACATGAATGATAAGACATATATTCAAATCAAAATGAACATACAATTTGAAAAGAAACAAACAAACAATGACAGTAACGAAGAGTTTACACTTTAATGTCATGCTAAAGATACATTTGTTATGATTTTCTGCAATATTCCATGGTCCAAGTATTGCTAGAGATATTGAGATCTTCTAGCATTTGAACAATGTCGATTAATTCTTCAACGATTCATAAAAGGGGTAGTCAGTGTAGCCAACAACTGGATCAGAAGTGTAGAAAGTAGTTCTATCATACTTATTCAATGGGGCATTTAATTCGTATCTCTTAGGCAGATCTGGGTTAGCTACAAACAAGCGACCAAATGCCACCAGATCAGCATATCCTTCTTGAATGGCCTTATTTCCTTCATCTCGATCATAGCCTCCCGCTGTGATTAAAGTTCCTTTATAGATTTTTCGTATTTCATGAAGGCGTTGAGGAATTTTTAGCTTCCCTTCCTCAAAGGTCATTCGAGGTTCAGTTATGTGGATGTATAGAAGCTCATACTTATTCAATGACTGGGCCATGTAGACCCCAAGTGCATCTGGGTTAGAGTCCCAACAATCAGCCTCGGTAGCGAAGGGAGAGAGTCTAATGGCTACTCTTTCAGCGCCAATCTCTTCCACTATTCCTTCAACAACTTCCAAAGCAAAACGACATCGATTTTCAAGGCTCCTCCCATACTCATCAATTCTATCATTCACACTATCTTTCATGAATTGCTCGAGTATATAACCATGTGCTCCATGTATCTCTACTCCATCAAATCCTACAAGTTGCAGCATTCATGTTAGGCTTCACAGAAATCAATTTCGTAAAATGGAGTCATGCTCCTAAAAAATATGAAATAAGTTGTATATTTCTTATGGATTAACAACAATATTAAATTTTGCACAATTATTTGGACTTGGTTTAGCCAAAGTTATTTTTTCTTAATTTTAAATTATTGATACTTATAATTAGAAGTACCTTATTTCTTACAAAATTTGTGATGGCCGTTAAAAATACAAACTTGTTAAAATGTACAAATAACCTTGAGCTTTAATCCACAACTTGATATTTTAGATCATGGTGCCCACAAGTTTTATGAATGGCTACTCCATGCCCAGTTGTTGAGGTCATTAGCTTAAATCATGAAAAATACCTCCTGGGAAATAAAGAGACATGATTGTGCATATTACCCTTCAAACTTTGTCACATTAGAGAAATCTTGATGCACATGAAATTTTCTTCTTTTAACACCTCTTCTAGTTAACAAAGCATGGGAACCTAATCAATTGCTAGGAATTAATGCCTAGGGATGCAATGCATACATAACCATGACTTTTAACCAAATATAAACATGATTTAAAATCAAATGTGTTATTTAAACACACAAATGCTGGATAGAAATACTTATTCCATTGTTACTGTCAACAAATATTTGATGATAAAAATAAAGGTTGGTCTTATAAGAGAAATTATAGAGATATTTACCAGCTTCGATGGCATTTCTTGCAGCTAGTCTGAAATCATTGATGATTTGTGGTATCTCATTGATTCCAAGCCGACGTGGAGTGGAGTATATTGAAACTGTACCATCATGTTGTGGTTGTGGACTGACTTTTTTCTCACTACTAGAAATAGGAGCTTGTCCATTGGGCTGGTAATCTAAATATCAAAAAAAAGAAAAAAAGAAAAAAAAAATAATAAGAATAAGTAGTGGCTAACTAATCACATCGGAAATTATAAGTTATTTCTCAAACACATTGTTCGTAATGTTATTATGATTCATCTCCTTTATTTTATTTTTCTTGAATGATTATCTTTTCTTTTTCTAGAGACTTACAGCTATATCAAGGCTTCTACCCGTAATAGTCGTCTCGTTTTCTTGGAGAAAAGATAGTTTTCTAGGATGACTTCTTAATCATTAGCCTTATTCAAACTTTGAAAGTTTTCTATGTGGAAACTCATTCTTAAATAACTCGTATAAATTGTTGAATAAGATGTTAAATCTCTTGTATGCCATTTTTTTTCTTTCTTTCTTTATTCTATTCTCTAAATGCAATATCTATCACACATTTTTTTCGTCATCTTCTAACTAATGTTGTGCACATGCAAATCACATAAATTCATCTTCAATGGATGTTACTAGCATCATCAAGTATAAATATAAATTACCAGGTTTACCTTTTTCTTTCTATCATAAATCCACTTTAACATACTCACTTTTATCATATTCATTCTTCATATTGATGTATTTTCTTCCTTAAATATTATTAAGTTTAATAAAATTTAAAAGTTGCTGAGGATATATATACCATAGTTAGAAACTCTTCCCACATGCCAAATTTGGCAAATGAAGATCCCACCCTTCTCATGAACAGCATTGACAATAGGCTTCCATGCCTCCACTTGTTCTTTGGTCCATATACCAGGAGTTCTTGGGTACCTAAACAAATAGAAAAGCAAAAGAAAATTAGAAGAAGACAAAAATACAAATAGTAAAGATTATGCATGATTGAATTATCAGATGTAGAAGAATATTCAACTTCATTTTTAATGTCAAAATTTCTTTTGTAAGAAGTTCTGAATTTAGAGTTTGGATCCTTTTAGAATAATTCTATACTCAGGGGATTAACAATCTGTTTCATACAAGATGTTCAGCTCTTTAACCGTCAACTTACCCTTGAGCTGTGTCGGAAATTCCAGTAGCTTCTGCTATTAAAAGTCCCCCTTTTGTAGCTCTCTGAGAGTAGAATAGAACTGCATGAGGCTGCGGAACATTGTCATAAGACCTGCACCTTGTCAGAGGTGGCAAAACCACCCTGTGAAATACATATAACACAGTAAGTGATAATGTTCAAAGGTTATAAATGAAACATTTATTTAGTTCTTTATTATAGAATCAAAATTAAGTATATCCCATGATTGCAAACCTGTGGGATAAACGAAATTTGCCCAGCTTGTATGGTGTGAGGAGAGGGATCTTTTCTGCAGCAACTGAGCCCATTGTTTCTCCTTTACTTCCCTTTTCTTAAACCTTAGACCGGGAATTAAGCTTTGTCTAGCAAGTTGTAACAGATACAATGCTATTTTAAGAACTTGTTTCGAGTATTTATAGGCTTCAGAGTTGCGTTCATAGAGGCTAATTCAACCAAGAGGTGCTGATGAATCATAGGTATCTTATTATTCCTTGTAATTGCATTTCTAGCCATTTGCTTAGAAGCTGCAGAGTTCCATAAATTTCGTTTTAACTTCTTCCCCCAAAAAATATATCATACTTTTTAACATCCTAAGTACAGTTTATAATAAAATAGTCTTTGATTTCCCATGGTGGGATCTTGGCGGCCATTATTTAAGCTGTTTGAGCTTTGTACTTATCTTTGTTTGTTGAGGTGAGCTTCCATTAGTTTTCAACTATGTTTTGATTTGATTTTTTCTACAGGAAGCTTATTTTGATGGCAATATTACAAGCTTTTGAAAAAAAAAAAATCTCATGTTACAGCTGTAATAAAATTTATAACTGTTGTTGCAAATAATTGTAGAAATAAATAATATTGACATGCGCACTTAAATGTCGATATTTCATCAAGGAAGGATGCATAAGACATGCGCAGGTGGTTGAATATTGAGCCGTGACGAGAGAAATTACCAGAGACTAAATTTTTGTTTTAAACTAGAGGATGGGAGAAGAGGAAATAATATAATTTTAACTGTTTTCATTGATGTTTGTCTTTTAGCCCGTTTATTATTTCATGTTTTTTCATGCAGATTGCCTGGTTTTCCTTTTTTTTTTTCCACCAAAACATAAAAAAAGTAGCATCTGAATTTCAAAGAGATTATTTTTAGAAATAATTGCATTCGTAGCATCCGAAACATAGTTATTAAAACAAAGAACATTTAGGTGATATTCTTGTATTACTGAACTGTTGTATTTATACGTGTCACAATCAAATCATTGTGATTTTGATAAAAATGAGAAACATATCAATCAGTAATAAATGAAATCAGACAGAATAAAGAGTTTCCTTCTTCGCAATACTGCAAAGAAGGAAATATTATATTGACACAGGATTTTTTCCTTTCTGAATATTTAGATTAGGAATATGTGTTGATTAAGTTTTGTAAAATAGATTATACAAAATATTATGTACCTAAAATATATTGTACAGACTATTATTTATTGGAATGAAAGCAAAAGAAAATGCATTCAACATATTTGCTCAAAATATTGACATAGTATCAGAGCCAAGTAGAATATTTAGGATCTGAATCTTTGGAGTCGTCTGCTTCGCTTGGAGAGCTCGTCATGTTCGCCTAAACCATCGTATGCCCTAAATGCTTCCTATGTGTCGCTCGATCGCTTATATGTTCAATTGCTCGAACTGTCGCTTGTCGCTCGATATGTTCACCTACCGTTCGACTATCGCTCGCTGCTTGATATGTTCGACTAACACTCGATCTCGAGTTATTCACCTAGAGAGCTCGAGCAGTTCGCCTGCCGCTCAACTACTAGATTACTACTGCGACTGCATCGCCCGCTCTGCCCTGCAAGGCCCGGACCACACCGCTCGCTCATCTATCGCTTGCCTCTCATCTGTTCGACCACCGCTTCATCCGCCTCGACCACCTCTATTCTCGTCCACTTGGCTCACTTCGTCTGCTTCTGCTCCGATGACATCGGCTGTATCTTCGGCTTTGGTATAGTCGGCATATTTCAACGTCGATATACTTCCTAGATAGTCGCACTCAAAGATCGCGGGCTTTAGCTTTGGCTTCGAACTCCTCTCCTAGTGCACGATTTTTTTGAATCTCTTAGGTTGATTTAGATCAATGATTGGGATTTTTTTTATATCTTGGCTCTCTTTGATTTCTGATTGATCTCATTCAACGACAATTCTATTTAGAATGTATTGTGAAATCTTAACTATCAGATTTACCGAAAAAATTATGTCGCATGGGAATTTCAGCTCAGAATGTTCTTAAAAGGGAAGGAGCTTTGGGGTCATATTGATGGGTCTTCTCCAGCACCTACTGAGACAAAAGATCTCGGTCAACGAGAAGCAAATAATGCTCGGATTGTTTCCTAGATTTTGGAATTTATTGAGGCTCATATGGCGAACAATTTACGATCCTTGAGCACAACTAAAGAAATGTGGGAATAATTGAAGTGTGTTTATAATCAAGATAATTTTGTGAAACGCTTCCAATTAGAACTTGAATGAGTAATTATAGTTAGGGTAATCTTTCAATTGAATAATATTATTCCGGCTTTCTAAATTTATGGAGCGAATATAATGACATTATCTATGCTAATGTGTCACAGAATAACTTAAATAGTCTTTAAGTTATTCATGAAGAAAGTCATCGTGATCAGTTTTTAATGAAACTCAAACCTGAATTTGAAATGGCTCGGGCTGGGTTGTTCAACAGAGATCCAGTTTCTTGTTTGGATATTTGTTTTGGGCAATTACTGCACGAAGAACAAAGATTGGTGACATAAGCTGCTATCAGTAGAACAGGTGGATCATCAGAGATAATTAATATGACATATGTTGTTAAGACCAAAGGGAAGAGATCAGTGCGGTGCTACAGCTGCAAGAAATTTGGTCATATTGCATAGAATTGTGAAAATAAGGTATGTATTTATTGCAAGCAAAAGTGACATATTCTTATGGAGTGCCTTACACGACCCCAAAACCGCAAACCACAAGCACTTCATGCCACAATATCCGACACTCACAATCATATCTCGACATCCACAATTGCCAGTTGCTGGCAATAGTCAATCAGTTGTCACATCAGATATGGTTCAACAGATGATTCTCTCTGCCTTTTCTGCTCTTGGCCTTCAAGGGAAAGGTAAAACTATTACTTTCGTTTCTTCTCCTTGGTTTGTTGATTCAGGCTCCACGGGTCTGGTTTGAAAAGTTTCACAATACTCTTCTTAGCTTCTCTTTTATTCAAAGTCAGTATGATTCATCATTATTTCTTTGCAAGATTGATAAAGAGATTGTTTTGTTATTAGTCTATGTTGATGATATTGTCATCACAAGATCTGACAATCAATTGATGTTTCAGCTACAAAAATGTCTTCAGGGTTCTTTTCATATGAAAGATTTGGAGTCATTAACTTATTTCTTAGGACTCGAGGTTCACTCTTCTCCCGCTGGTGCTTTTCTTCATCAGCACAACCATACGAAGAGACTCATTGCTTTGGCTGGTCTTCAAGATGGTCATTCTACTGATACTCTTTTGGAAGTAAATGCCAAATATCAACAGAATGATGATGACTTTCTATCTGAATCATCTCTATATCGACAACTAGTTGAGAGTCTCAATTATCTGACCATTACGCGTCCTAATATTTCATTTGTTGTGCAACAAGTTAGTCAATTTATGCAAGCACCTACACATATTTATTTAGCAGCAGTTCGACATATTATTCAGTATTTAAAAGGTTCTTCTCATCTTGGTTTGTTCCTTTTTGCGCAGTCTCCAATCAACTTAACAACCTATAGTGATGTTAATTAGGTTGGTTGTTCTAATACACGCCAATCTATTACTAGATGGTGCACATTTCTTGGAAACTCTTTAATCTCTTGGAAGAGCAAGAAACAAGATCGAGTGTCTAAGTCATCTACTAAATCAGAATATCCCACTATGTCCTCTGCTTGTTCCGAGATCATTTGGCTTTGGGGTGTGCTGACTGAATTTGGTTTTTCTCAACTTAATTCTACTTCTCTTAATGCAGATAATACTAGCGTTATCTAGATTAATGTTAATCTAATCTTTTATGAGCGCACGAAACACATTAAAGTGAATTGTCATTCTATTCGAGAAGCCTATGAGAATGGTGTTATATCTCTTCCTCATATCACTTCTGATCTTCAAACGACTGATATATTTACTAAGTCTATTTCTCAACAGCGTCATCAATTTCTTGCTGGCAAATTGATGCCTCTTGATCAGCCAGCATCAATTTGAGGAGGATATCAATCAGGAATAAATGAAATCAGACAGAATAAATAGTTTCATTCTTCGCAATGCTGTAAAGAAGGAAATATTATATTTGCACTGGATTCTTTCCTTTTAGCTGAATATTTAGATTAAGAATATGTATTAATTAAGTTTCCTAAAGTAGATTATGCAGAATATTATGTATCTAAAATAGATTTTACATACTATTATTTATTGAAATGAAAGGAAAGGAAAATACATTCAACCTATTTGCTCAAAATATTGACAAAATATGGGTTGGGGATTTATCATAAATTTTAATATTTGAGTGAGAATTTAAAAAATGGATGAAGGAGGGCGTTAGATTTGTAAAGCATAATGTTTAGGGTGTTGATTTGAATATGTTCACATTCTAATCCCTAAACCAAGAACATCATTTAATATCATACTACATGTTATGAACTTGTTGAAATTATCTTCAAACAATTTTTGAAGTATAATTGAAATATCTTAAAATCATGATTAAACAATTTTAAAATCATTTTTTAAAACATTTTACAATCTTGATGGAAATGTCTTTACATCATGATTGAATCATGATTGAAACAACCTTACACCATAATTGTTTTGTATTCGAATATGAATATACCATGGTTAAACCAATTTTGACTCATATTTCAACTTATTGGCCAAATGAGCCCGTGCCATTTTATAGATTTTAGATCATGAATCAAACAAATGAATTGAGGATATATATATTTTGTATGTTAAGTAATTATAAAAGAATAAGTGCACCATGAGTTACATAAAAAAAAATAGTGCTTTAGAATGTGAACTTATGTTGCATTTCTTGTATTGAAAGTAATCAACATAATATATTGAAGGGATTTGATGCAAACAAACAAGGATGAAGTTACTTTTAGTAAAAAGAAAAAAAATAGGTACCACCTTAATCAAGCCATTGTATTATGCTTGTAATACTATAACATGTTTTCAAAAATTATTTAGAATCTTAGTAATAATTAACTGAAAGAAGATTCAGATAACATGGTTTTAAACTTATGTAAGAAAATGTTAAGGGCCTCTTTGAATCACTTCCAATTTTTTATTTTTATTTTTATTTTTAGTCTATTTTTTATTTTTAGAAAATATGTTTTGTATTGTTATGATTTATAAGTTTTTTTCTTAAATAAAATAAAACATATTTGGTTGAGTATTTTTATTTTCTTAAAGAAAAAAATTATACTTTCTCATGATGAACCCAAACAAACAAGGCTTAAAAATTAAATTGTACAAATGGTCTCATACCAAGGTTCATGTAGGTATCCTTAAAAGTATTATGATGCCATGATAAACTTAAGAGATTATGAAACATAATTGTATTAAGTCTCCTTCAACGGATGCCCACAAAAAAATTTCATGCCTCCAAAATGCCAAGATATAAAAATATTTAGTGATAGTTTGAGAGCTCTTTTTATTTTTATTTTAAAAAAAATAGAAAATAAAGAGAGATTTACGAATATGTCACATAAAACCTTATTATTTCACATAAAATCTTATTATTATCAGACAAAGCCTCAAAATTTTAATTTACCCGTGTCTCACCCAGAACTTTTTCTCAAACCTCCCCATTTCAAAGGGTTCATCATGAGAAAAAATATTACATCAGGACTCTGCACATGGAATTATGTGTGAAGTCAAATGTAATTACGCTACGTTACTCCCGTGTTATTCAGGTGTTATCGTGTGTTATTCAGGTGTTATTATGTGTTATTCAAGTATTATTAATGTGTTATTATAATACCGAAAATATTATTAGAACAAAATAGTTTGAGAGCACTTTTTATTTTAAAAAAAATATAAAATAAAGAGAGATTTACGAATATGTCACATAAAACCTTATTATTATCAGACAACGCCTCAAAATTTTAATTTACCCGTGTCTCACCTAGTACTTCGCCTCAAACCTCCCCATTTCAAAGGGTTCATCATGGGAAAAAATATTACATAAGGACTCTTGCACACGGAATTATGTGTGAAGTCAAATTTAATTACGTCACGTTACTCCCGTGTTATTCAGGTGTTATTGTGTGTTATTCAAGTATTATTGTAATACAGAAAATATTCTTAGAACACAAAAACACTTAAATAATATACAATAACACCACTAAAAAAATATTTCTTTGCCGTACCGGCCTGATCACGGATTATTTCATTGGACTCGGGAGACCTGATATAATATTTTTTCATTTCCAAGGTTTCGTCATGGAAGCCATCGGCTTTTTAGAAGCAGGAAAACAAAGCCAGGCAAACACCATCCTCACCTCCCGCCTTGTCCTTCACAATAGGTTGGCATTACTCTCAACTAGGGCTGGTCTTCTTCTTCCTTCATCTCCTTCTGAGTTGACTGGCGACCCGACACCACTCTCAACTAAGGCTGAACTTCTCTTCCTCTTCCTTCCTCTCCTTCCCAGTTGGTCGGTGACCCAACACCATTCCCAACTAAGGCTGAACTCCCCATTTTGAAGGGTTCGCTGTTGAAGCCATCAGCTCGTCGAAGCCGGAAATCAAAGCCAGGTAGCCACCATATTCGTCTTTCTCCTCCTTCCCAGTTGGCCTGCCTATGGTATGTAATATGAGTTATGCATGTAAATGCCCTTAAATTTAAAAGATTTGTACTTTCTGTTGTGTCTATGGTAGATAATATGGATTGAATTTTGATTGGCTGTAAATACAAAAATTTATGTTGTTGTCATGTTTCCTGGCAATGAGAATGATATAAAGTTTATAGTTTTATCTGCTAGAGTTGATTTGAGCAGTTTATGTAAAAATTTTGGCAGGTTGCATGATTCCCTTAGAAATATATTTTTGGTTAAAATTTTGTTATTGGAAGAAATTGGAGACCTTCAAATAGCATTCATGTGTAAATTTTGATGTGAAAAAAAGTAAATTCAAAAGTATTATGTAGTAAAAGATGATATTTTAATTGACCCGCATTGATAGCTAATAATCATGAACCTTTTATAAGAATTAATATGTTGGTGGATTTCTTCATATTTTCATAGATTGAACTATTTTGGTGCAACCATCAACAGTCAAGATATTGGTTGAAGGGCGCTATTATTATAGGCAAGCTATAGATCTCATTCACGTGAATTGTCTATGAGTTAAAATATTGATAATATACAATTTGTGATTTTGTTTAGATTGATGTAAATTTAATGAAATGAAATTTCAGTTTGCATTCTCATTGTTTTAAGTCTACTAATGTGCAAGATGCTATCAAGAAGGTTGATGACTTGAATCCTGAGGTAAATAAATCATTTGATAATTTAGATGATTTTGAGACTAATTCATCTTGACTTGGACATTCATGGGATAAATAACCTTTTGAACAATATAAAGTCTTTGTTAGTAAACCTCATTTAAAGGTAGGAAACTCCTTTTGATTTCATCCTTTGGTAAAGATAATGATTGATCATCGAACACATAAAAACATTTGTTCGTTAATTCAAAAAGAACACATGGATGATTAATTTATGAATATCAATATTTCAGGCGGTGTTATCCCTTATAAAAAAAGAGTCAAAACCCCTCCGACATAGTTACATAAACTTTCAATCAAAATGATTGGCTTTTAAAAATAGAGATATTTTTTGCCAAAATAAATTAGTTCCTCGCCTATGATATTTTTCTTATATTTGTCTATGAATGCCATCACTCTTTTAAGATGGAAAGAAAGCCATATTTAAAAAATACTTATAATAAATGAGGTTTTTTAGTTGATTACCCACCTATTTTAGCCAAATAAACTACATCATACAATATGTAGTTGTTTTGCTTTGATAGTGTGGTAGAACAAATAGAAACATTTAATCAAATCAAACAAGAATGATGATATATATATATTCAAATCAAGATGAACATACAATTTGAAACATAAACAAACAAACAATGATTGTAACGAAGAGTTTACAATTTAATGTCATGCTAAAGATACATTTGTTATGATTTTCTGCAATATTCCATGGACCAAGTATTGCTAGAGATATTGAGATCTTCTAGCATTTGAACAATGTCGATTAATCCTTCAATGATTCATAAAAGGGGTAGTCAGTGTAGCCAACAACTGGATCAGAAGTGTAGAAAGTAGTCCTATCATACTTATTCAATGGGGCATTTAGTTCATATCTCTTAGGCAGGTCTGGATTAGCTACAAACAAGCGACCAAAAGCCACCAGATCAGCATATCCTTCTTGAATAGCTTTATTTCCTTCATCTCGATCATAGCCTCCTGCTGTGATTAAAGTTCCTTTATAAATTTTTCGTATTTCATGAAGGCGTTGAGGAATTTTTAGCTTCCCTTCCTCAAAGGTCATTCGAGGTTCAGTTATGTGGATGTATAGAAGCTCATACTTATTCAATGACTGGGCCATGTAGACCCCAAGTGCATCTGGGTTAGAGTCCCAACAATCAGCCTCGGTAGCGAAGGGAGAGAGTCTAATGGCTACTCTTTCAGCGCCAATCTCTTCCACTATTCCTTCAACAACTTCCAAAGCAAAACGACATCGATTTTCAAGGCTCCCCCCGTACTCATCAGTTCTATCATTCACACTATCTTTCATGAATTGTTCGAGTATATAACCGTGTGCTCCATGTATCTCTACTCCATCAAAACCTAGAAGTTGCAGCATTCAAGTTAGGCTTCATAGAAATCAATTTCAGGAAAATGGAGTCATGCTCTTAAAAAACATGAAATAAGTTGTAGATTTCATATGGATCAATAACAATATTAAATTTAGCACAATTATTTGGACTTGGTTTAGCCAAAGTTTTTTTTCTTATTTTTAAGTTATCGATTCTTGTAATTAGAAGTACCTGATTTCTTACAAAATTTGTGATGGCCCGTAAAATACAAGCTTGTTAAAATGTAAAGCTAATCTTCAGCTTTAATTCACAACTTAATATTTTAGATCATGGTGCCTACAAGTTTTATGAATGGCTACTCTATGCTCAGTTCTTGTGGTCATTAGCTCAAATCATGG
This sequence comes from Phalaenopsis equestris, assembly GCF_001263595.1. NCBI lineage: Eukaryota > Viridiplantae > Streptophyta > Magnoliopsida > Asparagales > Orchidaceae > Phalaenopsis > Phalaenopsis equestris. The sequence continues at coordinate 60,865,502 of NW_018164444.1, read as the reverse complement.
AAAAAACCTCCCAGGAAATAAAGGGATAAGGTTGTGCATATTACCCTTCAAACTTTGTCCCAATAGAGAAATCTTGTTGCACAAGATATTTTCTTCTTTTAACACCTATTCTAATAAACAAAGCATGGGAACCTAATCAATTGCTAGGAATTAATGCCTAGGGATGCGGTGCATGCAAAACCATGACATTTAGTCAAAATTTAAACATTATGCAATTTGTTGATTTTCCCATCACTTCTTCAGTCAATGTGTTATTTAAACACACGAATGCTGGATAGAACTACTTATTCCATTGTCACTGTCAACAACATATGATGAGAAAAACAAAGTTTGGTCTTATAAGAGAAATTGTAGTGATATGTACCGGCTTCGATGGCATTTCTTGCAGCTAGCCTAAAATTATTGATGATTTGTGGTATCTCGTTGATTCCAAGCCGACGTGGAGTGGAGTAAATTGAAACTGTACCATCATGTTGTGGTTGCGGGCTGACTTTTTTCTCACTACTAGAGATAGGAGCTTGTCCATCGGGCTGGTAATCTAAATATCCACAAAAAAAAAAAAAGATAAGAAGAAGTAGTAGCTAACTAATCCCATAAGAAATTTTAAGTTATTTTTCAAATACATTGTTGGTGATGTTATTATGATTCATCACCTTTAATTTAATTTTTCTTGAATGGTTATCTTTTCTTTTTCTGGAGACTTACAACTACTTCAAGGCTTTTACCAGTAATAGTTGTCTTGTTTTGTTGGAGATAGATAGTTTTCTAGGTTGACTTCTTAATCATTAGCCTTATTCAAACTTTGAAAATTTTCTATGTGGAAACTCATTCTTAACTAACTCGTATAAATTGTTGAATAAGATATTAAATCTCTTGTATAACAAATTTTTTTTTTCTTTCTTTCTTTATTCTATTCTCTAAATACAATATCTATCACCCATCTTTTCTGTCATCTTCTAACTAATGTTGTACACGTGCAAATCACATAAATTCATCTTCAATGGATGTTACTAGCATCATCAAGTATAATTATTAATTACTGGGTTTAGATTATTTTTTATTCTATCATATATAGGTATTAACATACTCATTTCTATCATATTCATTCTGCATTTTGAGATATTTTCTTCCTTAAATTTTATTAAGTTTAATAAAAATTAAAAGTTGTTGAGGATGTATATACCATAGTTAGAAACCCTTCCCACATGCCAAATTTGGCAAATGAAGATGCCACCCTTCTCATGAACAGCATTGACAATAGGCTTCCATGCCTCCACTTGCTCTTTGGTCCATATGCCAGGAGTTCTTGGGTACCTAAACAAACACAAAAGCAAAAGAAAATTAGAAGAATAGAAAATTACTTACAGTAAAGATTATGCTTTATTTATGATTGAATTATCAGATGTAGAGGAATATTCAACATCATATCTAAAGTCAAAATTTCTGATGTAAGAAGTTCTGAATTTAGAGTTTTGATCCTTGTAGAATAATTCTATGCTCAGGGGATTAAGAATCTGTTTCATACAAGATGTTCATCTATTCAACCGTCAACTTACCCTTGAGCTGTGTCGGAAATTCCGGTGGCTTCTGCTATTAAAAGACCCCCTTTTGTAGCTCTCTGAGAGTAGAATAGTACTGCATGAGGCTGCGGAATATTGTCATATGACCTGCACCTTGTCAGAGGTGGCAAAACCACCCTTCGAAATACATATAACACCATAAGTGATAATGTTAAAAGGTTATAAATAAAACATCAATCTAGTTCTTTATTAGAATAGAATCAAAATTAAGTACATCCGATGATTGCAAACCTGTGCGATAAACGAAATTTGCCCAGCTTGTATGGTGTGAGGAGAGGGATCTTTTCTGCAGCAACTGAGCCCATTGTTTCTCCTTTACTTCCCTTTTCTTAAACCTTAGACCGGGAATTAAGCTTTGTCTAGCAAGTTGTAACAGATACAATGCTATTTTAAGAACTTGTTTCGAGTATTTATAGGCTTCAGAGTTGCGTTCATAGAGGCTAATTCAACCAAGAGGTGCTGATGAATCATAGGTATCTTATTATTCCTTGTAATTGCATTTCTAGCCATTTGCTTAGAAGCTGCAGAGTTCCATAAATTTTTAACATCCTAAGTACAGTTTATAATAAAATTGTTTTTGATTTCCCATGGTGGGATCTTGGCGGCCATTATTTAAACTGGTTGAGCTTTGTCCTTTTCTTTGTTTGTTGAGGTGAGCTTCCATTAGTTTTCAACCATGTTTTTATTTGATTTTTTCTACAGGAAGCTTATTTTGATACAGTTGTAAATAATTGTAGAAATAAATTAATTAATTGATGTAATTATGTGATATGGCCGTTCGATTGAATAATTAATGTTCTTATTTTGCGTGAATGTTGGGTTTGGCGGCACTTAAATATAGATCTTTCTCATCAAGGATGCATAAGACCTGCGAATGGTGGTTGAATGTTGACGAGAGAAATTACCGGCGAATAAATTTTTGTTTTTTAAATTAGAGGATGGGAGAAGGGAAACTAATATAATTTTAACTGTTTCCAATGTTTTTTTTGCTTTTGGCCCATGTTTTTTTTGCACCAAATTTCAAGCAGATTCCTGAGTTTTCTTTTGATTTTTTTTTTCCCCACGAAAACATATGAAAAACATAGGATTGGAATTTCGAAGAGAAATAATTGCATTCGTAGCACCCGAAACATCGTTATTTAGGAAAAAAAATAGCATTCAGGTAGAGATGTCAAAACAGCTCGTTGTTCGCGAACAGCTCGTGTTCGGCTCGTTAAGAAGCTCGTGTTCGGCTCCTTAATTTTGTTCGATAAGTTAACGAGCCGAACACGAACTAAGATGTGTTCGTTCGTGTTCGGCTCGTTTTGGCTCGAAATACTACTCATCAAGTTTATATATATAAAAAAAAGGGAATTAAAAAATGTTAAGAGAAAAAAAAAGAAAAAACCAAAATAGATCTGAAAGAAAAAAATTCAGGGTTCGAATCAAAGCCAGTGCTTAAACTTTGTTGAATGCAGAAAATGGAATAACCAAAAAAAAATCTTATATTTGATTCAACTAATGTTATAATATAAACAATAATTTTTAAATCTTGTCCCAATCCTTAACTTCTTTTGGCTACGTGATTACGGTTGTCAAAACGACTCTTTGTTTTTGAACAGCTCGTGTTCGGCTCGTTAAGCAAACGAGCTGAACACAAACACAATTTTTGAGCTCAAAATATAAACGAGCCAAACACGGCTTAGCTCGTGTTCGGCTCGTTTACACCCCTACATTCAGGTGACATTTTTGAATTGTTGAACTGATGTATTTATGCGTCTCACAATCAAACCATTAAGAATTTGATAAAAAGAAAATTGTGGGTTGGGGATTTATAATAATTTTTAATATTTGAGTGAGAAATCACATTGTTTAGGGTGTTGATTTGAATATGTTCACATTCTAATCCCTAAACCAAGAACAACATTTAATATCATACTTACATGTTATGAACTTGTTGAAATTATCTTCGAACAATTTTCGAAGTATGATTGAAATATCTTAAGATCATGATTAAACAATTTTAATATCATTTTTTGAACATCTTGTAATCTTGATGGAAATATCTTTACAACATAATTGAATTATGATTGAAACATCTGTAAACCATAATTGAATTGTATTCAAATATGAACATACCGTGATTAAACCATTTTTGAGTCATCTTTCAACTTATTGGCCAAATGAGCCCATGTCATTTTGTAGATTTTAAATCATAAATCAAACTAAGGAATTGAGGATATATATATATTTTTTATGTTAAGTAATTATAAGAAATAAGTGCACCATCATGATGAGTCACACGAAAAATAGTGCTTTAGAATATGAACATGTTGTGTATTTCATGTATAAAAAGTCAATCAACATAATGTATTGAAAGGATTTTATGCAAACTAGGATAAAATTACTTTTAGTACAAAAAAAGAAGGTAATATTAAGGTTTTATTGTTGTTTATTTCACATTTTTTGTGATGAAATGTATAAAAATTGTTTCATATTAAAAATATATCCTCGGAACAACCACGATATGATCGCGGAGCGGTGAATACAGTAAATGAATATTTCAATCAAACCAGATTATATTCCATCTTAGTGAGTGATCTTTTATAATGGTTGTATTATAATCATATTTTGGTAATATTAATCGCAGACTATAATAAACTGACAAAATATTCTAATCACGCCTATCTTATTATGGCAATCTGGACGTATTTTGATAATTTTTTTGTAATATAACAGTTTTATTTATGATAATATAGCACATTTCAATGAGAATAAAGTTTAACAGTTGTATCTTCCATATTTACACTGCAAAAACTACATTAATTCCACAATAACAAACAATACATTTATTTAACATTGCATAAATTACTTTAATACCACATTACGTTCGTTCATTGCAGTTTTGTGGTATTTCACATATCATCATTTAGATCCATCAATAAGCTCATTTATTTGTCTGTGGGTAGTGTTGTAGGCAATTCCTGCTGATTTTAGGTAATTACAAGTGAACGTAGGTAAATATGTATAATCAAAATTAGTTCACATATCACAAAGTGTTTCAAAATTTAAGTTATGTATCTGACTATACCGATCCGACATTGTAAATACGTTTGGGTCGAATTGGTGAAATGTATTTTGACTTGAACCAACTTCTTTGTCCTCTCTTGTAATACAATGCTTCATGTTAGGGAGTTGTAATACAACATGCATGAAGACACATTTATTAGTAGTATAGGTAAAACTTACTTTTTACTCTCTTGTTCTTCTCCTAATAGTCTTTTAACCTTGCATTAGATATTCCTTTTGGCTGCATCTTCGTTGGGTCGTTCAAATTGTGTTGTATATTCGGTGAACTTTTCTTCTTTGGCCTTGGCATTTCCCGGTAGTCTCTCCCATTTAATATGGTCTCCGATTCGATTGTTAGTTTCTTTAATGTTTCCGATACGTTTTTCTCAGCAAGTTCATTACCTTGCGTTAATATACTGATCCAAAAAGCAAATTTATGAACGTGTGTTTGATATATGAGTCCACTCGAACAAATTGATGACGTTTGTGAATTCTTCATATGTTTATACCCATAACTGTTATATATATATATATCCCTCTTTGCATGAACAGACCACCGCCCTAATATATTTATCAGAGATCTTTGTTATATTCTCATGATTAAGCACCCTTAGAGTGTGAGCACATAATAAACCAATCATTTCAAATTTTTTGCAACTGCGTGTAATTTCAGAATTACTTTTGTCGACCTTAACAATCTATGGTTTATCTGTGTGATCACTATCTAAGTTTCTAATGTAAAATTCTGAATCTCTGGTGTTTGAGCACTCTACGGCAAGTCCACACAAATCATGTAACAACTCTGCTTCAAATATTGAATATAACTTTCTCTTATAAGCTAAAGTACATTGCCTCAACACGAGACTACTTTTTACAACGGGAACAATTGCAGACTGTTCACATTTAAAATATTTATCATTCTCATTCATTTGCCAATATTTCACGACATTTTCAGGACCCAAGAAAATTTTAGTTAGTGTGCTTGTTGGCTTGAAGGCACCATGATAGATATTATTCGTGGGCTCACTTCTTTGCGTTGAAAAGATCTCCATCCCAAATATTTTGTTATTGAAGACTGTTGATCACTTATGTCTGATATTGTACAAACTATTCAACCAAACATTCTCGTATAGATTTCCTAACTCAATCATAGTACAACAGGTTTCTTCAAACTCTTCCTCGGAGTTGCATCTACCCATGTATTTATAAAAAAACTCATTGACTCTCTTAGTGCTCACACCACAATGAACCTTTGAAAACAATTTCTTGTGAATATGTCATTGACATAATCTATGTTTGGTGTGCGGAAGACAAACTTCAATAGCTCTGGTCATTATTTGATCTTAGTCAGTGAATATTGTTTTTCGGGTGTTTGTTATTCATTATCTAGATAAATGATTTGAATAGCCACTTGAATGGGTCAATTGTTTCATCTGACAAAAAACCCAACTCCAAATAGAACATTCTGTCAGTGGTGATTCACATGGGCAATTTGAGCATAACATAAATTATATTTATTTAGTCTATAACTTATATAAAATATTATGACATCCCCAAAGCAATTGTAATTAAGTATGGATATCCTATCACTCCAAAAGAAATTCAACAAATTACCAGACTCATCAATTTGGATGTCCCATGCAAACATCGTATTCTTAGCTTGCCTCTCAGTGAACAATCGTAGTATAGAATTAGCGTCCTCATGTTCAATTTTAACTTTTCTCTCTCTTTGTATGAAATTATAAACATCCCTCTTCGTGCAATCAAGATTTTCCATACCTCAAATTCTGTAGCCAGAAAACTAAATGCATTGCTTGTTCTAATTATTGATTGTGTCATCGATTTGAGCACTTCTGCATTGATATCACTTATCTTCCTGTTGGAATGCAATAAATGTTTGTCATCGTCCGTCGCCAAATGATGGTTATGACTATTTATAAATTTCTTAACCGACTAGTTACCTTCGACATTGACGATATATCAGATCATGGTTGGACAACCAGTCATTGTGTCCCCTCTGTTGTACTTCACCGTCATATTATTATTCAATTCTTTCTTGAAACCAGCCTTATCACAAATGAACTCCTTTGTCTTAATCATTTTTGAATTCGGCAAAAAACCAACATGGTCCTTTCGCACAATGAATCCAATTTGGTGTGCATATGCATAATATTGTTCATAGGATTTCTTCTTATTATGAACCACTGCGCGAAGCAAGCTTTCTGCAATTGGATCAATGCACACAGTTACAGGCTCGAGGAACTTCAAATTTCAACATATCACCATTAGAATGACAAAAATAACGCTTAAACAAAACAAATTAATAAATTCAATAAAACTAGCATGAAACGATACAAAAATAATACCATAATACATAATAACACCATAATAATACAAAAAAAATACCATAATAACACAAATATATAGTTCAAAGCTAATAATACGGAAATAATATCATAATACCACCATAATAACACTAATTACAATGACAACATAACACCAGTAAAATCATTAATTAAATCCAATAACACTAGTATAACCCCATGATAAAACCTAAAACCCCATGATAAAACCTAAATAATGATAAAACCTAAATAACACCCAACTACCCTTAAATAACACCCAAACTTTAATATTACCATAATATTGTCGAAATACGACTGGAATAAGCTATGTTTGATTAAAATATTTTGTCAGTTTATTATAGTTCGCGTTGAATAGTCTGCGTTGAATATAACCAAAATATTACCAAAACATTACCATGATACAACCATTACCAAAACTATAACACCATGATACAACCATTACCAAAACTATAACACCATGATAATACTTAAATAACACCACGTCCACCCTCTAACATAACAGTAACGTTGCAATCAAATAATATAGTAATCACACCAGAATAATTGCTAGTAAATACAAAGAAATAAGTTCACATGCGGAATGCTTTCGGCCGCAGCTAATAAACTCAACTCCTTGGCATCATTCTTGCAATTATTTTGTGATTCCTCAACATTTCTTGCTTAAGAGATAAATCCATCAGAAAAACCATAGCTGTCGAATACGAACACAAGTGCAAAAAGAAAATAATTCTTGAACCCTAAACCGGAATGAGACCAAATATTCTGTTTTTCAATTTGGCGGGATCCAAAATGACAAAATGATCTATTGGCGGGATAAGAAAGTGACAAATAGATGCTTTTTGGATGCTTGGACGAGGCTTGGGCTTGGTCGCGTTGTAAAAAAATTATTTTGCTTATTTTTTTGATAGTGGACCCACAATTCCACGTGTCCCTTTTTTATTCGCTACCAGTCTCTGGACTGAATAATTTTTCAGTGTAAAGGGTTTTGACTATGAGACACAACAAATTAAACTTTTGATGCGTTGAATGTGTAAATAGTAAAGTTTTTAAGTGTCATGTCCTTAAATCTCCCAAAAAATATCAATATTACTTATTTTTAAAAGTGAAATGTACTTTTTCATGTATAGAATTATGTAACAAAAATGTTATAAATCTAACTATAAAAGTTTATATGTTAGATGTATAAATACATAAAAAATATGCGGTACATATATAAATTATCCTAAAATTAAATTTAAAAATAGCAATTGCGTTAAATTACATGATTGATCCAATGAAGATATTGTTTTGAGGAATGTTTGATTGTAAGGAGGATTTAGTTTAAATAAGATTAGTTAATTCTACAAATTTGGATTTATAAAATCTTGATGTGATTAAATCCTGAAGACTGTTTGACATGTTAGTAATTAAATCTGATAAATCTCAAGAATATTTTATCTTTTTTAACGGATTTTGTAAGATTTATCAAGATTTATTAAATATCCAAAGATAAATTTTAAATAAAAAAAATATAAATCAGTATCCAAAGCCTCAAAATGTATAAAAAATGTCATTTACATTAATTAATAATTAGTTTTATAAATTAATAATTATTTTTTAAACTAATGCTTTATGAATCAATAAATTAATATTAATAAATTATTACTTATATAAATTAAAATAATTTAAAATTTTATTAAGTAATTTAAATTTTAAATATAGTTTTATTTATTAATTAACTGTAAATGATTACAATTAGTTTGATAAAATATAAATTATTTATTAATTATTAATCAATTAAAATAATAAAAGTTAAATAAATATAAATTAAAACCACAATCCTATTTCCCTCTCGCTGTTTTTCCTGCTTGAAACCCTCTTCGGCATCCTCCCCCTCTACCATTTTGCCCTAACTTTGAAAAATTATTGCATGCAGACACCACACACAAATTTTGCGTGCGGTATCCAATCAGGACTAGGGGTGTAAATGAACCAAACACGAACGAACAAAGCTCGTGTTCGATTCGTGTTCGATTCGTTTCGATTCGTTTGAAATTAAATGTGTTTGAAATAGACTCGTGTTTGAAATTGTTCGTGACGTTGCTGTTCGTGTTCGGTTTGATTTGTTTGAAATATATTTGAAAATTTTAAAATTTTTAAAATGTTCGAATTGTTCAAAATTTTACAATTATTTGTATAGTTCGAATTATTTGAAATCTTTCAAAAGTTTAAACTTGTATGAAATTAATGCTTAAATATATATATGAATCACAACTCTAATGCACAATAGCTAAAGCACGGCTCGCAATAAAATCATAATATCATATCACACCAATAAAAAATTCAAATATAGAGATAATATGCAAGATTTCACTCCCAAAAACTTCAAAAACTATGTTACACTCAAAGAAACTAAATAAATCTAAAAAAAAATAAAGTTAAGAGACGAACCTGAAGATATATATGAAATTATGTGATTTAATATAAGCTAAGAAGAGAATCTGAAGATCATATTATAATTTATAAGATTTAATTTTTTAAAATATGATAAATTTTTAGAGTATATAATTATTTTTAAAATATGATAAAATTTTTATTTATAATTATTTAAATTATTTTATATTTTGAACAATAACGATTTAAACACGATCGAACAAATGAATGTTCGCATTTGGCTCGTTATAAATCAAGCGAAAAAAAATTTTCGTGTTTGTTTCGTTTGTTTGTCAAATGAATCAAACACGAACTTTCTGATGATAACACGATCGCACTGTTGCGAATAACAAAATTTTTTTTGACAGGTTGTAAAAAAATTAGAATGACCCTAATAATAAAGAAAACATAAAGATTTATTTCAGTATTCACGTCGGCTCCCGAACTTCACATCTCTGCACAAAACCCTCGCTTTTTGTCACTCCCACTGGTTTCGCCCAAAACCATCGCCTTCCTGAGCGAAAACCTTTGCGATACAGTCCATTAGAGCTAGTTGGGAAGGAAACGACTGGATCGCGGCTTATAGAAAGCACCGAAACTCCCATCTTTCTCATCCTTCCTCTCCGCCCCTACCAGAAACCATTGAGAAAGGTAAGCCTATTCGCGCCATTCTTCCTATTGGCTCGTTCTGGGTTCACTAATTCCTGTGAGTTGGATTTACTAAATCCACCGATTAACAGGATTCAGTAAATCCCGTATTTTTTACGAATCGGCCTCATTTTGAGATTTACGGGAGCTCAGGACTTACGGAGTCAATTTTTGTCGTTTTGAAGGATTCAGCTTAAATCCTGCATAAATCCTGCTTAAAACCGGCTACCAAAGAGCCCCTAAGAGTTGGCGATTTCAGATGGAGGATCTGAAGTTTGCGTTAAAGGGGCACGCAGATCTCCTCGCGGATCTTCTTGAGAGGGTCTCCGCTGAGCTACATAGCGGGTTCCAACCCGCCATCGACAACTTTGTTGGGTTCTTCCACGCCATCGATTGGAAGGCGAGTGCTCTCTTCTTCTTGTTCTCTCATATTTGCATTGTTATTAGTTCAGTAGGGTTTCATTGTGATGCAAGCCCAAAACCAGTAAATGCAATAAAGAAATTAAATGCAAATACAAGATAACTAAGCAAAAGAGGGATTGTACCAAAGCTAATTGCCTTCTACATCTTTACTGGCCCTAATATTCCACATGAGATGTTCACAGACTTTTAAGTGTAACCCATTCAAAATTCTAATTACGATCTAGAAGTCCAGCTATCTAATGACCACGAATTTACCTGTTAAAATTTTTTTCTTACATTGCCCGCCCATTCACAAGGACCTTGCTCTCAAGGTTGAGCTGATCGTGGTGAGATCAAGTGGATGTAGATGTATTCAGCACTTGCAAGCTCAGGCGGCTCAGTGTTAATTTTGGATCTGTAGATGGTGTCAGATCCAGCAATGATGGGAATGATGGGAGTGGATTTGAGCTACATATGGGATGCTGAGGCTGTTAGAAATCCAGGTAATCTTGGGAAAACTGTGCTGGTTTAGGTTTTTTGACAAAAGCGACGACATTGAGTCTCTGCAGGTTGGATTGGAAGTGGGAGTATTGACGTGGTTCCGGCAACTACGTGCCTCGATTGGGGTGGGTGTAGTGCAGCGAGCATTCAATGAGGCATCAAGATTGTGCTTGGAGTTGTGGCGGATGGAAATTGTGACTCGGTGATCTTGGAGATGGAGTTGGATCTAGAGCGGTGAATGGGAATTTGGGGGATAAAACCTGGTGTAGAGGCTAGATTGAGGGGAATTGATTAAATGTAGTGCATGTTGGATGCAGAGTGGTAAATTGGAATTCAAGAAACAAACTGGGTGTAGAGGCTAGGTTGAGGGGAGTTGATCAAATCTGCCGCATGAAACACGACCGGGGATGGATTTAGTGCATAATAGGTGCATCTGTGCAACAATGATTTGAAGATGGTGAATTTGAATTGGGGTCTGGGTGACACTAGGTAAAAAGCTCAACAAGAGTACTATTTTTTACAAACCTAAAACTAGTAAATGTAGAAATAATAGCAAATACAAGATAAATTGGCAATTTAATCTTGCCTAAAAATCTTGGTTTTTGATGGTAGAGAAAGGATGGCCATTAGTTAGGAGGATGCCCATAAGTCCTTATACTTTTTTTTTATTGGTTGGGGGGAGGAGGGGACAAGAGTCGAGGCAAAGCTCATTGTCTTTGACATTCTTGCTTGAGCTAGTACTCTACATGAGGAGTCTTATGGACTCCTAAAAACTCCCATGACCCGATAACACAATTAGTAACAACCTATAAGCCTAGCTACCTAATATATATTTCATTACCTATTATATATATTCCCTATCACATTGCCTTCTTAACAAATGATACTCCAATGAATTATTTTTCATTTGTAATCCAAAAAGTTAATATGGGCTTTTCATGGTAAATGTTAGGATTCCTTTTTGTAGGGATTGAAAGAAAATGAAGAGTTATTTAGAAGAAAATGAGGTTTGGAGTAGATTATGTAATTGTGGGGGACATATGTTATTATCTTAGTTTTGGCTTGTAGAGTGAATCTCTTAGAAGTGTAATTTTTTTTTTAGAATAGGTTTCCTCTTGTTATGTGCGCATTATTTCTAAGGAGGTGAAGAATTAATGGGTTCCATCTAATTGCTATTGAGGTTGGGATGTAGTTAACGTATTGTTGAACTTCATTTCTCTTATGATGGTGTACTTTTATCAACTGTATTCTTTAGGCCAATTTATTGAGAGTTTGGATATCTTCTCCCTAATAATTTTCTGATGGCAGATTTTAAATGCATCATCCATATTTGGTGGATAATAAGTATCTAATTCCCCATGTGAAGACCATAGTGTTCTGTATATTTTTTCTTTTTCTTGATTTCCCTTGTCCAATTAGTTAAAAAATAATAGGAGTAGCATCACATTGACATGCATTCTATTAGGATAGTTTTTTTCAAACTAGCAAACTATTAGCACATAAATCACATAATTGAATTCAGAAGATTTATAGGTTTGAAATTGTATCTTTTTGGTGGTTGCAAACTTTTAGCCTTTACAGTCATTGTATCCTCATCGGACCCCTTTGGCAGAGTTACTAGCATTGATCCCTAAAAAGAGGCGTGCAAATCCACAGAACTAACCACCAAGTTTTTCTTGTTTCTCTATCAAAAACTTTTGCATGGAAGCACATGACTAAGAGAAGAAAACTATGAAGGTACTCAATCGACATGTCTTGATCTATCCAATTAGTGATGGTTTAAATGAATGGAAAGTAGGTAGAATAAAGAGCAAAATACATGGAAGCACAATGATTTGATCGTTAAAACCAAAATTATGGGCAACCATGTTTGAAAGAGAGTCGTATAGGATTTTTTATAGGTGGTGAAGGAATTTAATCTTCAAATTTAATAATCTCCCTTGGAGATTAAATTTTATTGATTTATTGTCATCACCGTATCAACTATGTATGGCACCTTGAAGAGCATCGTAGGCTCTCGGATGCAGGAATGGCTTAAAGTTGTGGTGATCATTTCCAAAAGGCTACTCCTTCATGTGTGCGTTCTTTTGTTCCTCATTCTCTCCTGTAGCAAAGCTTTTAACCCTTTTATTCTTTAAGAAAATGTTGTTCTAAAAAAAGTTATTTTAACTGAAGTAACACTATTGGAGTTACAACCTGCTATACGTATAGTCCACAAACTTCATTTGCCTTTGTGTTAACCAATACTCCCTTGCAAATCTTGAAAATTTTAACATCTTCAAAAAATCTATATCTTTCATCATTGAGAGCACTCAACAACAACAACAAGCCTTTATCCCACTAAGTGGGGTCGGCCGCATGAATGTTTTTTATCCACTCCATCCTATTGAGAGCACTCAAAATTATTAAATTCTTTTTCAGATTTGCTAGATACTTTGCTTCAACCAATCTTTTAGTGACAACATCTTCCACCTTTACCTCATTGTGCCAACACCGATCCTATTGCATGTCATATTGTTTCTTACATAGACAACCACGACGTCTCAAGTGAACATTTCCTTATATGGACACACATGAAATGAACAACCTAAATCCAAGATCTACTGCTCTTTGCTGCCAACTCCTTCAATCACCAAAAAAGGATAACCAATATAACAACTACTACAACCTGTAGCAACACTATTATTCTTTGACTTTTATCTATGTATTTTTTTTTCCCCATCCTATTATCACAATCTTTCTTTATGTGTTTATTCTTCTTATAGTAGAAGCAATTTATATCCTTAAACATTCCTCAAAGGTATGCTTTTCATGATTAGAAGTAGATCCCTTCACTAAAAATCCCCACCTTAACTAATAATCCCTCATATGGCTTTTCCATCTTCATGTCTTTCAAGTTTAGAATTGACATCTTTAAAAAAATAAATTTTTGATATACTTGACATTAATCGTATGTCTCCCCAATTACATGGTGTAAAAAAAATTGCTTTTAAGAGGGAGATGAAGAGCACAATATTATTAAAACCAAATCTATGTCTTTCTAAAGTACATCAATATTTTTCAAATTTTCAAATGATAGAATTTAACTCATTTTAATATGGTTTAATAGACATACATTTTTTCATGCGGGAAAAAATAGTCTTTACATTTGATGTTGTTTTTTTTAGAGGTTTTTTAACACATATTAATAGTCGAGCTTATGTTATAAGTCATTTGTGATTTTTTCTTCTATGACCTTCATTAAGAGCTCATCCACGAAATACAACAGAATCACTTAGAGAGTTTTTTCAATCATCTCTCATGTCTCTTTCTCCCTATGGTTTTAGGATGTCATATGGGTGCTTTCACAATTCTTTCTACTAGAACATCAAACTTCTTTTTCTTTTTAAGGAACTTTTTGATCTTAAACTTTATGGTTATCATAATCTTGATAAACCTTCACTTTTATGTTATGGTTGCATCAATACAGGAGTAAGTACAATAAGTTACAAGATAATGGTAAAAGAGATCAAGCAAAAATAAAATCTATAATCTAATTTGTTATGCTTAACTAAGCTTACGTTCATAGTTGCGTAGAGTGATGTTGCTTCCCTAGATCTAAATTTAAGTACAATATTGTTTTTAATTTTATTACCGAGCACTATAGTTAGTTTTAGCTTTTGCAAGTATTCGTTTGATGAAGGATTAAAACAAAATTATAATATTATAAATAAATAGAGGTCTCTCAACAATTTTATGTGGTTTTGAGAGTATCATATTTATTTTATTTAGTCCCTACAATATACAAAATTAATTCAAATTGATCCTTAGATGCTAAATTGGGATTAATTTTGTTTAGTCCAGGGGCTAAATTGAGATTAGTTTTATATCATCATTCCTTTAAGAGTGATCATTTTGGTTCAATTTTTGTATAATTAAGACTAAATTAGAGAATTATGATATTCTATGACTAAAGTAGCCACATGCATATAGTTAGAGGAATATTTTAATATTTAGGTTTCTAAATATAATCTATACTACTTCCTTATTTACTGTGATGATTCAACCCAAAGTTTTGGAATTATCAAGATATGAATAGATGATCGGATAGTGAAAGTTGTTAGCTACTAATATTAACCAATGGTAAACAATTATTCACTCAATTGAATGAATCACTAGCGAATAAAACTTCAATTCAACTTAAAGGTAAAATAATTGTATATGAAATTACATTTCTCTATTTTGGTTGTCTATAAATATTTTCAGTCATCTCACTCTTTTTTTTAGTTCAAATTTTAAACATGAAAATACTTATATTTCTAAATTACAATAGTGTTAAAAAAATAACTTCATATTTTTCAAACATAATCGATGAGTTTACAAATAATTGACAATTTATTATTTAATTATAGCTATTAAAGAAGGTTCAAAACATTCTATCTTACAATATTTAGGTGTTTGATATGTTAAATATGTATGTAATTCTTCCAAAATTCTTACCTCTTCTATCCTTCTATTTTTATTTTTTGTAACTTTGGTTTTTTTTTTTGTATTTAAAAAATTTGCCTTTATTAAAAATAGTTTGGTGAATTTAATTATTTCTTAATTTAATAATACAAGAAAAATTATTTACCTTATTTAAATTAACTTATAATTTTCGTTCTATTTAATAACAATCAATATTGAGCTTTAAAACTTATATATATATAAATATTAGAATAATATTATTTACTTATTATTTAATTAGTTAGAGCCGAACACAATCAAACAAAAATTTATTTGTGTTCGGCTTGTTTGTGAATCGAGCTCAAAAGATTTGTTCATGTTTGACTCATTTTCATAATGAATGAATCGAACACGAGTAGCTTAGTGTACCGAACACGAGTTGTTCATGAATGATGAGTTGTTTTGACAACTCTAATTGCCGGCCAAGCATGATGAGAAATTAGCATTTGCTCAAATTTTGTTGTCATTCGCCTCTCTTAAAATCCATTTCTTGACCGTAGAGAGAGACACACACACACACATGGCTTTTCTTCTTTTTGAAGTTTTTTTGGTGCAAGCTTCAATATATCATTGTGATTTACATAAAACCTAAAAAATTGGAATTTACGTATTCAATATCTCAAGCTTCATTTTTACATGCAAAGCACTCTCTGTTATATTTCATTCTTGTGATATGCTCTCCGTCACCCACCATCTTCGATGCTTGAGCCACATCCTAAGCGACCGCGCCATCGATGCAACGATGGGATCACGACGAACAAATACCTACAACTTTTGCCCTGCTCCTATCCGAAACCATTGAGTTAGGTAGGTAACCCGTGTTTTTTTCTCCTACTTTCTCCTACACGAGGTCTTTGCGCACTTCATTGTCCTAATTTCTTTGGATTTTAGGCAAAGCAGAGGCTTCATCTTACTAATTCTCCTGGATTTCAGGCAAAGGGAAGGAAATATGGGATTTAAGTGTCATTTTCGCTGATTGAAAAGAGGAGAAATGAGATTTAAGATCCTGCACTTTGAATTAGTCATAGATTTTTAAATTAGTTAATCTGTAAATTTTAAAATTTCTTTTCACATCCCCTAGCCTCTTCGTTTCTTTTTCACCCTCACCGAAGGTGTAGAATGTATAGACGACGATATCCAATATAATTTGTCAAGTCAGTGACTTCATACCGTTCGAGGCGACAACATAGCAGGAGGCTGGAAATTTCAGCGAGGGGCTGAGTTCGGCATGGGCGGAGTCGCCGGACTTGTTGGACTCCTTGGTTGTGATTATTTCTTCCTTGAGTTCGGTGACGATAGCACAAAAGAACCCATGATGGGGAGTGCAACGAGAAAATAGACTTAATGAAGAGGACAATGTGCATGTAAATATGAAATTTCAGGTGCTGAATGTGTAAATTCCAAACTTTCAAGTGCTATATATGTAAAGGCCCCCTTTTTTCTAAGTGTCTTTGGTAAGGTCTTAATGTTATCCTTGTGTTCTTGGGTTATATCTATATCCATTGATCCTCGTTCAAAATGGACAAGGAAATAGATGATGATGTTAGATGATACATATTCCTTGATCCATCCTGTTGGTGATGATTTATACGGATGAGAAGTACATAGAGCCAAGAGCAAAATATGTAAAAGCAAGAAGATTAATAGCTGATATTGTTAAAGCTAAATTTTAAACCAAATTTGTTAGCAGCTACATTGGAACAAAACTCATCTAGAAATTTTCAGGGATAATGTTGGAAATTTAATCTTCAAAGTTAACCGCATTTACTTTTCATAAGCACTATCTTTTGCCTTGTTAAAGCTAAATTTGAAACCAAATTTGTTAGCACCCACATTTGAACAAAACCCATCTAGAATTTTTCAAGTATAATGTTAGAAATTTAATCTTCAAAGTTAACTGCATTTACTTTTCATGGGCACTATCTTTTGCCTTTTTTGCCTATCAAAAATCTTTCATAGAAATTACTACAATTAACTTACCCACATTTGTTTTTTGGTGTGTGTTACAGGAGTGGTTCTGCTTTGTGGTTCTTGTTTGTGAAAATACTAATTTCCTTTAATTTCACTATGTTGACTTTGCTATTTTTATGAATATGCTTTTATATTAGAGTCAATCATAGTAGTTCATCCAACTTTTGTATTGACAGGAACCGTGGTTGCTATGCTTATTATTGTTCCACTTTACTTTACTGGTGATGGTTTTTATATCAAGGAAGAGAATCAATTTCCAACTTGGCCTATCTATTTTTGCATGTGAGGTTTCTCTAGTTCATCATCTCTAATGTTTACCTTTTATGATATTTCTTTACCCCCAAAAAAAAAAAAAGGTATTATCCTTCTCATACTTGTTGATGTTTACATCGTATGATACTTATGTTAGTAAAAATTAATTCCATTTTTATAGGCTTAGCGCTTCAATAATGCTAGATTCCAATTTCCATGATTATCAAATCCTGTTAGCATATTTTTGGTACATTCAAGAGGCTACATTTCCAAGATTAAATGTACAAACTAGGATAGAAGTCATTGGCTAGACTCTAAATAGTGGCATTCACATAAATACCACACAATTCTGATGTATTTAGTATATAACAACTAAATCTTAATATTTACATGCACAACACTTCGATCTTTGAAATTACATAAAAAACTACTATTAACAACTTTTTGTAAGTGAAAAGCAACTTTTCATTTCATGCATAGGTTTATGACATGAAAGTGCTATAAATGTAAGTACATATAAATTGTGCGGTCTATGTAAATTTCCTCTTAAATATTTCGTTCATGTAATGTTATTTTTAATTTCATGTTCTTATTGTCCTTATACTGTCCTGGTGAAGTATCGGCTTTTGGCTTTGTAGAGTTTGGTAGTGATACACATGGTTAGGACGCTAAGGTTTCAAAACTACAAGAAGGCTCTCCGACGAGATGAAACCTTGAGAATTTCTCTTTTATCTGAGCCAAATCCTTAAAGATTGTTATGCCTTGGCATCTGAAGTTCCAGTTCATCCGGAACATTTTATTTATTGAGATCGTTTCAACTGATGCCAATGGGTTAGGTCCTTAGACTATGATGGAACCTTGCAACATAATGAGCTTGAATTTATGTTGAAGAGAGTTTGCTAATTTTCAAAATGATTATGCGTTTTTTCTTTGTAATATATCTACTTGTTTAATGCAATAAATTATTATGTCTATGCTAATCAAGGAAGTTCACTTAACTATAATTAAAAACTTTTTTTTAAAAGCGTGGCATGGGATTTACTGTATTATTCTTCTTAATTAATTATCTAAAATATACTTTTTTTTCAAATACTTTCTCTACGTAAAAAGACATTAAGAGGCTATACTATATATTTCAGTAAAATGCAATATATTCTATTGAACTTATGTTGAAATATATCTATGGTTAATTATACCACCTCTCTAACTACATGATGATAAAATTTATCTCTAAATTACATATAGCTGTATCTAGAGAGAGGGAGGAGAGAAGTAGGTGATGCAAAGGGAGAGAGAGAGATAGGAACCTGTTGTATATGTTAATATGTATAGATAAGTTTTGACCTCTCTTTTGGCATGGTGAAATCTTCTAACTTGGATTTTAGATTTTTGATAGTTGGCTTATTGCATAAACACTATTCTTGTAGACACCACCTGAGCACTCATCTTCTTTTGGTATTTTATGTGCATTTCTCAAGATGTCGCTTCTTTTGCTAGCTTGGCCCAAGCAGCCTTCTTCTTGGCAACTCCTTGCAGTTGCTCTATTCTTTTCTACATGTGTTTGATGTTTCATCCTGGCAAGTGGCTTTTTCTTAGCAATTTGTCCATAGGACCTACCCTACCCTCTCTCAGTTCAATGTTGACACCAGAAAGGATAATTTTTTGGTAGCTTAATATTGGTTTTGGCAATATTTACCTCTTAGGATGTTGCCCTTCTCGATGTTTGTCTCTACAACTCTAATTTTGCTTTGCTATAGTATCCTCATGGAAGTGAGCTCTTACAGGCTTTTTAGAAACTCAACTAACCATCCAGAGGTCCCAGTCTTGAACATTTAAAGTCACAAGCCCCTATTGTGACTGCATATAATGCTCTTATAGCATTATATTTACTTCAAATAGAATAGATGGATCCCCAAACGTGTACGTAAAAGTTATCTATTGTGGATTCTCGCAATGTTTCAGTCTTTTCCCTTTATGAAATTATATTAAGGCATGCCACACCCATTTAAGAAATATCCTCGAGTGCATCGCCTTCCATCTTGGCTACCCCCCGAATGTTCTGTTTTACTAAATCTTGGATGAGGGCCCTATAAACTCCTCCAGCTCTTTTGGATTTACACAACAGAAGATTATGTGGTGCAGGGTTACTCTCCTTGGCATTATGCTACTAGGACCTTGAAGCCGGAAACTCAAAGAGAACTGTAATATTTTGACCTTCTCCTAGTTAGCCAAGTTCTCCACTCTATGAACCTTCTTTTACTCACCTTCCAATAGTCGAAGGGGCAACCAACTTTATAAAACACATTTACAATCTTATGAATGACTCTTGGGACCAGCCTGTTCGAGGAGGTTCTTATAGCTCATGTTTAGGAAGATAGGCAGACCCTACCACAAATTTACCATGCAAAAATTCCAGCATTGTCTGTTTCACTCATATCTGTATGCTAAAGGCTATTGTTTTAGTTATTTGTCGACTTCAATGCCTGGAGATCTTGCATTGTAGATTGTGTTCTCCAATACTACTTGTCGATTCTGTCGACTTGATACATTGTTGTTGAGATCTTCAATACGCTCTCACAAAAGTTGTTTTACTTTTCAGCATCTGTTCTGCCCGATAACCTTCGTTCAACACACCAACTCACATGTGTGTTGGGCCAGTTAGCCTACATTGGCGTCTCATCGAGCTTATTCAACTAGCAAGTCTTAGGACTTTAATTTTATACCCTTTTGTTGACCTTTTCCTTAAAATTTGCATTTATTGCCAATATTTGATGCAATATCACTTAAGGATTGATTTGAGAAGCTTTGTAATAAATACTGTATTGGTGATTATTTAAGGAACCCTTTTTCTATGATGAATCTTTGTGATATTTTCCAACAATATCTCTGATGTTACTCTATAATGTATTTCGGACAAAGCCCCTTTGTATGGAATTCGAGTGGGTGAGAGCTCTAAATATTGATTCTCTCTCTACTTCAAACTTATTCATGTCCTCATTTTTATTACTTTCTTGGCATTATATTGGAGATTTATTGCCTTGCATGTGTAAATTGGCTTATGATGAACCAAGTTCTCTACCTTAATAAATAGAATTATAAGATTTGATCTTTTACTCTAAAATGTAATTAACTAAAATCAACCTAATATTGAAATAAGAATGGTTTCTTGACCATTCTCGGGCCAATTGTTTAAAATTTAATGAGTCTGCCTTATCTTAGTTGTAACAAAATAGTGGTTTAACATCCGACTAATCATTTTCGATATAGCTATGCCAATTATCATCAAAAGTTTTGTTGGCTCATTTTCATCTGAACCTTCATATAGTTAAGGTTAACACTGCGGTCGATAACAAAATAGAATTCATCACTTAAATGTCCCTCGTATGCATGTAGCTATAAGGTTTAATTTCACATCAATCTTTATGCATCATTTAGATTTGATAACATTAGTTTTTAAAATTTACTTAGATTCGTTACACTGATCTAGGAAAGACCGGCCCAGCCAAGCCGACTAGTTGCCTAGGAAGATTCCAGTTTGTGGGTCTTTAAAGCCATAATCATGCATCCAAGGAGAGGAATTGGGGGGGGGTTTGGTTTTTTTTTTTTTGTTTGCTCATAGCGGCGTCTAGGGTTTGTGGAGAGTCGATTCACTTTGAATTGTACATTACCCTTGTATCTTGTTTGTTTGCTTGGATACTTGTAAAATTAGCTCGGATCTAGGTTTTTCAGTTGATTTCTTGCTATTATTATTTGTTTTTGTCTCTGGGGCGTATCAATTTGGTATATGAGCACGAACTTGGAGAGATGACAACAAGAAAAGTTGATACTTTGGAGGAGAGATTGGAAGGAGAAGTAGGGCAACTTAAATCCGATATACTGGAAAGGTTCTCAACCATAGATGAAAGGTTTTCCTCCATAGAAAATCAATTTGAGGTTGTGGAGGAGATGTTGAGCAAGTTTATTGAGATGCAATCTAAAGTCAATCTTTAGCCAAATTGAAAGGGAAAGAAATTGAACGAGAGGAACATGAGAAAGAGACCATCCACCATGAAGAACTTCCTCCGATAACTCTGATCAAGATTTCTGAGGAAGGGGGTTTTGTCGAAACATATAGGCGTGGTTATGAAAGGGGTTGGGAGGAGCATGAAGATTGGAGGAGGGAAACCAGATGGGGGTATGGCTATGGTTGTAGGAAGAAGTTTCATCCCAAGTACATGGGGGGAAACACTAGAGAGAGGAAAATTAGGAGTTGATGCTAGGGTAATGAAGTTGAGATGCCGATCTTCGAAGGGGAAGACGCGCATGGATTTGTGTATCGGGTAAAACAATACTTTGTGGTGAATAGGCTAATGCGGAGGAGAGGAAATTGAGGAGGTAATGCTAGGGTGAGATAGTTAAAGATGTTGATTTTTGAAGGAGAAGACTGTCGACACTAAAAAGAGAGGTTTGGGGGTGTCGCCAGTAAGAAGCTGTCGGCAGCCGGAATTGAAATCCCATCGCCCCCTTCGGAAGGACGTTTTAATTTACGTATATATA
>NW_018164444.1:60841361-60842920 GCF_001263595.1 Phalaenopsis equestris | reverse complement strand
TGCGAAACCGTTTTATTTGCCGACAAGTTCCCCTATTTAATACAAATAATTAAATAGGGTTTATTTTAAGCTGAGTTTGGAAAAGCTTCCTATAAGGGCAAACCCCTATAGTTAATTACATCTTAAATGACCGAAGTCACCCAAGAAACTCTCGATAAAAATCAGAGAATAATGTCTTCAAAGAGGTCAAAAGGATAGGACTTTACAACGAAATCGGACAAAGATGTGTGAAGGGGGAAAAACTCAAATCTGGAACATTGGTAAGGAATTCAAATGAAGAGAAACTAGTGGAAGCCACAGATTCTGAGGAGAACCTCAGTAGGTTCCCAGTCTATCCTATGGTTTGACTTTAGTTTTAAGAAGAAATTATTAAAGTATTTCATCCTGCCAATTTTATTTAATTAGGGCTTATATTTGCGCGACAGAGTCACACAAATTGCCTGAAAGATATGAGGGTTTACATCGTATTTGACGACGACCTCGGAACCTAGAACCAGTTTAGGGCTCAAATCGTACGGCAGAGCTGTGCGAATGCCTAAAGAAAATTTGGAGGATTTATGTTGCTTCAGGCGGACAACCTCGAAATCCTATGGATTGTTGTTTAATTTCTAGGAAAAGGGATGGTTTTGCTGGGGAAGACATGTTTTGCTGTTGAAGATGGTCGTGCTGCCCACTGCGTTAGCTCCAAGCTCCTCGACATGACGACTTTGAGTTTTTTAGGGTGTCCAGTTATATTGTTAAATCAAACGGCCCTATGGTTGTAGTCCTCTAAACATCCTATGCAAAAAGGAAACATTCTTGAAGTTATTTACGTAAAATGTGCAATGCAGAAACAAAGCAATAGAATGCACGTGGAACAGGAGTAGGCAAAAACATGAGCAGTATAACATGCTATACAAGAAGAACAGTAGCAAGTAGAAATAGGACAAGTGTAACATGCTTTACAGTACGGTAGCAGGTAGAAACAGAAAAATTATAACATGCTATACAGGAAGAACAACAGCAGGTAGGAACAGGAAAATTAAGTACTGTAAAATGTGAAACAAACCAGTACACCCGTGAGATCCGATGTTCCTTAAATGTAGCAAGCCTAAATGCATCTCAAAAAGCAAAGTCTGGAAGAAAACGTCAACCAGGAAATTCGAGGAAAAGCGGAAAACTCGAGAAAATCAACGAAAGAGACTCAAGTGAAAGAAAATCCTCAAAACTCTTGGGAAAACCCCGAAAGAAAAGAAAAGTAACACGAGTGCTCTGTCCCAAAACTTTGATAAAACAAAGAAACAAAATTCGGATGGGGGACTGCAAGCACTCGTATAGGGCTAGACTCAGCTATATTTATTCTCGAGGGTCCACGAAGGCTACTCGGTCACCCGAACGTATAAAGCCCTCCACTCGTCTAGAAGTGTGTCTTGAACCTCACTTAGGGGGCTATTTCCCAGCCTAAATAGGTATTCGTCAGGTGGACAACGTATTTTAAAAAAACATATTTTAAAATTTATGTTTTTTTGACATACACATAAATCTCGAAAAAGATTATCAAATTTTGTTTTATAAAGAAG
>NW_018164444.1:60724129-60839592 GCF_001263595.1 Phalaenopsis equestris | reverse complement strand
AACCTGCATGTCTCAACATTCTAAGCATGAAATTATTCCAACAAATATATGAACAGGGGAGATGCCTCATGAAGAGTTAAGTCGGATTCTTAAAACAAGATACAAGGCTTTCCAAATTAAACAAGTTTTCTTATAACATATATTTCAAGCCAGTGAAAGCCACAGGAAGCCAAAACCGAGCCCCCACATATGTATAAGAAGTAAAGCGAACTCCCTAGCATTCATTTTAAGCAAGAACCAATCATAAGATGCCAAAGCCGAAACCCCAACATGCTTGTAAGAGGAGCAAAAATCATTTCAAAGTCATGTCTTAACTCCCTAAATGTTTCCAACATAAACATGCCACAATAATCATAAAGATGTCATAGCCTCCCTAGTTTAAGCAAGTAACCAAATCTAGTTTTACACATGCTCACATTTTCATTTTCAAATGCACTTGAAGTGAATATCTCAAAAAAATATATATCCAAATAAAATGACCTAGCATGCTGTATCCTCGATCAGAGCTAAACTCAAAGGCTCGGCAGAGAGAAAAAACCGAAAAGAAACGGTGCACCGAAGAAGAGGGGGAAAGAAAGGGTACCTCTGTAATGCCAAAGTAAAGCACTGCAACGCAAGAATTCACCTCAAAGAAATGCTCTCACAGAAAATCTCTTCCCAAACTCCTCACAGCCAAAATTCACACTCCTCTCAGAAAACTTTTTTTTTTCTTTCAACAACCTTAAAAATCTCAAAAGAAACTGTGTTTATAGGTAGAGAAGAGAGAAGAAGAGAAAGGAGATCACCCCTCGACCCACGACAAAAATCAATTTTCTCGAATTCCATGAGCAATTCAAAATTTGGGCTCCCCAACTCTTTGGTTCCCTAACTCTGAATTTTGGGCCCATCTTTCATCTTCGGGCTCACAGGCGGGCCGATGACTCTTCATCTTCTTCGGCTCACAAGCAACCCGTCGTTTTCTTGAACGTCCCAACTTTGGCCCGCCAGATTAGAGGCCCAATTTTATTTTTATTGTCTAAGGCAGGATTTGAACCGTGCCACCCTCTCATGAAGCAAAAGAACTTACCAACTGAGTTGTCTTCAACTTCTAAATATATAAGGAGAAAAAATATGCTTATACCAATACTAATAAAATAATATATATTGATACGTATGCAAGACATAAATGCCCCAGATCTTGATATTTTTTGACGATAAAAATGGTCTCGCCCGAAAATAGGGGGGTAATTGATACACAACCAAAAAATTTCCATCATCCGACACTAATCTCAAGACATTGCACGGATTTCAAAAATGATGTTTTGAGCAAGAAACATTCAAATCTTGATAAAAATTTATCCAAAGCTCCAATTTCAGCAAATTTAAAGTCATATCGACTGGCTCGATGAAACACACCTAATAATATAATAACTAGTCTAATCCGAGTCAAATCAAGCCCAGATCAAGCCATTAAGCCACCCTTAGAAGATTTTAAGACACATTTGGAAGGTCAAATAGATGTTGACAAATGGTGGCGATCGGACGCGTCGATTCTCCGAATTGCGAAGTTATGCGCTGGTGCAGTCCGTTTTGTCATCCGGGATCGCTCGGACGACGTCGTCGACAATCGGGCTAGAAACACGTCAAAATTTAAACTTCACAAAACTTCGACCCGTGGTTGATCGCCTCGACAAGTTTACTCGAGTCTTCGACAAATAATAGTGCAAGCGATGTGAATTGTGGCGATCGGACGCGTCGACTCTCCGAATTGCAAAGTTTGTGCGCGCGGGAGTGCGAATTGTGCAAAAGGTCACCCTTCTCTTTTAGGTTTCCTCATGTTGGTTTCATCCTTCTAAGTGTTAGAAGTCTATACCACACACGCGAAACTCCAGAAGGGGACAGAAGTGGGTTGGATTTCTAAAACGAGGCGGGTCCCATTTCTAAGATTCTAAGATAGTCGAAGGGAGGTCCCTAAGGCTAGATTCTAAACCCTAAGAGGAAAACTAGACCTCACTAAAAATGAGGTCAACAAAGACACACATGGATGAGTGTATTGGGTGGAGCGATATTTCACGGTGAATGGGCTAAATGGGTAGGAGAAGCTCGTGGAGGTAGAGTTATGTTTGGAAGTTAAAACTCTAATATGGTTTCGGTGCAGGGAAGCGAGGTTTCCGATCTGTTCGTGGGAGAAAATTAAGGATTCCTTATTGAAACATTTTCGAGTCATTAAAGAAGGAGACCTACATGAGCAGTTCTTTGTCTTGACTCAGGACGAGACTGTCATGGAATATAAGGAGTGGTTCGAGCTATTTTCGGGACTGACGAGGGGGGATTTCTGAAACAGGAGGATTCCACAAGTGTACCTTGACGACTATGACACCAAGGACCCAAACAATATCATTTCAGAATGAGGCTTCGAAGGAATTATGAGTACCCTAACCAACACATTGACGTGATCATACCAGTTTTGGTCGTGACCACGCCAACGAGTGGTCCCAAATCCATGGTTTTTGCTTTAAAAAGGATTTCCAGGGATTTTTTGTAGGAGATTCTGGAACAAAGAGATGTTGGAGGTTGTTGAAGGCAAGGATTAGGGAGAATTTGAGTCCTCTCTTGAAGGTCTTCTTCCTACCTTGGTTGAAACTTTCAAGGGTGAGTTTTTTTTCTCAATTTTGTGAGTTATGAGTGATTATTGTATGAGAGGAAGGATTGCTGCTATTGTGGACAAGACAAGTTATTATAAGTTTAACATGTTTCTGTTGCTTGCATTGAAATCCTGCATAGTTTTCTTTCTTATGGTTTTCTCAGTGATGCGTGGCTGAATGTGGGGGTCCGTCTAGAGGTCAACTTTAAGCACCTCATAGAGGCAGAGATGCATGACAAGGGAGCAAAGGGATTATGTTTTTGATGTGATGAGAAGTATGCCCCAGGCCACTGATGTAAGAATCACATGTTCTAGTTCTTACAAATTATGATGGGGAGGAGGCAGATTGTGAGGGGTTAGATGAAGAAGCGAGAGAGGGAGAGGAGCACTTATACTTGGATGTAGTGGAGCTGCCTCTCAACTCAGTAGTGTGATTCACTCCTAAGCTCACCATGAAGGTGAGGGGACAGATCGGTTAGCAACCTGTAGTGGTGTTGGTGGATAGCAAGACCGCTTACAATTTCATTTCAAATCGGGTCGTGGATCAGTTGGGGTTGAAGCTGTTAGATGCGAGAAGCTTTGGGGTCATGATGGTGACAGATAAGGTGAAGAAAAGTCAGGGAATTTTCAGGGGATTGGGTTTTTGACACCACAGGGTCTACAGGCGGTGGAAGATTTTGTTCCCTTGGATTTGGGAAGCACTGATATGATTATGGGAATGAAGTGGCTAAAGAAGATTGTAGAGATGAAGGTCGATTAGAAATCATTGACGGTGGAGATTATGGAGGGGAGGAAGGTGGTGTTGAGTGAGGATGCTAACTTGTATAGAACCATAGTCTCACTCAAATCATGGTCAAGACAAATATAGAAAGCAAGGTTGGGCTATCTGGTGTTGCAGAGCATAGAAGAGATTTGAGCTCCCTGGGAGTGTTCAACAGTTTCTGCAACTGGTTTCTGACATCTTTCAGTAGCCTAGCGAGTTACTGCTACCGAGGGGGCACGAACATGCCACCATGTTTAGGGTTGTTAACAATCCAATTTTGAGCCGTGTTGGGGTTGGCTCAAAATCAACTTGAAAAAAATTTGATCCAAAATTTTGGCTCTTACTTCGGCTAATTTATTTCGATTCCAACCAAAATTTGAATTAATTTTCGAGTGTTTAATGATCTTCGAGCTAAATTTGCTAAATTCACATCCCCAACATTACTCGTGCTGTTAACGATTCGATTTTGAGTAGAGACTTCAGCTCGAAAAAAAGTTTGCTTATTGTGATCCGATTTTGATCTGAGCCAAAATTCGAATTAATTTTCGAGCAATTAATGATCTTCGAGCTAAATTCAAAGTTGTAATTACGTTGAAAGAAGGTGCTCCTATTAGTGTCAGACCCTAGCAATTTTTTCATATTTAGAAGATTGAGATAGAGGTTGATCCGGGAGATGCTCGAACTAAGGATTTTCAGACCCAGTATGAGCCCCTTTTTTAGTTCAGTTCTATTGGTGAAGAAAAAGTTACAGTAGTTGGAGATTTTCTATGGACTATAGGGCTCTGGAAAAGGAAACCGTATTGGAAAAATTTTCTATTACGGTGATTGAGGAGTTAGATGAACTTTATGGAGCGGTCATCTTCTCGAAGATCAATATGAAATTGGGATACTATCAGATTAGGATAAATCCATCGGATGTGCACAAGACAATGCTCATTACTCATAGATGTTGTTCGGCCTTACCAGTGCTTCAACCACATTTTAGTCTCATGAACATGGTTTTTAAACCTTACCTCAGAAAATTTGTCCTTGTATTTTTTTGTTGACATTTTGATTTACAGTCATAAGGAGGTCGAGCATATGAAAACTAAATATAATATTGGAGATGTTGAGAGGGCACCACACGAACTTGAAGAAATGTTCATTTGCAAAATCAAAGGTGGAGTACCCAAGGCACATGATGACCAAGGTAGGGGTAGCAGCATACCAGTCCAAGATCGAGACTATGTTGGACTGGCCTTTGTTGGGGAGCTTGAAGGAGTTGAAAAGGTTCTTAGGTTTCACCAGATACTACTGAAATTTTATGAGAGAATATGGTGCAATTGCATGGTCGCTGACGAAACAGCTAAAGAAAGACAGTTTTAAGTGAGGGGAAGCAACGACACGGGCCTTTGAATAGCTAAAGAGAGCCATGACCAAAATTCCAGTATTAGTACATACTTTAGGTGGCCATTTTTGGTAGAGATCGATGCATCACGGTATGGATTGGGAGCAATGCTCTTGGAGGACCAATATCTGATTGCCTATTTTAGCTACAACCAGGCTCAAATCTGCATACGAGCCAGAATTGATGTCTATTATCTTAGCCATTCAGAAGTGGTGTCCTTATCTGTTGGGGTGACACTTTATAATCAGGATAGATAAGAGAAACTTCAAGTATTTGTTAGAGCAGAGGATGGTTTTTGAAGAGTGTTAGGGGTGGCTATCCAAGTTACTTGGATATGATTTTGAGATCCAGTATTGCCCGCAACTGGAGAATAAAGCTACTGATATACTATCAAGAAAGGTGGATGAGGCCTAGATGACAGCTTTATCAGTACTTTTGGTCTTATAGATTGGCAGGAGAGTGAATAGGATAAAGGACTGAGGAAGATTAGAGTTGTTATAGGATCCAAACAATCATCCAAGATATGCATTAAGGTAACAACTACTACTCTTTCAGAGAAGATTCGTGTTTCCGAGGGAATCATGGTACATCCCAAGGTTGTTGCAGGAGTTTCATGTAAGCTCAATTGGTTGACACTTAGGGTACAAAACTGTCGGCAGAGCTATATTGGGCGATCATGGTCAGAGATTTAGAGGACATGGTTGCGAGATGTGATGTGTGCCAACGACACAAGTCTTCGATTATGGCACCAAGAGGGTGACTGCAACCCCAAGCTTTCCCTGAGAAGGTTTGTGAGGAAGTGATGATGAATTTTATAAAGGAGTTGTCACGATCAGAGCGATTTACAGCAATATTGGCGGTAGTTGATCACTTGAGCAAATATCCACACTTTTCTCCATTACGACACCCTTACACTGTTGTCTCAGTTGTTACCGTCTTCGTAACGAGAAGTGATTCATTTGCATGGGGTTCAGAAATCCATTGTATTAGACAGGGACAAGGTGTTCCTCGACCAATTTTATAAAGAACTATTCAGATTGCAAGGGATATTTCAGAAGAGTACATCATATCATCCTACCAGAGCTCTCTAATTAGCTTATCAACCCATGTTTCTCTTAACTTTGTTAGCACCCCATCCTATAAGTTGAGTATCATTCTCCTTGATTTAGTTATCACCTTCTAAATCTAACTTCTCTCAGATAAAAGTTCAATATTTAATATCCAAAAAGACTAAAGCGTCCATTGTTTACTGGATAGAACAAATGTTTTCTAAACTTTTGGTATAGGTTCAAATCCTATTGGGCACAATTTTTTTCTATAAGTTCAAATCCCATGTTCAATCCCAAGTCCGGACGTGAAAAATGGAGGGTTGTGTTAGGTAGTCGACAACCAAAATAAAACTTGTCGAAAAAAAAAATCATAACATGAAGCCTTTTGATCATTGTGTAACTGTTAGAGCGTCCCCTAGAAGCGACACACTGTATGACCTGAATATAGTGAAAAGTGTGCAAGGGCTGCTATACCGGCGCCCGGGTGTAATTTCAAATAAGCAAGTTTTTTCACATTACGGACAGATGTGTGTAAAAAAATTAGTCCATGAAACTAATGAAACTAAAATCAGGATAGGATATGGGAATATATGTACTCTCAATGATAAATTAATTGAATTAGTTGATATTATGATTCATAGAAAGATTAATGTATTATGTATTCAAGAAGCTAAATGGGTGGAAGAAAAGATTAAGGAGATTGATAACTTAGGCTTTAAACTTTGGTATTCCGGTAAGAGTCGCACTAGAAATGGTGTAGGTGTAATTATAGATAAGAGTTTGAAAGATAATGTTGTAAAAATTAATAGAGTTGGTGATAGAATTATTGCCCTTAAGATTATTATTGATTCTAAGATTTTTAATTTTATAAGTGCTTATGCTCTTTAGGTAGTTCTAGATACAAGGACTAAAATAAAATTCTGGAATGACTTAGAAGACTTAATATAAATGATACATCTTGAAGAAATATTTTTTATTGGAGGAGATTTAATGGAGGAGATTTAAATAGACATGTCGGTAGGGTGGTAGAATATTTCAAAAATATTTATGGTGGCCACACTTTTGGAGTGACGATTGAAGAAGGTAAAGTCATTTTAGATTTTGCTTTGGCATATGATTTTGTTACAAGAAAAAAGATGTGAGAATGTCTAATAAAACACAAATTGATTATTTTCTTATGAGAAGAAAAGATCGACGAGATTGTAAAGATTGTAAGATCATTCCGAGTGAGGATTTAAGTCCCAACATCCATTATTAGTTCTAGATTTTAAGATGAAAAGTTGTAAAAAAAAGAATGTCAGGACTCATCAACGTAGAATTAGATGGATAAACCTAAAAGACAAATAAAATTATTTTAAGTAAAATTCAAGATTCCAAAATTTGGGATGTTCATAAAGAAGCAAATGCTATGTGGGATAACAAGCACTATTAAACAAGTAGCAAAAGATTTATTTGGAGAATTAAAAGAAAAAGTTTCAATAAATAAAAATAGTTTATGGTAGAATAATAGAGTGCAAAAAAAGATAGAATATAATAAGTTATGTTATAAAAATTTATTTATTTGTAAAAATTTAGAGAACTGAAAAAAATATCAAACGGCTCGTAGAGAGTCTAAAAGAACTATCTGTTATTCTAAAAATTCTGCTTTTAGTGATCTTTATGATAGATTAGATGCTAAGTAGGGTAAAAAATATATGTAGAAACCAACCAAACATAGAGAAAAAAAAGTAAAAATTTAACCCAAGTAAAATGTATTGAAGATGAAAATCAAAAAGTGTATTTAATGAAAAAAGATATTCAACATAGATGGGTGAGTTATTTTGATAAACTTTTTAATGATGTTTCTGAAAATACTATCAACTTTAGTGATTTTAATATCGTTGATAATAAGAAAACGTTTTATTTTTACCGTCACATTAGTAAAAAACAAGTTGATGAGGCTTTAAAGAAAACCAGGGGTGGAAAGTCTATAGGACCTGATGATATCCTAATTAAAGTGTGAAAATATTTAGGAGATTTGTGAGTTTCTTGGCTTACCAAACTCTTTAATATTATTTTAAAAACTAAAAAGATGCTTGAGAAGTGGAGGAAGAGTATTTTGGTTTGCATTTTTAAGAATAAAGGGGATGCACAAGAGTGTGCAAATTATAGAGGAATTAAGTTGATATGTTATACTTTAAAATTATGGGAGAGAGTAATTGAACATAGGTTAAGACGTATTACAAAGATTTCTCATAATCAATTTGGTTTTATGTCGGGCAAGTCTACCATGGAAGCTATACATCTATTGAAAGGTTTGATGGAGAAGTTCAGAGATAATAAGGAGGATCTACATTTGATTTTTATTGATTTAGAAAAAGCTTACAATAAGTTTCCAAGAGATGTTCTTTGGAGTGTTCTAGAGAAGAAAGGTGTTGATATGACTTATAGTCAAGTCATTAAAGATATGTATACTAGACCTGTTACTTGTGTTCGAACGGAAGGAGGATTGACCAAATATTTTCCTATTTCTGTTGGATCACATCAGGGTTCGGCTTTAAGCCCATATCTTTTTGCTTTAGTTATGGATGGTCTTACTGGACATTTACAGGATGATGTACCTTGGTTTATGCTTTTTGCTGATAATATCCTTCTCGTTAATAAGACGAGAGAAAAGCCCAGGAACAACTTGAATTATGGAGGTCTACATTGGAGTCTAAAGACCTTCATTTGAGTAGAACTAAAACTGAATACTTGGAATGTAATTTTAGTAGTTGTAGCTCTAGTGATAGAAGTGTAACTTTGGGTGATCAAATTATTAAAAGGTGTGAACGATTTAGATATCTCGGGTCTGTTGTTCAATGCGATGGTGATGAAGATGGGGATGTTAATAGTAGAATTCGAGTTGGTTGGTTGACATGGAGGAATGCTTCGGGCCTTTTGGTTGAGATGGAAGATAGAATTTATTTGAATTATATGTATTTAAAAGTATATTCAGATTATGTTGTTATTTTTTTAGGATGACTATGAATGGACATAATTGAATTGATGTTTAGCATAGCAATTATCTAGGCGTGTTATTGTCAAACTTTTGAGTAGTATAGTTTCGGGAAAATTGTAAAGACTTTTGAGATATGTACATTTCTATGCTTTGATGTTTAGTAGGTCTATATGTTTTTAGTGAAATTATTACACACTTCTCTTTATAATGACTATGAATGGACATAATTGAATTGAATAGTTTATGTTTTTGACGATTGAGTGAGACCCATCTATCACCCACTTAGTCTTGATTTGTACAAGTTTGGATGAGTTTTGGTGGGAATTGTGTCGGACTGAGTAGTTCAATCTCTTTTGCACCCATGTTTAATCCTATAAGGGGTCAGTTGGGTGTGACGCAATATTTCTCAGACTGGGTTCTCGTTTTATTTTCTTCCTAGCTTGGTTACCACACGGTAAGTCCCAACATCTCTCAGATTAGGTTCCTATGTACTTCATAGCCAAGTTGTTAATCTGTAAGTAAAATATCCTTCAAACCGTGTTTTCACCACCCGGGTTCTTTCTAATAGGTTTATTTTCCTGCAAGTTCATTTTCTCTCAAATTGGTATTATCAGTCCATAAGTTTAATATCTCCGTTTTTGGGTTATCACCCTACTTTTTGCTCAACTGGGTCATCATCACGCCAAGTATTGTATTTATCGGGTTGGGTAAATAGACCATAAATCCTTTTTTTTCTTAAAATTCACATGGACCTTTGGAATGGCCCCTGGCAGCCTTATCATTCTTTCTCTAAATTATACATATATTTTGCTATTTGGGGGCTGGTTCATCTCCAGACGCCTTTCTTAGTCCGAGTTATCATGTCAGGCTTTATACCCCGAAAATCTAGTGGATCCTCTTGAAGCTTTCTTTCCTCTAGCGAGCACAACAATTGTTGCTGATCAAGCATAAAACTGGATGCTTCTCTTAGTTTCCTCAAATATGGTTTTTTTTTTTTTAATTTTATTATTATTATTTTTTTTTTGGCATCGGCAATCTCTTACAATGTTGCTGGCCTTTTTTTTTCTTTTCTGTTGACTGGTGACAAATAATTGGAACGATGGTGCTGAATGTGGGTCTAAAATTCGAGAAAGACTCCAACCACTGCATCGTGGCTCAGCTCGCCATTGGACTTTTTTATTGGATACCTTTAAGTGTATACATTTTGAATTGCCCTATTTGTTGAAATTAAAAAAAAAACATGAATAGTCTTTACCATAAAACACCAAACCCAGTATTATTTTTCTTGCAAACCTTGACAATGAAATCAACCTCCAAGGTTGAAATTCAAATCTCATTAACAATGCAAAAAAGGCTGAAACAATTCTTATTTTAGAATTAGAAACGTTGGCTGAGATGAAGTGAGCGATCAATTTTCCTCTTTTTGGGTTGCTAGGAGCTTCATTTTTTCTACAAATACCCCTGCTCAACACTGTGTCTGCATATCTTTTTCTTTTAATTTTCCTGTTTTATGACCTTTTTTATGCTTCTTGCTAAGAACATTCCTTGTATATAATGATGTATTGTGGTAAACTAAAAAATAGAACTTAAAGTGGATTAAAGTCTTATCTGATCATTGACTGCATTCAAAAATGATTTTGAATTTCTTTTTAAATGAATCTATTGTTTTGTTCATTAATGTGATATGTGCGCCTAAGCATAAAAGGGTGGTACTATACCTTGTGAGATCAAATAGGCTATTATACTGATTAACCAGCCTTTCAGTGCTTCATGCATATTTCTCAACACATCCAAGACTTATGCAGATTGGTTTAATCAAGGTTGACTATTATTAGCATATCATTTATTGTAATGAATTACTCCTTTAACCATTTCGAGGAACGGAATTCTTGGTGCCCTCGTTCCTTTTCTCTCCAGAAACCAATGGATTCTCCCTTTTTTTTTTTTTTTTGAAGATAGTCTAATCTGATGAGCAATCTCATAAACATACCATTCTTTTTTATATTATTGTTCATAATCTGTTAATTAAACTCTCTCAGGCCATCTGTTACCATCAGCTTGGTTCAAGAAACAACTTGACATTAAGCCATGACTTTAATATTTGAATTTTCTCCTCTGTAGTCTCTGGTGTATATCTAGCTGAGAGGATTAACAGTTTTCTGGCTAAAAACTGGAAGAGCTTCGCTGGCCAGAATTACTTTGATTCCAATGGTCTGTTCATTTCTGTCGTCTGGTCTGCTCCTCTTCTACTCATATCAATAGTACTTGTGGTAATTAAATATTAATTTTTTAAGGTTTTTTTTTTTTTTAAATTTTTTTTAAATTTTTTTGCGTAATTTCCTTTGCGTAATTTCCTCACAAGGCTAACATATTATTTTTACTTATTTATAGGTTAACACACTGATATCTTTGTGCAAACTTATTGTGAAGTGGAAGAAAGCTGAACTGAGACACCGTGCTAGGCTTCAACGTGGGAAGCAGGATTAATATCCTTACGACAATTATGCTTCAAGTATCCGCACTTTTTGTTTTTTTCATTGGTGGAATGTTGAAATCTACATTTTTTTCTATTTGGCTGCCCTTTGGATTTTGGGGATGATAAGATAAATCATATTCATTTTATGCAGCTGTTAGTATTTTTTTTTCATTATTATTGGAGTTACAAAATAATGAGCAGAATGGAGGCTTTTTTTCTGTATTTAGTTTTATTTTTCTTTCAAGAAGTCCCATAGAGATCTAATCACCACAGTTTCACCTCAAAGCATAAGGAAACTAACCTTCCTATTGCTGTGTAAAGCCCTATAATTTCATCTAATAGGCATATTAGTCAGAACAACAAAACTTTAACTCCTCAAGCCTTGATAGATTTTTGTATGAACTTAAAGATTCAATTTTTATGAATTTCGTTTAATACAAACGGTATTAAGCATTCACTGTCCTGATGCCCCTTTTGGTTAATTTCTTGTTGTCTTCATTTTTATATATTCTTTATTTTGATCAAATTTTCAATCTCATTTATTTTTTAAGGACTTGTCTTGTGACATTGTAGTTTTGGCTTTACAGATGTCCTCTTTCCATGGAGAAAATATTACATTCGAAAACTGTATGTCCGGACAACCAACTGCTAGGTGTCACGTCGCCACACATGTCGGCGCCAGACGACGTAGCGCCCGGCAGTTAGCCGTCTGCATGTCCGGACTGTAATATTTTTTCCTGTTTCTGGCATTCACATGAATCCTGTTGTGCCAATTACCATAACAATGTATATTTATTTTTTTTCTTCACCATTCCTGTCATCTTTTTCAGAGTAATTCATTCATTTTTCTTTTAAATTTTGCTCAGTTGGAGGAGCCTGAGACAGATTACAGTATCTTCACCGATGTCAACTTCTTTATCTGCACCTCTTGTTATTATATAACTATTAACAATGTTATCTTTAATGATCTATCCAATACTATCTCTATTGTATTCTTATTGTCAATCTTTCAACATATAATAGTCTATAGATTTCCTATTTGTTGAGGTGGGGAGCGTGGTAGGTAATTCTTATAAATTTATATATTTAATATCCAAATTTTTATATTTATATTCATAATACTCAAATCGTTAATATGTAATCTCAAAAATAAAATAAGATAAATAGACCTTCAGGCATCATTTTAGGACATTAAAATGTTATAAATATGAATATAAAAATTTGAGTGCTAGATATGTTAATACATAAGAATTGAGTGCTATGCATTTAGCTATGTATGTAAATTTCCAAAGAAAATGATGAGATCAAAGATTTGATTGGATAGAATCTTGAAATTCTTAAATTTATTTTGGGATAACTAACTAAATATGATATATAAAAGCATAATAAAATTTTATGGTAGAATTATTTTAAAATGTCTAAACTTTTATAATCAATGCAAATAAAAAATTTAGGGTCCGTTTGAGGCAGCTTATTTGGTGTGTTGGCGCTTTGAAAACACACTTTGCTTGTTTGGGTAAACTACGTTTTGACAGTATTTTCAAAACCCTAAAAACTTTTTTTATACCGCACTGATCTAAGTGCGGTGATAACTTTCTGGCAGCGGTCTTACTTTTTCAAAAAAAAAAAAATTTGTAATAATCACCGTACCGAGCTTATCGGTAGATTATTTTTAATCAATTTATTAATAAATTATTCAATAAGTTGCAGATGCAGAGCCTAATAAGCTATAGCTGCTCCAAACAGACCCTTAGTTAAGATATCAAACCATTTTTCTTCCTGCATCACGTTTATTATTCTATAGGAGGGCATATATCTTAATAATTTTTTTTAATTTAATTTATATAATAATAATAATTATTATTATAGTACTAAAAAATTTGCAACTCAATGACTTTTGATTTATACACGCATATTCATTTAGATTAAATAATAATAATAATAAGTGACGCATCTGTTTGATCTGAAACATGTGGCCCATCGATCAGCAATGTGTTCTATTTGTGTCGGCCATCCAATACAAATTGAATGGTTAGAATTAAATCCAAAAATTCAGATCAAAATCATTATAATTTTATTGCATTTAAATCCAACTATTATATTACTAAAGATAAACTAACAATACATGATATTAGCACCAATATAATCTTCAAAATAGCAGTCATGAAGAAACCTTCAGTTTACCAGCAAAAGCTCTTGCTGTCATCCCAAGCTATTGGAACTAAATTTCACACCATTTCTCATCATAAAGCTCCATTATCTGATCCAGATGCATCAAAACAAAACGAACCTCTAGAGGAATTGAATCCGGGCCGCGAAAATTCATCAAAACCTCCAAAGTTATAGGAATCAAAGTTCATAAGAGAAAACAAGCCATCCTCTCTAACATCTAAAACATTAGCATCATCCAAGCTGCTCCTACCAACAATGGCTTTTTCTTCATCATCATTTCCATGGTCTAATAATCCTCCCAAAGTTTTGCTCTCTTCCATGGCGAGAGCTGGCGTGTGACCCTGAAAAAGAGCAACATGCCCAAACAATTTATCTTTCCTTGAGAACGTCGTTCCGCACGAACAAAGCCATTTATCACGCCCACAGTGCTTCTCATGAGTCTTCAGATCAGCAAGAACTGAAAACTTCTTACTATGGCACCTACTGCATGTATACTTCTTGTCACAATGGCTCCTTTTATAATGATTCTTCACACAGAGAATGGTCTTTAATGGCAAAAATTTCTTATGGTCCTTATTTCTCTTGCAACCGACGAAGGGACACGAGTATCTTCTGATAGGCATCAGCTCGGAGTTCAGTTCCTTGGTTGGTTTTGCAAGAGCCGCAGCGCTCTTGTACTCGTCTCCATGGCCTCTCATGTGCATCCTGAGGTTTGCATCTCTTTTAAATCCCTTACCACAAATCATACAAAAGTGTGTATGAGGTGCTAAAATCTCCTCTTTTTCTAGCTGAAAGACTTCATATGAACCTGGAATAAGATTTTCTCCTTCCACACTTTCCTCAACATCTTTCAAATCCTGATCTTCAATGACAGCAGTCTCTGCCACTTCAGTCCTGCTGTTCTTCAAACATTTGATTAGCTCATCTCCTTCAGTTCCACAATCAGTTAAGCCTTTGATAAGCTCATCAAACTCTGAAGCTTTTGTGCTCTGGGACAGAATAGTCTCCTTCTGCTGCATATTACCATTAAAACAAAGACTGGGAGTGCTTGTGATGCATCCCGATGGATTGATCATGGCGTCAGTTGATATGAGCGAGTTCTTCATGGAAGGAAGAAGGGTGCCAGCTGTGGAAATAAGCTGAATTATTATGCAGGTGAGATCAGCAGTTACAAGCTGTTGCTGTACAGCTAGCTCATTTGTATGATTAGGAAACTGGCCATCCTGATTAGCAATGGAATGCACTATATCCTGAACTTGATGAATCTTCTGTTCAAGGAAAGAGAGGTTGTTTAGCATCTCTCTCGGATCCCAATCCAGAATATGGTTTTTAGCACAGGTAATTGGCTCCGATTGATCCTGCTTCTTAACTTCATGAATAAGAGGGCACAAGCTTTGAGATTGAGCATCCGGAGGAGAGATTTCAGGGAGAGATGGTGCAGTTCTTGGATCATGATGTAGAGCTGCAGAATTAAATGGAGAAAATGGCAGGTTTCTGTTGAGATTTCTTGCAGTATCCCCCATGATTCGAGACGAACTTGGTGACGATTCAGCAACCCTCTTGTGATTGAGATTCATTTCCACTCCACTAGGAAATAATTTTTAGTTTGTTACTTCAATTAAGTTCCTAATCTTTACTCAAAAGGTCAAACTTACCAGCACAAACAATCTCTTGATCCAAAATTCAATCATTCCATAAACCGTAGAATCCCAAAAACTCTAATCATTATCAATCACAAAAGATACAAGATTTACTCCATTGCTTCCTTTTCCTCAGGGATTACTCTTGGAAGCCCAAAGATTGCTCCGATTCCAACACAAAAAGCTGGAAAAAACTGTAAATTAGGTTAATATCAGACGCAACAGATCAAATAGAACAAAAAATCTAAGAAACTGAAAAGCAGAATAAAACCCTAACCGGAACATGGAACCAAAAATCAAACCACTCATCACCCCCCTTCAATCATATAGAAACTACTCAAAGGTAGCAAATCCACAACCAAAAACTCGGGAGAAAATTCGCACATAGCTCATAAAATACAGTCTCAGATAAATCAAATTCTCGATCTCAATTAAATCCCAAAAAAAAAAATCGTCAAACAAAGCAAGAAATCCTTACCCTCTCTGAGAAGCAAAATTACCATCTCGATTCCTTCCGCCGATCAGTGCTTCATCATCTGCTACCCATCTCAACATGTAAGAAAAAGGCATCCAAAATTTCCACTGATTTCCTTCTTCCCTTTATGGTTTGACCTCCACTTTGTTCTCTCTCTCTCTCTCCCCTCACTCGGTGGAGAAAGAAATGAACGTGGCACGTATCCTTTAAAAAAAAAATTACTATGATCTTATTATGATAATATTATAATTAATATCATCAAATACTATCAATTAATATATGAGTTTTGCGTGTAAAATTCGCTTGTGTCATAGAGAAAAAAATTGCGTACATAAGTCGTAAGCAGCGCTGCGTATATTAGTAGGTTACAGAAAGGCTATCGGGAGGTTATAACCGTTATACCCCCTGCAACCTCTCTGTAACCAACATGTACATTCTAGTAAGTTTCACGCCTCTGTTTTCATATATTTATATGTTACAGTAGGTTACATGGAGGTTACATGGAGTATAACGAGTATATAACCCCCCAATACCTTCTCAGTAACATATTTATAGGTTACTGACGTACGCAGCGCTGCGCACGTCTTACGTACGCAAATTTTTTCCGTGTCATAGACTTTTCTGCAGGAGTTTTCGGCGGAAAAAAATTATTATTTGTTTCTATAACGATTAAAGTTAAAATATTTTTTTACAAATAATGATAATTAGAAAAATTTGAGGGGAATATGTTCTCCTGTCTGGCTGAATACGACTGTTATGTAATAAAAAAATTTATAATTTTACCCAGTTTGAAATAAAGCTAAGATATGAAGAATATTAAACTCCGGCTAATTTATGGTTGAACTTATTTGTTATTATTAGACGGCAATAATATTTTTTTAAAAGATAAATGATATGAAAAAACATTTAAGTCTTATTTTCAATTATTTTTTTTCCAATTACATATATTAATATGTTTTTAATAATATTTCTTATTTATTAAATCCGTAAAATAGATATTTAACTGTATATTATTGTGTGAATATTTTATATAAAACGTATGTGTCACATTAATCGATGGTTTTTATTTTTCTTATAATCGAAGTATCATCATCATCATCATCATCATCATCATCATTATTATTATTATTATTATTATTATGATTATTATTATTATTTATATTATTTATATTATTATTATTATTATTATTATTATTATTATTATTATTTATTTGAAGTTAATATCAAATGATATATTATATAAGAGATGAGAGTTTATTTGACAATTTTTATAATAATTATTAAATTTTGAAATTTGAATTTCACATATTAATATATAATTAGAAAATCATTTTCTAAAAAATAATAATTTAATATGATTAAAGATTTCATTGACTTAATAGGATTTTAAAAAAAATTGACTATTTTATTAAAAAATAAATATCATTATATATTTTACAAAAAATAAATCATAGTGAAAAATACATTAAATTTTAATAATTAGAATATACTTCAAATTTGAATTTTGTGGCTAAAAAAAAAAAAAAAAAAAATTTTTTTAAATTTTTACCTTCTTATGGCTTGTATTATATCATTTTATTTACCATGTATATTATGAGCAGTGGCATGTCTCGTTAATTGGAGCCACGTATTATTGCTGTTTAGGGAGATTACATGAAGGATAAAATTTTTTATTTTTTTTACATAAGTAATAAAATTTAATATAATTTTTATAATTTAATAATTTTTTATTTACATATCTAAATTATTTTTTACATTTACACCGTCTAAAACTGGCATAGAACTTTGGCCTTAAAAGAGAAGCATAAAACAAAGTTAAGTGTTGCTCAGTTGATAGTTCTTAGGTGTATGAGTGGCTTGACTCTTAGAAAAAGTGTGAAATGAATCCATTCATGAAATAGTTTGTGCAGCTCCGATAATCTTGTTCGGAGAGTAGATTTTTAAGATTCGACTTATGTTAAGAAAAACAGATGTATTGAATTTATTTGGTACGGTAACATTTTGAAAATTCATCTAACGTGTTTGGATAAACTGCGTTTTGACAGCTTATGCATTTTCAAAATGCTGAAATCAGCGCCCATCTAGGTGAGATGGTACCTTTCTGATAGCTTTCTGGCTTTTCCAAAATAAAAATAAAAATTTATAATAGCCACCACACATAGTTTATCAGCTGATTATTCAATAAGATGCAGCTGCCTCAAAAAGACCTGTAAACGTTCCTATATTTTTTAATGTTTGTTATTTATGCATACGTCACTGCTTACATCAGCAAAATTATGCTGATATCGGGTCTACAGTACTCGTCGAGGCAGCAGCCGCATGATTGTAACCAATGGGAGTATTTTTGGCTTGAGTTCTCTAATATATAAAATATTTGAACACAATATTATGGGGTGGATTTACGTATATATCAATAGTTTTTTTATCAATTCACATAACTAACATTTTAGGTTTTATATCATGTAAAAATTTATTCATGAAAATATGCATTTTATTTTACATATGTTAATGTTAGTGAACATTTTATTTTATTTATATATTATCATGTTATGTAGGTAAATATGAAGAGAAAAGGAATTAGGAACAAGTAAACTTGTAAGTTATTCTATAAGGTGTCAAGAGTAAAGTAGTGACAAAATATAAGGAGAGCAAAAAAATCTAGCAATTTAGTCATGTGGCCGAACTTCTTTATATAGAGTTGAAAAATAATATTCACTATTGAAAAGTATGAGTACAAGTTAGAGTAGTCACAGATCTGTACTGGGGGATTATTTTACACTGTATATTAAGATATGTAGAAAGATAGAAAGATAAATGCAATAAGACTGAGAGAACATAAACTTTAATTGAGTGAAATTCTATTCTGAATCGAGCTAAACTTTCCTTATCTATCTTAAGGCTATAGGTGGAAGAAGATTCATGAGTTGAAGTAGTTTAAGATGTCTCAACTCCGAAGAGTTCAAAAAAGCATATAAGTTTTTTATTATCAAAAAGTCATTCACAATATTGAACAAGCATTTTTGTAGGCAATATAAGCTTCATAATGAGCTGGTAATTAAGTGAATTTCAAAAATCTTGCTAAATATAGTGAATGAATGACGATGATTGGAAAAGAAAAAAAATCATTTAATGGTGTCCTCTTAGAGCATGGAAACATTATAACTTTACTTTGTGCAAGGAGGAACTAATATCCCAAATATAAGGTGGTTTAAAGAGGTGCTTTAATGTGATCTTAAGTTACATTGCATGAAACAAGTATACATTTGAGAGGAATAAGCTAAATTCTTACAACAATGCTTAGAGGAACCATATGGATGGAGTTATAGTTGTAACGAGATCTAGATATACTAGTTGATGTGGTATATATATAAATCAAATAGGAGAACGATCTTTGAAGCGAAAAATAGAACGAGAAAATTCATACCAGAAAAGAACAACATAACGGAACACACAGATTTACGTGATTCTGCAAATTGCTTACGTCCACAGAGTTGCAGAGGATTTTAATACTTGAGGAATTACACCTGTCGATCATCTTGACTTACAAAAGGAATCCCTCACTCTCACTTCGTTGCTCTCTATTCTTCTCTCTCTGTTCTTCTCTCTCTACACCTAGATACACTGAAGAATATAAACTTACAAGAAAAATAAATCCAATTTTTCTTTTGCCACAAGCCACCAAGAAGAAGCTAAGAGAGAACAATCTTCTTCTTCTTTCTTCTTCCTTCTTCTTCCTCTACCGCAAGGAACAACTCCTCCTTGCACTTCTCTTCCACTGTCTCGTGGAGACCCGAAGAAATCTTCCTCTATCCCGAGGAAACCTGAAGAAAAAAACATAAAATGTGACTTAGGAAACATTCTTCTCTTTTGTTTGCAACTTATAGGAGACAGGGGGCGGGAATAGTTCGCGACAACAAGGAGGCACAACTCTTTGCGAATCGGGACTAGGGAACGACAGTTATCGCGAAATCGCAGGTCGCGGTTGCGACCTTTCGCAATTGAGAGAGGGATCGCGATAGTTTGCGATCGGGAGTGGAGCGGGGTGGGTTGAGGAGGCGTGTATTGGGCCTTAACGCTTAGCAATCTCCCACTTAGAGACTGATACACCTGCTGCAAATGTCTTCCTCCTCGACCTGATATCATCCATTGGCGGTGTCGCCCTTTTTCTTCAAATATGAATCTTCTGTCATGAATCCTCCACCTCTGCACCTCAAAGCTCTGTCTTCACTCCATAAGACCAACCGAAACTGCGCACAACTTCACTTTCTCAAGAGTAACACCCTCAGTCAACATATCAACAGAGTCCAAACAGTTGCACTTCCAAGCTATTTCCTGAATTACTTTTGTCTCCGCTTACAACTTCCACTGCATGGGCAATATACTACCTTTGCTGAAAGCCTTTTTCAACAAGCCTAGTCTTGTACCTCTTATTGTCATCAGTCTTAGTCTTCACCTGGTACACCTACTTATCTGTTATTGTTAACAAGATGCCGCCCACAGAGAGTAGAATTTTCTCATTGTGATACATGTTGCAACGTCCTTTTGTTTTTTTGTGTGTGTGAAACATTTATGGGCTTTGTTGCTTATGTAGCATTTAGGGTGAAATGTTCTCACTTATTTATGCTAGACTGATAGATGCTGCATTATAACTATTTTTATTTCAAACGGTGAGATGAAGCGAAATAATGAATTCTAGATGATCCTTGCATGAAAGAAATCCCCATTTTATAGTTTTTTTTCTGTAGCAAGAGATAACGTCAATATGAACGAGTGTTTTTGGAAGCATTCAAGTTAATTCACTTTTAGCTGCATGTTCTTACTCTTAAAAATATTTTTATTATGAATTGGTAAAATTTGAATTTAAAATCCATCTACAACTCAGGAAATTTAATATGGACTAGATTGATGCAACATGAGCTTGTATGTCAGAATTGAATGTCAACTTCAAACACCAGTTTAACTCCCCCATTTTGGGCAAAAATGCTTAGCTCCTTCAAATACACTCAGGTGCCATCACATGAAAGTTTTCCTTTTTCACTTTAGATATCTTTGGAAACAACTATCAGTAATGGACAGAATTTCATTATATCTGATTACCTTAGAAAAATAAAGAATTTTGCTTTCTAAGCTCTCATTTTTTGCTGAGGTGTGAATGAAATTGTTTTGGTTGTAGGCGTTAAATAAGTTTCAGTGAGAGGTGATTGATAAGATTTTAAATCTCATACACTTGTTGAAGCTGTTTGAGATGCTAAAACGAGTTGAGTGTCAAAGTTCGAGTAGCGGGCTCAACAAGTTGTGTTGGAAGCTTTTGTGCACGATCGGCAGGTTAATTGAGATGGGGAAGAGTTAACATCGAGAGATATGGTCAACTTAACAACTGTGATGGGTGAGCATCGAGCTCAAGACTTAGAGGGATATTTGGAGTTATCCTACCTATCCGATTGAAGTCA
This sequence comes from Phalaenopsis equestris, assembly GCF_001263595.1. Classification (NCBI taxonomy): domain Eukaryota; kingdom Viridiplantae; phylum Streptophyta; class Magnoliopsida; order Asparagales; family Orchidaceae; genus Phalaenopsis; species Phalaenopsis equestris. The sequence continues at coordinate 60,818,577 of NW_018164444.1, read as the reverse complement.
TAAAAATTAAAATTAAACCCAAAATCCTAATTAAAATAAAATAATATTAATAGATAATATATGCATATCATTAAAATTAATTTCTAAGTCTTTATCAAAATAGCCCTTGCCATGGGACAATGCGCTTGCTTCATTGCACATGAATATCACAATAGTGCAAGTCATGTTAGCTCCCTTCATCTCCCCATGCATATGGTTGCAGTTTGCCATGCCATTCGATGCTATTAATATGTATGACATGTCTTATGATACATGTAGTAAGTTTGATTGACAAGATATATTTTTTGGTGGTAGAAAGATAATTTTTGCTAAGTATTACCCAGTTAGGCAACCTTGTAAGGTTAAGGATCAGCTCTAGATATGAATTTCACGTTTCATAGTGTCTGTGTACCAACCATAGTTATTCAAGTCTGGCATAAATATTGAGTTGACATGTTTTTCTTAATTTTGCTTAGTTTTTGAATGTAATTCCTTTCTTGCATCAGATTCTAGTGTAATAATGAGTCAACACATGAAATTCAAATGAAGCTTCAGAGGATAACTTTCCTTTTCATTGTCTGCTTCATTAATAACTTGTTCTAGCTCATTAATGGCATCATCTTCATTAGCTTGTTCATTATCTGTTTCATCTGCATGTAGGAGTAGATATTTTTGGACTTATTTATGTTGCCTCATGAAATGAAAATTAAGGCCTGGTCAACCTGTGATTTTAGTCGCATACCATTTTAGAGTATTTCATTTGAGATGTTTGTTGATTGTTTTATCACTTTAGAAATAATGGATGTAGAGGTTGTATTTGCAAGGGGTGATGAAACTGTCTCCACGGCTTGTGAAGTGAATATCTTTGACTGTTGAAATTTTTAAATATTTTAATAAATTATGTGCAAGTTGAAATGCCTGTTCTATTGTAGATTGGGAGTGTATCAACAAATTTATTGCTTTATCATTTTACTACGGTTTTTTGGCCTAGACAATACTATTTTGGTATCTTCCCAAGTTTTAGAATGAATATGCTATTCCTCAAGCTGTACTCATGCGCTCAAATACCATTTTATTACCTTGCTTTCAAGAATGTTGTTCATTTAGTAAACGATCTTTATATACAAGTAAAATATATTTTCTATGAATTTGTCTTTAATTTCCTTATATCTCTCCACTGAATAATGGGTTTCATAACATTTTCTTCCATTGTTGGTATATACATTTTTCCAGTAGGATTTAGCTTATCATATGATTTTTAGTATTGTAAATTTGACACAATGTTTGTTGGACATATTTTATCATCTTTAGTCAGTCCATTCACCCAATCAGAAAATGCCGTTTAAGTTTACCTTCATATGATGGTGATTTACTCTATCCTTTATGGTTCTCTCTTCAACTTTATCTCAACCTTTTTAAAAACTCTGTTTTTGGTCTCACTGAGAATTTACACTACAAGGATACTACTGCTTTGCTCTACATTCACACCCATGGCATACATGTTAATAATGCCAATAATCTGTTGAAATTAATCTTTTGATCAGTAGGTGATTGAAAGTTTTGTTTTAGCCCATCTCAGGTGGTGCTACAGTTTGAGGGTGAGCTTTACTCTTGATCTGATTTATATGATTTCCTAGTTAAATCACTGCTATTGCAACCTAATGAGAGCTCATCCATTTGTTAATCTGTAAGACAACCTTGATATCATGTTTGAATTTTAGCAGGACAATTTAGTTTTATACTTTCCTCCGGAGATTTGAGATGCAGTATAAACTTTATAAGGTAATGCAATGTAACATGATTATACTAGTGATCAGGCAATTAGAAGTTATAAAAACTAATGAGATCTATAACTCGATTCTACTGAGCACAATCAAACTAATGCAGCAAATGCAATGACTTAGAGGAACAAAGTTATAAGACAAAAAATTAGTTGTTACCTTAGATGATTCTTAGTATAAGTAGTGGAATTATAATAGTCATCATCATTAATCTTATCTTAACTGTTTATGTTTAATTTTATAAATTATAATTCATCTTTCATTCTTGTTGAATATTGTTTGAGGTGTTAAACCTGTTCTTCCCAAATTAATTTGATTAATTGCTATTCATAATATCTTTACTTTATTTATTTTCTTCCTAATCTTTGGACAAAAATCTTGTGTACCCATCTAATTGGCATTTTTATATTTGCTGTCCAAGCTACATAATTCTGTTTTCAGTACCTTATCTTTAATTGAGGCCACTAGTCATCTATCCAATGTAATATTTTTTATTTTCTCGTTGTCATCACATTTAAACTTAACATTTTCATTCCTTTCTTGTAATATAAATCAGTTTTTTAATTATCTTTTTATTTTTGAAAACTTAGAAGCACTTAAGATAACCATCTATGTTGTATTTTGATAAATTTAACCTTAAGTCTTTATGATATGCTTTTCTTGCACAAATTTCCTACTCTAACTAGGGGTGTCAAAAATTGACCCAAAGTGCCAACTTGACTCTAAAAATTTGGTTTCAAGTTGACCCAAATAATTTTTGGTCTGGGTTCGAGTTAGGAATTATGAACCGTTTAGTTTTTCAAGTTGACTTGTCAACTCGAAGTTTGACTTGAAACTGGCTCGATAACCTAAAATTGACTAGAAATCAACATGCCAACTAGAAATCGATTTGAATTTGACCCAAATTAACCTGAATAGCTGTGATGTTTTATGCTAAAAAGGTTATGCGACTCAGGTTTACATCAACAAGTTGAAGATAGGTCTTGTTTGGGTTGGCTTTCCTAACCCTTTTAATATTCAGGTCGTGCTCGGGCTCGGGTCAAGTAGTTCAGCTTAATTCCGGGTGAAACCCAAACTCGCCGAATTGACACCCATAATTTTAACTACCTATCTTTAATTTTGAAAGTTTTATTTATGTATATATGATTATTCTTCTATATTGAACATACTCAACCTATTATGGCTAGACTTCATTTTACCTTCTAGTGATATTGATTCATAATTATTATCATACCCTTTTAAATTGCATATTGTTCTCATTCTTTTTCCTACTAACTCTATCTTTCAAGCATTTGAGTATTCTAGTTTCCCACTTTATTAGCAATGGCCTTTACATATTTGGGATTGGGGATGTTAGTTCAAGTTTGTAAGTTGGGTTTGGGTCTTGCCCAAAACTGACTCGACCTGAATATTAAACAGGTTAAAGGTTCAAATTGAATCGAACCTGCTTTCAACTCACTAACTCGAACCCGATCCTTATAACCTTTTTAACATAAGACATTATAATTATTTAGATCGAATTCGCGTTGATTTCAAGTCATTTTGAATTGACGGGTTAATTTTAAGTCAGTTTTAGGTTAGTGGGTAAATTTTGAGTTTACGGGTCATCCTAAACCCAACTTGAAATTATTCGGGTCAACCCAAACCAAATTTTTTGAGCTGCGTTCGGGCGAGTTGGAATTTCGAGTCAATTTTTTGACACCTCTATTTAAGATATGCAATTTGTGAGAAGAATACACTAAGACACTTATTTTGAATATTTTTTATGACCATTAACTTAATATTTTGAATATTTTTATGACCATCAACTTAAATAGTATAAAAAAGTAGAGACCCAATATAATTTTGCTATAATTGGAAATTTTTCTGGTTGCTCTACAATTACTTTTAACAATAGTTTGGACTTGATTATTTTGTGGGTTAAGAAATGTATCGCTGTACAAATGTCAAAATTTTTTATTTAGGTGATGGAATATGATATTATGAATAATATATTATTTCGGAAGATACAAATATTATTATATAATCAATTTAATCATTAGATAAAAATTTCAAAATTTGTTGGTTTACATTAATAAGAGATTGTTACCTATCTAATTTTGGTAAGATAAAATTTATTTTAATCTGGGATACATGTTTCTTGTAGGGGCGAACCGTTATAATTAATTACATATTATGAGTGATGATCCCCCAAAAATATTCTTAAAGTAGTGGTTCATGTCTTTATAAATTTTAATTTTCAAGATTGTTATTTTAGAGATTCAATTGGGATTGTTTAAATTGAAATAATTCTTTTCAGAAGCAAATGGGAGAAAGATAGGGAGTGCTTAAATACTGATAAACTTAATAGCACTTCGACTATCTTTATATTTGGTTTTACATTTTAAAAATTGAAATTTATTAATATATGAATTGTGATTTTATTTAAAAACTATGAATTATATTCAAATATAAGATTATGGAAAATTATTGAAGGTGAGGACTTATGATGCAACAAAGGAGAAGCCATTGATCTTAGAACCTAAACAACAGTGAGCACTATCTGCACAGGTTGGGAGCACTTACCAAGTTTGAGAAAATATAGTTGGATTTATAGGTTCAATCCCATGATGGAAAGAAACCGAGCTTGACTTTTTGGGACTTACTATCTTATCTGGAAAGGGTAACCGGCTAAGTCATCTACACTTCAGATCCATGATGTTTAGTTCAATGAAATGCAATATATGTAACATTATTTTTTAAAAATTGAAAAATATTGTTGGGATTTACGACTTGATTCTATCAATCAAGTGACCTGATTATGATTGTTATGCCTTGCATCTATTTAAGTGCAATATTTTATAGTTATTTTATTTTATTAATTATTTTGATTTGTTCTTTTTAAAGTTCATAGATATTTAATTAATGTATGTATGCATTCGTTAAATTTTAAAGTATTGTAGGTCCAATATGCATGTATGTATGCATAATATGCAGTCATGCTCATTGGCCAAGTGCCCTTTTATATGCATTAGGTGAAATGTCGAAAACAAAAAGGAATAAAATGCATACGCATTAGGTGAAATGTCGAAAACAAAAAGGAATAAAATGCAAACGCAAATAATTTACTTCTTCTATTGATTTCTAATGAATTTATTAATTAATCTCCTAGGATTTGATACCCTATCGGTGGTAAAAGGATGGTGAATATTTATCCTTGAGTAAGGGCTATTATTGGACTGTAATTGAGCCGAGTCAAGTCGAGTATATCACAGCTTAGACTTGATTTGGTATAATTATAAGTTGTTCATGTTCGACTTGAGCTTGTGTCAAGCTTTCATATATTGTTTAAGCTTGATTTGTAAGCTTGATTTGTTTAAATTAAGCTTGATTTGTTTAAATTGTTCATAGCTTGGGCTTGCCGTAAATCTCTCACTTAGGGGCTGTTTAATAGAATGATTTATGTAGTATTTAAGCATGATTTAACCTAAATCCTACAGCATAACTAAAAATGACAACTTTAAAACCTACATGAACTTAAATCATGTTTCTCCACTTTTTGCCCTAAATCCTTAGGGGTTGTTTGGAAGCAGGAATTAAGCATCATCAAGCAGGATTTAGCCTAAATCCTACCAATGAACAAATATGACAAAATAAAACCCTAAAGGATCTTAAATCCCACTTCTCCTCCATTTTGCTTTTAAATCCTGGATATTGTCTAAACAATAAAAATTACAACTTTAAACCGTACAAAATCTTAAATCCCATTTCCCCTCTTTTTGCCTCAAAACTTGTATATAGTAATTTAGGAGGATCATAGCATTTAAAGAAGTTGAAGCGTGTGAAGAGGGGTGCGAGGAAGGATTAGAAATATGGGGATTAATCTAGTAGGATTTAAGAGCAGAGTGGAAAGGGGAGATATATTAGAGACTAGAGTTTTAGAGATCATTGCCCTCCACAATCTTGTTGTTGCCTCCGTTAGTTGTACGCCCTAGCGACTCAGGGTTTCTTATGTTATGGGTGAAACCGAGAGCCGAAATTCTGAGAGGTTAGAAGGAAAGTGAGGTTTGTTGGAGTTTAAAGTTAATTTTAAGGGGCATTTCATACATACCACATAAGTCTTATGTATTTTTATATATAACACCTAGACTTTAATAAAATAAATAAATAATTAATAATTGTATATTAATAAAATAAATATTTAATTAATAATTAATCTAAAAATATTATTAATATAATAATATATTACCATTAATTATATAATTAAATAAATTCAAATTAATTATATTTTATTTAAATAATATATCATAGATGATAAAAATTTTTATCGAGCTTAATATCGGTATTTATCAAGTTGTTTGTTGAACCAACAAACGAGCTTGTTCATTAACATAAATGAACAAATTTTACTATGTTCATGTTTAGTTTTATTAAACTTCGAGCTTTTAAAAATTGTTCAAGTTTGTTTATTTGCTTTTTTGAACGAACATGATCGAGTTTTAATCGAGCCGAATTTGAGGAGTTCAACGAGTGCATTGGTTAATTTACAGCCCTAGCTGTTGTCACTACCCTTAGATTGCAAAATAAAGTTGGGGTTCAAATGTCTAAAAAGCTTTGGAGGCCAGAAGTTTTTCTTGACGTATAGGTTGTGTTTTATGAGAGCTTTAGCATCCTGGGGCATTAGTTTTCACATAAGCTTTTCAAATTGATTCATCTGATTGTTTTTACATTAATTTTCATGCGGCAGTTTTATGTCTGGTTGTGCTCTGTGCGATTTAAGAAATGTGGTTAAATGCCTTTTATTGTCTATATACTTTCTCATGTCAGCTCTGTCCTTACTCATTTGGGGCCGAATATAAATGTTTAAGTAAGGCTTGCAAGATGGCGTTTCTTTGCATGAGATTCCATCTTGAAACTGAGGATGGAAATCTGTGATCATTGAAGAGGAGCTCTGTTTTATGCTTCTTATTGCACAATGTCTAATCTCTTACATTTAGTTTGGTCTTTTCTTTTTTAACACATTTTCTTGTTTCTAATTGGTGTATATTTTGTCCTTTGTTGTATATAACCAAATGATCTTAGCTATTTTCCTGCTTTATCTTCAAATTGTGCTATCAGTATCTTTCTTTTGTGTCTTTCTATCCTTATTTTATCACATTCATCTAAGTATTATCATTTTTCGGCATACCTAATTTGCTTGTGAATGACATGTTGTGGGCAACTTGCATCCATATAGCATGGTTGGTCTAGCAAATACCAAAAAAACAAATGGTTCAATCTAAATTTTCCTCCGTGTCTGCCCCCTCTTGTTAATCTGTTTTATTATTTATCATTACTCTTGGATTCAGCTGTTAATTTGCTTCAGTTTTAAGGTAATTATTGGAGTTTATCTGTAATTTTTTTCTGATAAACTGCCCATGAAGACTCATAACTTTACCTTTTTGATACCTTGAAAATTTATTTGTTTGTTAAGTGGAACATTGATTTGATTTTCTGATGCTTTGATATTTACTTTCTTTTGGGCATGTACAAAGTTGCTTGGGGAGGGTAATTTAGTAATGATTGAGCTTCAGTTAAAAAAAAGAAGTTGAAAAAAATTACAAGACAATTTTTAGGTATTGGTCGGCAATCATTTCTTTGATCACCTAGTCATATCCGTTGGAGATGTATGTTGCGGACTGCAGTGTAACTGTGTCGGCGATAAAAAGTAGGGTTGGGGGATGGAGTTAGGTTAAGGATTTTAATATAAGTTAATAATAATAATAATAATAATAATAATAATAAAAATATTATTTATTTATATAATTAACACTTAAATAGGTATTTTCCCCAAGACGCGCCGTCGCAATGAAACGAACGTCCCCCCTAGGCAAAATTAATGTTCCGGACGCATTGACGCAGTCCGTTTTGTCATTCGGAGTCGTTTGGGCAACCTCGTCGTCGATCGGGCTAAAAACACGTCGCGGCCCAAATCCTATCAAAATTTCGGCTCGAATTCGATTAAACGGGACGGCGAAGAGCGCATCGACGCCAAATCAACGAGTAAAGTCAATCCTAAGGCCGACAGTCCTATAAGAATGCTCCTTGAGTTCCTTCGGAGTAGCCTTACCTGCTAAACAATAGCGGTCAAGACTACTACATGGAACGTCAAGTCGAGCGAATAAAAGTTCAGAATTGCTAACGGGAACGGCTCTTTCACTAATTTTCTAAGAGTAGTCGACAGAAAGGTCCTACGGCTAGATCCTAGGCTACTAAGGAGGGGAAAACTGCACTTCGACCGAAAGCGAGATCAGCAAACTGTTTATAATATTTCCTTACCCTCGCACTTATTTTGCCCTTATAAATCCATTGAAGTCTACAAATACACCTTCCACAAAACTTTGAGTCTTTGGGAGACCATCTTACTTGCCTTTGATTTATTCATGCTTTCATTTGCTATTGCTGTTCATATTTTGTTCTCAGTCATGAATCAGCATACCCTAACAGCTGCTACTATATGGCTTTATGAAAATACATTGATCCACATTTTCTGATGTATTTTATTTTTCCAGGTTTCCTGACAACTGCTCCAATTTATTATCGCAACAAACATGATGAAGCAAAGTGATCTTGTTAAGCCAAAATCGCTAGAAGATTGCGGCAGCCATGGATACACCAATGATGAATTTGAGGAGTACAGTGAAGAGGAAATGCTTAGTGAAGAAGAACCAAATGAAAACTTGTGTATGTCCCCAAAGAAAGAAGGTTCATGTGAAGAATTGAACAAGTTACAAGCTTCTAGTGCAGAAGAACCAAATGAAGATGGTTCATCTGATGAAGAACCAGCGGAAGAAGTTCCATTTGGAGATGAATTTGATGATGAAGATTCATGTCCAGAAGAACCATCTGAAGAAGATCCGATTGAAGAATCTGAAGCAGAAACTGCAGAATATCCAACAAATGAGATAACATTAGAAAAAGTCAGTGATGAAGATCCATCAGATGTATCATTTGAAGAGATTGTTGAAGAAGAGTCCTCCGAAGAATCAGAGGAGGAACCTAATGAAGAAGAGCCTTTGAGTAGTTCTATGGATCAACCACCTCGTTTGCTCAAAGAAAATAAAGCATCAGATCAGATAATTTCAGCATCAAAACCTTCTGCTGAATCTTCTTTTAATCATTGTCAAAGGGAATCAAATAACCTCTCTACAGATGCAACTGTTTCCAAGCAACCGGGTGATCCATTGACTTCTAGAAAGAAAAGGCGCAGTGGATGGGATATGAAGGCCGAGACTCCAATGCTATTAAATGAGTGTGGTGACCAAGATAAAAAAAGGAGTAGATGGTCCAGTGATACAAAGGCCGGGGCTTCAATTCCAGAGAATGATAATACTGTCCTAAATAAAAGTAGGAGAACTAGATGGTCCAATGATAAAACTCAGTTTAACTTTTCAGATACTGTAAAGCTTCCAGATTCTGTGAAGGATATTTTATCCAACGTACACAATGACAAGCGCATAGAAAGGTTGAATGCAAAGCTTCAAGAGATACACCAAAAGCTTGAGGGTAGTATGATAATCAATAAGCCACAGAAAGAAAGTTCCTCATCTCCACAACCTATTGATGTTGGACTTGATTTAAATGAGTCCAGTGTCCGTTTGAAGCTCTTGAAGCAGAAGAATGAGATCATTTTGGAACTTCTTAGAAAGATAAAGAAGGAAGATCAACCTAAACATCGTTCAATACATAGTTACAAATTCTGCAAGAAGTTATACATTCCTTTAAAGGAATATCCCAATTATAACTTTGTTGGTCTTATACTTGGTCCTAGTGGGAATGGCTTGAAGAGAATGGAGGCGGAGGCGGGGGCCACAATTCTTATAAGAGGTAAAGGTTCAGATATTAGGGATAAAGGAAGCTCGAGTGATGATGAGCTGCACGTCCTGATACTATCAGACAGCCAGATTTGTTTAGATGCTGCTGTAAGTATGGTGGAAAAGCTTTTGGTTCCTGTTGATGATTCTTATAATTATCGTAAATCTGCCCAACTGAGAGAGCTTGCTGAGTTAAAAGGGATTCGGGTACGAAAATCATGGGAGATGGACCCATGTGTCATCTGTGGTATGCCAAGCCATCCAACCTCTGCTTGCCCCCTCTCTGCAACGGAATCAAAAACCAGTCCTAACTATCTCACGGGATCTGGAAGTTTATTTTCTTCTTTTAAAAGTCCACCAATTTCTCCTCCCCCCCTGCCTTCTGTGGTTAATGCACATGGTGACAAACCGAAGGGTTTTGATCTTGCTAATCTCTTCGTAGGTCTTCTTCCTCAATCTGTCACTATTGATAAATTAAAGGAGCTGTTCCTGCCTTATGGAACCATTTGTTCAGCGACAGTGCTAATGGATAAGAGCACCGGCCGAAGCAAAGGGTGCGGCTTTGTTAAGTATACTAATGCCAGTGATGCTTCGAATGCTATAGAAAAAATGAATGGTTACTTGATTGATGGTAGGAAACTAGCAGTTAGAATAGCAGGAACCTTTGCACCTTCCAATGCAAATCTGCCAAATAATGCTGGATTTGTTTCTATTCCCCCTCCATCTTTGATTTCAAATCAGCCAAAATTTCCATGCTTGCCTTATATTCCTCAATTTTACAATGCAAATCTGCCAAATTATCAGGGAATAAATCCACCATCTACTTCAAATGTAAATCTTCCAAATTATCTTGGCCTTGCTTCTATTCCACTTTCTTCAAATGCAAATCTGCCAAATTGTTCGGAACTTGCCGCCATTCCTCAAACGATTCCTAAACCAAATAGTTGGCCAGGTCCTGCAGGTTCTGAACTTGCCGCCATTCCTCAAATGATTCCTAAACCAAATAGTTGGCCAGGTCCTGCAGGTTCTGAACTTGCCGCCATTCCTCAATCGATTCCTAAACCTAATAATTGGCCAGGTCCTGCAGGTTCCATGCTTCCGGAATCTGGTATTTCTTTTCTTAAGAGCAACTATAATTCATTTACGTGCACTGAAAGTGTGCCTTTGCAGTCTCCAAAATCCCTTGTTTCCTCATTCCAAACATCTCTTGTGAAGGATGGCTACATGATGGATGGGAAGAAGCTAAACGTTGAAAATCTACCAAACCCTTCCCCATTATTGAGTGCAAGTCTGCCAAATTATCCACAATTTGCAGCCATTCCTACAGAGATTCCTGGTTCCATACTTCCTGAATCACGCACTTCTTTCCCCACAAACAGTTATAATTCATTGAAGCACACTGAAAGTGTGCCTTTTAGATCTTCCACATATCTTGGTTCCGCTTGTCAAACATCAATTTCATCATCCCAATTTCATGGTGTCACTGCAATATCCAATGAACTCGCTACTTTTCCTGGTTATCTTAAGAGCATCGACCCTCCAAATCAACTCGATCAATCAATACCTTCAAGCAGTCTGTCATCTCAAGCAGCTTATTTTACTGAGAACTTTTCTGGCAACCATATTAGTCCTGATTGGCGGTAACCATGATCATTCTGCATTAAACTGAATTCAGTAGATATGTTCTAAATCTATGGCTGAAGGTACAGATCTTATATTTTTTTTTATTTTAATTCATCAATCTTGGTGAGATCCTAGTTATAAGTAAGGCTGCTAAGTACAGATTGTGGAATATCCGTTTGTGAAGAAATATAAAAAAAATATGCCCTGGAAGGTGCAGAGCATTGAAATGTGCATGGCTGTAGCTTCTTACCATTTCATCATTTGGTTTGCTTTCGCAGGGACAGCTGAGTTATTTTATTGCTGCGTTTGGATAATTTGCTACTGATTATGGAAAGAAACTTATGACTGGCCATGTATGTTAATCATTCTCTTTATACGTTTTGTTCAGTTTCTTTGTTTTACTGATGAGAGGTTTTTAGCCTTTTCAAGGATTTGAATCAGATGCACATTTTATTTTCCTTTGAAACTTTTAAATTTTTACAGTCTAATAGTTGGCTTGGTATCTATGGGCTTATATGATGTTATATTCAATGGATATTATGTGTTTACTTTTTTTAGGATGGATTTTAAAATTTTGCAACTAATAAAATTTATTAGGGAAATTAAAAAAAAAGAAAAGAAAAGAAAAGAAAAGAATTGGCACGGTGGCCACTCCAGCGTGGCGGGGGGGGGTAATGGGCTAATGTTGGGACGAGTTATTATTATTATCAATAGGATCTATTCAGTGGGATAAAGACTTGTTGTTATTGTTGTAGCTCATATTAAATTCTAATTTTGTGGATTTATTTTACAGCCAACTAAACCACCTTAAGAGATCCAAAAGTTTAGTTTTTATTAATTTTAGAATATGCATGCATCTTAAATATTTTTAAGCAAATAACTCTTAAAATAATAAGAAGAAAATGAGAACTAAATCTTTAATATATATATATAATCCTTTGATTAAAACCTTAAATAAATGCTCCTTAGTAGCATAAATCGAATTTGATGGGCTTATATAAGCATTTATTTTTTCTTATTCCATAAATTAGCATTTCAACCCGTTCAAATTCTAACATAAAAACAGCAGCTCTAGCCTCTATGTACAGCTGCAATACAGCAAGATCCAAACTAGTAGAAAGCCCCAAACCAAAGCTTCCCATTTTACTGGAATGCTAAGGAGCTACGGGACAAGCCCACGCCCCAACAGCCGGCCGGCGAAGAATCTTCCATGGAGATTCCTCGCCGGAGCTCCGGCGAGGAGCTGACGAGGCGTCAAAAGGTACGTTCGATATTCGAGCGCTTCGATTTGAACGGCGATGGGGGTCTCGACCGCTCCGAATTGGCCGCCCTCGTTGCTGCCGTGAACCCCGCCCTCCATTTCACCGGCGATCAGATCTCGTCCATCGTAGACGTGGTCTTCCGCTCTTACTGTGATTTCAACGCTGATTCTTCATCCGGCCTCTCCCTCGACGGTCTCTGTCAAACCTACGCTGATGGAGCCGGCGATCTCGACCGCGATTTTGCCGCTTTGTTTCTCTCTAATGAGAATCCAGATGTGTTCAATTCTAGTTTGAGCACCAATCGGTACCTGCAGCTCTCTCTTACGTGGCTCTCTTCGCCCAACCATGGCGTGAAGTATGGTAGTACTTGGAAGGTGATCGAAGAGGTTGAAAATGCTATTAGGGCTAAGATTCGGGCTCGTGCAGTTAAGCTTTTGTCTAAAGAATCCACTTTTGCGGAGGGATTCTCAGAAGTGTGGTGCTCTACTGATCTTGGGTTGGAGCTGGAGCGGAGGGGTTCAGAGTTTGTGTTTAACGAGAAGTCTAGTGAGTTCCGGGTTTTGTTGCAGGAGTTGAAGGCGATTAGGGCTAAAGTTGACAGTATGCTTATGGTGGAAGAGGTATTTGATGGCCATCTTGCGATTGGGAGGACTTTGTTCGAACGCCGGTTGTTCATGCAGGCGCTTGAAAGTTTCCGCCGCGCTTTAGAGCTACGGCCAATGGATGCGCGGCCTCTTTTCCGGATGGGCAACACTCTATGGTCTCTAGGCCGGATTAAAGAGGCTAAAGATAGCATCTTGGCCGCTCTGGAGCTGGCTGAGAGCGATTCATTTCAGTGGTCAGGTCTCCTTCCTCAGATTCATGTGAATTTGGGGATAGTCATGGAAGCAGAAGGCCTAGTGATCAATGCCAGTGAGCATTATCGCGAAGCTGCCATCCTCTCCCCAAGCCATTATAAAGCTCTCAAGCTTCTTGGAAGCGCTTTGTTTGGTGTTGGTGAGTATGAGCCAGCAGAGACGGCATTGCAGGAAGCTGTTTTCCTCAAGCCAGACTATCCTGATGCACATTGTGATCTCGGATGTGTTTTCTACGTCATGAAGGAGGAGGAGAAGGCAATTCTGGCCTTTCAAAGGGCGATTGATCTCAAACCTGACCATTTAGATGCTCTTTATAATCTAGGGAGCTTGCTTCTGAGTGCAGGTAGGCATAAGAGAGCAGCAGACATGTTTGGGAGGGTGGTTGCATTCAATCCAGGTCACTGGAAAGCTCATCTGAATCGAGGTATCTCTTTGTTTGGTGCTGGAGAGCTGAATGAGGCAAAAAAAGCTCTTTCTGAAGCATTAAAGATAACAAAAAGGATAGAATTGTATGAAGCCATTCAGCATTTGAAGCAATCAAAGAGAAAGAAACCGAAAGATGAGCGAGCACATTGGGTTACAGTTGATGCTTCTAAGTTTGTGACAGCAGATGAGAGAACCACAACTCAAAAATGCTTGTCAGATACCATATGGACTAGAGAAATCCAGAAATCAACTAAATTAGGACGTTGTGATGCTACTCTTCTGAAGAAGGAAATGGAGGCATACCAATTCCCTGTTTCTTCTTCAGATAGATCGGTAAGGAAGGCTGAGGTGGAGCTTCTTCTCTACAAGCTTCTCCATTCCTTGCGGCCTGATACTTTTCGTGGTGCCATCAAGGCAATTGATGAACGGATATGGCATGTATTGGATATTACTGGTTCTGGAAAGATTGATCTTGGTATGTTCTTTGCCGTCATAGCTCCTATATGTGGAGGATCACCGGAGAATCGAAAAAGAGCAGCCTTTGATGCTCTTTCATGGCATCCTTCAAAGAATGAACCACATTACCTGTTTTCTAGTGTGGATGCCTATGTTTACATGAGAAACTTGAGAAAGGTTTACTTTCTTTCTCAGCAGTTTTCTGATCTGATGGAGATCCCCCAGGTAGGAGATGGTATTGATATTTCATTTCATGAATTTGTGAACATGTTTGATGATATTGAACATGGTTTTGGAATAATGAGTACATTGATGAAGCTAGAGGAAGGTGCTAAGGTGCACAGAAGCCGGCATTCATGTGGGGTTTGCAGGTACAGAATCTCCAACCTCATGTTCAAAGAAGTGAAGGCAAAGTTTTGTTTATGTGCCAATTGCTACAGTGAGTGTAAGGTCCCTTCTTTTTTTGACAAGGAAGATGAGTACAAATTCAAGGAGTGCTTTTTTGAGTAACTGGGAGATGTCACTTTATATATGAGAGTTAGTGCTCTGATATCTGATATATGAGAGTAACTGGGAGAGGCTTTGCTTATGTAGTTGGAAGGGGTGGCCTATCATGAATTGGTTGGTCAATGTTGTTAATATCAATATTTTAATAAAAGAGGATGCTTGCGTAAGGTTCTGGGCGTGACATACGTTTATTATTTTGCCACCAAAAACGACATTTTGACCAAGTACTAACATCTCAAACTTCTGCCGTCCATGTTCTCTTTCACAGCTTGCTATGTTACTCTTCACCAATTCTCGTGGAAAGCTCAGAAGCTCATTCATTCCTATCTTCTGCAAAGCTATATAGAGGGCTCTAGTGCTGTTTGGTTCGGCCTATGATTTTTGTTTTTGGTGGGAATGGGTTTGAGATGAGGAGTTTTATTCCTCTTTCATCTTTTTTGGTCATGTTAGAAAGTTAAGCTGATGTTGTGAGTAGACATCATTATAAATCATGTAGAGAATCCATTGATTTGCTTCAACACTTTATGTTCTATTTATTATTGATAAGAAAAGAAAAAATTATCTCTTTGAATTGAAAAATACTTTCCAAATAGGTTGGCTGCAAGCCTGCATAGCATTTGGATGCATTTATGAATGCATGTCTGGCAAAAATTGAGAGAATAATAATAAAAAAAAAGATTTTTTGAGATATACATGATTTTTCTTGATTTTCTTGATTATAGAAGATAACTTGGAATTAAAATTGCGCAATTAAATATTAATTTTTTTTTCTGTCTGTAGGTTCAGGTGTAAGTTGTTTTAAAGTATAAGCCTCAAATTCAATAAAATATATTAAGAAAGAAGAGCTGTATAAAGTTTAAAATATAGAGAAAGAAGTATTGTATTAGTACATTAACTTATTAATATGTTATTAACTAATATATCAATGTCCTAACAATGTATGAACTAACAAATAGGAAGAAGTGTCTAAAAATCTCATCATTAAATCATGGAATAAGATTGGTTATACAAACTTCAATCAATTAACATCATAACATTAAATCATAATAAGATTAGTATACAAGCATCAAACTATTAAAGTAAGCTAAGATATCAAAATAACATATTTTAATGTATTGACATACAACATCAACAACAAGCCTTTATCCCACAAAGTGGTGCTGGCTACATGAATTATTTTTCTCTATTGTGTCCTATTGAGTGTCATATTTTCATTTAATTCTAATAGATTAAGATCATTTTTTATACAATATGCCCAAGTGTTTTTAGGTTTGCCTCTACTTTTCTTAATAATCTAAAACATCTACTCTCCTAACTAGATTATCAGATGGTTTACGTATAATGTGACCAAACCATCTAAGATGGCTCTCTAATCTTGTTCGACGTTGGAGCTACACAAATCCTTTCACATTTTCTCTAAGAGTTAAGCCACTCATACACCTAAGCATTTTCATCTCAGCAACACTTAACTTTGTTTTATGCTTCTCTTTTAAAGGCCAACATTCTATGCTATAAAGCGTTATAGTTCTGACTACCATCTTATTAAATTTTCCTTTTAAGTCTAAGCGGAACTTTTCTATCACACAATAGGCCCAATGCATTCCTCCACTACAACCAACCAACTTAAACTCTATTAATAACATTCCCATCATTATCACAATCATTTTGAACAATAGACTTGAGATATCTAAAATGTTCACACATTTTACAGACTTGATTGACCTTGGTTACAACTCTGCCACTACAGCTACTACTACTAGAGTTGTATTCCATATCTTAAGTTTTAGATCTACTCAAACGAAGGCTCTTACTGTAAATTTTCAGTAAGAGCATCCATAAATATAACAAAATGAAATGGGCTTAAAGCTGATTCCTGGTGTAATCCAGCTGAAATAGGAAAATACTTAATCAATCATCTTTCTATTCGAACACAAGTGACAACTCTAGTATGCATATATTTGAAAACTTGGATATAAGTCATGTCAAAGCCTTTCTTCTTCAGAACTCTCCAAAGAACTGCTCTTGGAACCTTATTGTAAGCATTTTCTAAATCAATAAAAATCATATGTAGATCCTCCTTACTCTCTTTGACTTCTCCATCAAACCTCTCAAAAAATAGTTTCTTATAGTGGACATGCCCTATATAAATCTAAATTGATTATGAGAAATATTTGTATTAGTCTTAACCTATGTTCAATTACCCTTTCCCATAATTTTAAAGTATTATAGATTAACTTAATTCATCTATAATTTGCACATTTTTTATGCACCCCCTTTATTGTTAAAAATGGGGACCAAAAAACTCTTCCTCCACTCCTTTGGCAATTTTTTAGTTCTTAAAATAATATTAAAGAGTTCAGTAAGTCATGAAAGTCTCAAAGCTCCTAAATATTTTCATACTTTAATTGAGATATCATCAGGTCTTACTAATTTTCCACCCTTGGTTTTCTTTAAAGTCTCCTAAACTTCTTTTTATTAATGCAATGATAAAAAATAAAATATTTTATTATATTTAACGATGTTAAGATTACTCAGATTGATCGCATTTTCAAAAACTTTATTGAAAGTTTTTTTCAAAATAGCTCACTCACCTATGTTGAATATCTTCCTCCAAGAAAAGCAATTTTTTATTTCCATCTTTAATACACTTCACTTAAATTAAATCCTTACTTTTGTTTTCTTTTTGTTTGGCTAGCTTATACATACATTTTTCTCATTTTTTAATATCTAATCTATTATAAAAATTACTAAAAGTAGAATTTTTATCGTAATAAATTGTTCTCTTAGACTCCTTACGGGCCACCTTATATTTTCCTAGTTATCTATGCTTTTATATTAAAAAAAAAAATTTATAACACAATTTCTTATATTTTATCTTCGTATGCACATTATTATTCCACCACCAATTATTTTTATTTATAATGAATTTTTCTTTGGATTTTTCAATCTTTTGTTACTTTTTTTTAATTTTCTTATTTAATAGTGTTTGTTACTTTATCCCACATAAAATTAACTTTGTCATGAACATTCCAAATTTTGAAATCTTGAAGTTTAATCATAAAAAAAAAATTATTTTTGTCTTTTAGGTGCCTCATTCTAATTCTATGACTATATTTCATTGTATTTTTTATATTGCAACTCCTTATCTTAAAATCCAGAACTAATAATTGATGTTGAGTACTTTAATTTTCATTTGGAATGACCTTAAAATCTTTATATTCTAGATGATCTTTTTTCTCATAAGAAAATAATTAATTTTTATTTTATTAGATAAATTTTTATAAGTAATTATATCCTCATCTCTTTTCTTAAATAAAGTATTAGCAATAACAAAATCACACTATAAAGCAAAATCTAGTATGATTATACTTTCTTCATTCGACACTCCAAAATCATAGCCACCGTGAATATTTTGAAAATCTTCTACCACTCTATCAACATGTTAATTTAAATCTCATCCAATGAAAATTCTTTCTTTATGAGGCATCTTTTGTATTGGTCATTAATTTTAACGTATTGACATATTACCCAAAATGAGTTTAAGTTATTCTCCTCTCCCACTCATAATTTCCTCCTCTTAAAATAAGAATATAATATACCATCAACATTAAGGTTTTTAAATTTGAAAGTCCCGTCACTTTTATCACTCAAAAGATCTTTATCAGAATTATCAACATAAGGAATTATTTTCTTTCCTATCTTAATTTTAATTGTAACTATATTCTTTCTTTCTTCATCGCCTACAATATTTATCATTTTTCTCTTTCTTAATCAATAATAAATAAATTTTTAAATAACAATTATTTTGATAGTTAAAACCTTAATTACATAAATTCTTTTGGTTGTTTTTTTTTATTTAATGTTGGCTAGTGTGTGAGGAGTAAAGGTTATGGTGAGATATATTAGTGTTAGTATAGTTATTTTAAAAAAATTGTGGATTTCATCAAACAATTGAAGTGAGACGTGCTTTAGTTTAGGTGAGATATTTGTCTCACCATAAGATAAAAAGTCATAAGCTTCATTGCAATTTTTCCTTAAGGAAGTTTTGAAGAATGTTTCATGTTACACTATTTTTAATAAGATATGATAACGAATTTAGTATACACATGATTCTTGTCATCAAACTATTACTAAACATTAACATGTTTTATTAATTTTGAAGCATTGCAAGATGAAATATTAATGTCTACTCTACTAAATGCTATCATATGAGTTACTACAGGTAGATCTTACTTTAAAAATCTAAAAATTAGCTAAATTTCGCCTACATAATAGCAATACAAGAATTTTCATGTCAAGAATTCAAGCTCATATACTAAGGCTTTTCACCATTACTTTCTACGTAAAAAAGATTTTCCTGTCAGGAATTCAAGTCTATAGAATAGGAGATTTTCCTCTTAGGAATTCAGGTCTATAGAATAGGAGACATTCTCAATATCACTTCCAAAATAAAACATTTCTATGGCTATTTTAACAAGCATTATTATAAATGATAAGACACAACACATATCAAGGAAAAAAAAAATCTAGTTTTAAGAGATTGATATTTAAAATTCAAATTCAAAGAGAATAAATTATGTCGATTAGTGACAATGTTTTAGATTGTTAGAACAAAGATGCATGTGAGTTGAAAAGTGAGAAAAGTTCAAAAGAATATTTGAGTGAGCAAGTATGTGATGAATCACTAGAATCAGGTTACATAAGGGCGTGAAAATTTTTATGATAAAATTAGTACACACACAATTTCTTTGTAACGTATTGTGACCAATACCAGTTCTGATAATAATTTATAACATTTTCTAATACCTCTTATCTTTATTTCTAACTACAACGACATATATTTTATTCATTATAAAGAAATCACTCTAAGCAATAAGACTTTTACAATGGATATTATACACTACAACATAAACACACTTGCAACAACAAATCCCTTGAATCTAAACTTCATCAGAAGGTAATTATGGGCATATTTCAATTGTATAATTTTTTTATCATAATATCATTATTTTGTAGCACATGATCAGTCTACCCAAAATCATAAAAATAGAATACACCATACTTTATAATGCTTTGGTTTTTATAGATCTACATCCATCATAAAGATACTAGAAACAAAACTTATGCTATGCTCGAAATATAAATTCATAATTTTATAATGCTCAACAAGAGTACAAAAAAGAAAGAGGGGTTTGGAAAAAAGCTCCGAAAGAAAAGAAGGCCAATATTCTCTTGATAATATAATAAAAAATGAATAAATTAGGAAGATGAAGACAAATATTATAAATACTCAAGACCAGATCCTTGTTTCATTATTGAGATGCCTAAAATTATTGTTGTCCTATAAAACACGTGTTAGTCCTAATTGTGGCTTATCGGTGAGTCAGGGACAACCAAAAGATATGTGTTGAAGGTTCAAGCATGCAATGCCAAATATAAATCTTGGGAAAATATCAATTGAACAAGATTGAGAGTAACCTTAGATTGAAATTGACAAATAGCAAATCTGAATCTAAGCTTCTAATAGGTATTGTTAGATGGCATGCAATGGAAATATATTCACGAGGATGGAGTACAATGCTTGAAGGTTAACTATCATAATAAAAGAATTCTAATTCTCTTTTTAATGAAAGATTCTCTTAGTGTGTCATCATTTCTACTCATAGATGTCCAAGATGGCTTCATGGACATGAAATACAAAGTAATTTACAAGACCCCTAAGCCAAAACCACTTTGGCTCCTTATTTAGATGTTGTCTTTGGCTCAACATTTTGAGACAATACTAAAATAGGAGATACATGCTTAAATAGTTCCTTAACTATTTGAAGAGATCCATTTTAGTCACAAACATTTTTAAAGTGCTAAGTTAGCCCCAAACTATTTTAATAATGGCTAAAATAAATCTAACGTCAAAATTAGTTGAAGTTGAGGTTAAAATTAATAGAGGATTCACGGTTCAAAATGTATGTTGGAGATTAAATATTTCTATTATTTATGTAGTGTTTATGTTATCAACTGCACCGAAAGACATAGCTAAGGATAATGAGGCCTGCATAACTAGCATGTCTAGGTAATTTTGTTGGCAATAGAGATGAAAAATGGGCAGGAAACTTCTCCTTGAGCAGTACCAATAAGTGGATGGAGCTCCCTGAGCAATGAGTGGTAATTTGTTTCATGCATGAATTCTCTTATATTTGAGTTATTAATTGGGTTGTTAAGAATTTGTCATAGCAACATTTCGAGACAAGGCAAGCGGAGGGGATCCAAAAAAATTTTCACCCACATTAGGGTAAGCTTTTTTAATCAATGGCTTTTTGATATGGTAAGTTTGGGATATTGTAAGAACAAGCTATATTGTATTCATTTCATCATAGGGTGTCTCAAAATAAAGTTAGAGCGACCGAGAATAGCACAAATAACTTATGTAATGTTATTTTCAAGCGGCTTGAATATTTAATTTTTTTATAGTTCTTTGATGATTTGATTGATTGATTGATTTGCCAATGGAAATAGGCGGTGATGGAGATGTAGTGGTAAAGTTGTAATAATTAAGAAGATGATGATTTAGGCTATGAGCGTACAAACATATGATTGTAAAGAATATTATGATAATGATTATGAGATGCAAAAAAATGAGTTTTTTGAAAATAATGTTGATCATTTTATTGAACTTATTTGTGCTCAAGATAAAGGAAAGTAGACCACTAATTTATATAATGAATATTTTAGTAAATTTTTTAGGGAAAAAAATTGTGATATTGATTATATAAATTCTGGTGACTACACAAATATTTATGCTAGTGATAATGATGTTAGTATCAAATAAGCAATATTGAATCTTCGGGTAGAATTACGGGGAATTAGTTTTAAAGTCAGCGTGTTATTCACAAATAAGGAGTTAACATAAGCTATAACAAATTTGTCAATTCAGAGAGGAACAATAATTAAAATTTTCAAGAATAACAAAAGAATATGTCAAGACATTTATAGATGACCAAATTGCCTGTTTGTCATATATGTTTTCAAGCATGAGTGGAGTATTTTATGTTAGATAAGACTATTATAAGAGCACACTTGCACAAGTATCATAACAAAATTTTGAACTCTATAACTATCATGAAGAAAAAATATTGTTCAAATTAGGATTTATCCATAAATTAAGTTTATCTTACTTAAATGAGAAATTACTTTTTATTTAAGATTGCAAGTGTTAAAAGAACAAACTAAGAAGGCCTTCATGAAGCATCATAAAATGATCCACATGAAAAATTTAAGATCAATTTAACAAAATCTAGGACTATTATACATAGATTGCAAATACCAACTGAGTTTCATCTATTGTAGCGCATACAAGTCAAAATTCAAATTTGAATGATATAAAGGCTTTATAATTGCTTAGTTGCATGCAACAAGTTTTTTTTCTTAGATTGTAGACTAGTAGTAGGTGTTCATGGATATGTTTTTGAAAGGATCACAAGGGGCTCAACTTTTAACACTGGTTATTGATGAGAATAACAATATATCACACATTGCATGTGCATTGATTGAAGCAGAGAGTATTAGTAGTCGGTAATAGTTCTTAATTTTTGTTTGGCAAAGATACGAGTATTTTTGAAAGGCAACACAAGTTTTACTTTTATTTTTTTATGAGCAAAAGGAGTTGATTCTTGCATTTGAGAATATATTGTCTGATGTCACTAATAGACTACGTTAGACTTGAAACAAGTTGTTGATTTACAATATACAAAAAAAAATTAAGTAATTTGAACGGTTGAAGGATATGCGACATAAGTTTTAAATTGATTTTATATGTACAATTTTTTTCTTATACGTTTAGGTGAAATACATAGCGAATGTGTATACACGGAATAGGTAAGATTTTAAATTGAGAACATCTCGACATATAAATACAAAAGAGTTGAGTAATATACTGCAAAAAAGAAAAAAAGAAAGACTTGCATGCACACCACTCATTAAATTCTGTTGAATTACACATCTAACACCTAACACCTGGACTTCAATTATTACATATTTGTCTTCTTATTTATGCATGAAAGTTGTATTTTTTTTCTGAGAAAATAAAAAAAATGATAGTTTTTTATGTGATATGAAAGATTTTGGGTGGTAATATTGTAAAAATCAAAATTTATGGCTAGATAGAGAAGAGAAAGAAGGAAATTAACAGCGTCGAAAGCTTACAATCGGAAACTATATCTATGAGACTATGGCGTGGGTCTAGCTCATTCAGGCTTTGACTGAGTCAAAGCAGGCTCGGCAGGGCCGAACCCGCTAAATTTTTTTTTTCATAGACATGCCTATCTATTATAAGTGGGCTTATGGACCGTCAGACCAGCTGCCTAATTCCTAGATCTTTAATTCAGTCCCTACTAAAAAGTTTGGCACTAATTTGACCTTTTTAAAAATCTGAGACTAAATTGGCCCTTTCACATTGTCAAAAAACCATTTTGACTATTTTCTCATTAAAGTAGGCTTGATCAATGCTATCATTAGTATAATGCTATTGCAATCAACTCTGCATGGCATAACTAGGAGAGGGGAAAGTCAAGCTTGCTCTTAGGCTAATGGGGTCATCTTAAAGTATTTGGTGGTATTGTGATGAATATTACGTGTGAAGTTCACACATGCGAATTGGTGGTATTTGATGGTATTATGGTGATATTGTGGTAAATACCTTCACTATACCCACAATACCACAACAATACCACCAAATTTACATCTATTTTTTATTTGCACATAATACTTTTTCCATCTGAAGAGCCTATGTAACGAACAATCATGCATGACTTAACCAATAAGATAACTTTGAAAATGGTGGCAGCGATAAGCCTTTTACCTAAAATTAGCCCAATTATATCATTTAATCAACTCCCAATTGTTGGATATGGGCTCAAGCTCCCACTTTTTAGGAGTCATGAAACCCTATGCCTTTGATCTCGTCCTCCCCAAAACCACATACTTCAAAAGGACACCTTTTGTCATCCGACCGCTCAATCCAACAAAACGTGGTCTCTCCACTGCCCACCAAAGCTCTCGCACCCTATCCATCTATCCTCTCCCCCATCATTAACCCCGACAGAGCCAACTCCGAAAGCTGAAAATCACAAGTGGCTCCAATTTTTCTGCGCAGAAGAACGCAGTATAGGAAGTTATGGCGCAGTCCATGCTAATGTCTAGCTTCGGCGGCCACCTTGTGGACTGCAACAGAGACCCATTGCTTAGAACTCAAATCCGCCGACTTCGCCCTTCACCTCTCTCTCATCTCTTCCTTTCTCGGCCTTCTCCCTCGCAATCCACTTCACCTTCTTCCTATGCTCCTCCTCTTGCCGTCTTCAAGTCCAAAACTAAGGCTCCTTCTAGGAAGGTAAGATTAGAGTATTGAATTTGATACTGTATCAGAAATGTTAAGGGTTGTTCTTGACAGGTAGAGAAGGATAGGCCGAAGGTGGAAGATGGCATCTTTGGAACATCAGGTGGTATTGGTTTTACCAAGGCAAATGAGCTATTTGTTGGCCGAGTTGCCATGCTTGGTTTTGCAGTAAGTTGATTCTTTTTTGCTTAGCTTTAATGAGGTTTTTCTTTTTTGGCAAATAAGCTCTGGTTCTGATGCATTCATTTCTTTGAAGGCATCTCTTATAGGAGAAGGAATCACTGGGAAGGGAATACTGGCGCAGCTAAACTTAGAGACAGGAATACCAATTTATGAGGCTGAGCCACTCCTACTTTTCTTCATTCTCTTCACACTCCTTGGAGCAATAGGAGCTCTTGGCGACCGTGGAAGTTTCGTTGATGATCCTCCCACCGGGCTTGACAAAGCTGTCATTGCTCCAGGAAAGGGCTTTCGTTCTGCTCTTGGACTCAAGGAAGGAGGTACTAGACAAAAGGGGCATTTAGATACTGACCACACAATCGTTTTGTATTTACATATCAAAACTTCCATATTTACGTGCATACCACTCAAATCTTTCGTATCACACCAAAAACAAAAAAAGGAACTACTTTTATTTAGTTTTTAAGTGAAATACAACTTTTCAAGCGTAGGTTCATGACACCGGTGTTATAATTGTATATATCAAACTTTAGGTGTTAGATATGTAAATACAGAGGAATTGTTTGGTATGTACGCAAATTTCAAAAAAAAATAAACCAGTAGAATTTTATATAGTTGTAATATACGATGCATGAGTAGTATGTGAAGACAGAAAAAATTGTCTTTCAATTTGCTAAGTACTGTCTTACATTCTATGCAAAATTTGGTATATGCTATCTAAAGCCATGACTTCCCCTTCTTTTCTACACTACTTCTAATTATAATTTTTAGCCATACATCACTTGGAATCACGAAATAATAGAATCTCCAGACATATTTATTATATTTTACTTATGCTTGAAGATATGTGACTATTGTTTCTATGACTAAAAGTCTTAGTCATAACAATTTATATAAGGGCAATTTACATACGTAGAACCCAATTCTGATGCATTTTTGTATTTCGCATCTAAACCTTCATTTTAACAGGCCAAGCACCCAATTTTTTGCAATCACATCAAAAACAGCACTAATTTCACTTCTCCACATTAAAATCCACATTTTTATACATTGGGAATGTGTTTTCCCTTTAAATATGAAGGTATAGGTGTGAGATACGTAAATGCATGAGAATTTGTAAATTTCCGTTTATGAAAGTGTTCAAGTTTTTGGAAAAACATTTGGAGCTGCAATTTTAACTTATCTTATCCTTTTGAAGGCCCCCTCTTTGGATTCACAAAGGCGAATGAACTCTTTGTTGGGAGATTGGCGCAGCTGGGGATAGTCTTCTCTCTAATTGGCGAGATAATCACAGGAAAGGGAGCTCTTGCCCAGTTGAACATTGAGACAGGAGTGCCCCTCAATGAGCTCGAGCCACTTGTGCTCTTCAATGTCGTTTTCTTCTTTTTCGCTGCACTGAATCCTGGGAGTGGTAAGTTTGTCACTGATGAGGATGTGGAGTGAGAGGCTGAGACCTGTTATGATTGGGTGTATATCCTTACTTTGCTGGAAAAATGAAGGTTTATTTTCTGCAGTTAAGAGATGTCCTTGAGAGATAGAGTAGGATTTCTAAGTTCTATGTTCTTAGCAATTCAGTATTATCTCTGAGTTGCAGTATTATCTAGATGGAAGTGTTATTCAGATAATAGAATTATGGAGCAAATGTTTTGTGTTTTCTTCTTTTTTAATTACTATCTGTTTCTTAAGAGAATAATGATGTTTAGAATGAAATGATGAAAGCTTTGCATGATTGAATTTTTGCTCTTAAGCTTATTTTTTATAAAATGGTGAAACCTAATGTCTATCATCAAGCTTGGCTTGTATACTAGTTCATGGAGAATTTAGATTCAATTTAATACAACTTATAGTAACCTTCTACCATCAAGCATTAATTGAACTTCCTCTAATTTCTATAATGGTTTTATAAGCATTTGTCCCAAGCTAATGACATTAATTTTAGTTTATTTTACAACTATCTTTAAATATTCCATTGATCTTTCATAGATTTATCTTCAATTTTATGAATTATTCTATAGTGACTGGCTTAGTAAAGGCATCAACTTAATCTTTGATCTTCAAATAATATATTTGAATTTTCTTTTCCATGATTTAGTATCCAATGCAATGAAAATAAACATAAAAAAATTTCCTTCTTTGATGATGCATAGGCTTCCTTGTTAATGTCAATGCTGGTCTATTGTCTCCATAAAATTTCATGTGGAGTCACTTTAAGAACATTCAAACCTTTTAAATAGCTTGCTTAGCCATATTACACAGCACATGCATGAAGATACTGTAATCTATTCAGCTTCACAGCTAGAGGATAACAATTTGTGATCTTTGAACACCAAGTGAAGGAGATGCAACCAACTTAAAATGCAAAATCACATGTTTTTTTTCTATCCTTGTGATATCCAACACAATCACCATTCGAGAAAACAACGTGCTGATATTTATTAGAATGGGTGTATACTAATACACGAGTTGGTATACTTTTGATGCGACAAAAGTTCCTCTTAACTTCAAGTGTCTTGATCAACTTTCATATACAAAATATGTGGCCTTATACTTGTTACATATCTTAAATTTCAATTAAACTTTTGAAGTTGGGTCAATCCATTGTCTTCTTCTTTATTCTTTGATATTTTTATTTTATAATTTTCGCTCCATCCTGAATTTAAAATCTCTTTTTGGTAAGATTCTTGAACGATGAAAGCATCCTCCTTTTGCTTCAATTAAAATATCAATAGACAGATTTCCAATGTGTGCAATCATGAATTCTTGCACTATTGTTTGCTTGAACTTTCTGAACATAAATGGATTCTTACCTATATGTATAAGATCATCTCATTATAGTCGATGCATCCCTTGTACTTATATTAAGTTTACCACCATTAGTTCTTTGAACCTTTCAACTTTTTCTTTTGCATTTTTCATTAGTTTGTATATCCATTTGGCATCAATGAATTTTTGCCTAGCAAGAAAATAAGTAGAGTTTACTGGTCACTAAATAGCTTACTCATTCATATTATCTTCCATTGCTTTTGATTTTCATTCAAAGACTATAGTAAAGAGGTTAGAACTAGAGGTGGTGTAAGATTTTATAACTCTAAGGGTACTTGATTTTCATATTGAATTATTTTACTCTTGTTTTATCAATCACATGCTCTTTTTTTTTGTTGAACTTCATATTTTTACTTATTACAACTCTAAAGGTGTTAGAATCAAATATTTATATGCTTCAATCATGTTGCCCTTGGTCATTTTCTCATTTGATTCATGTTTTAAGAATGGTATTTATAAAATCATGCATGCTTGTACCACAAAAATATGTATAGATTTTCTAAGTTGAAAGCACAAGAATAAAATAAAAGCACAAAGAGGGCATCCATAAACTACACACAATTTTCCTCTAAATTCATTTAATTAGCATTACTTTATGCTAATAACATTGCAATGCCTTAGAAGAGAATTGCTTTCATAGCACTCACAAAGAATAGTATGTATGAATTTCCATGCTAGCGTGCACGAAGATAGCCAAATAAGTATCATAGTATAATACATAAAGATACAATAAAAATCTTTACAATACCTTATTGTAAGCTAAAAAATATTCACAATCATACGTAACACAATATGTGTAGAGTATGTGGTCAATGAAGACCCAACTCTTACAATCAGTATCGGGATGTAAGGGAATATATGCACTCCATGAACAAATTGATACTCATTCATATAATGCTTGTTTATATTTGTTTATTAATATAAAAAAGATTGTCATATAATAGAATAAGTTTAAAAATTGTTTGCTTGTTCACTCTATTCATGAACATGCTTGTTTTTTTAGCAAGTATTTGGCTAAGATAATGGCGTCTAAATACTCATTTGATGACTTATCATGTGTTATGATATCAATTTTTTATTATATATGTTAGTAGATATATATGTATGATGAAAAATAAATAATGCCAAATTTTTTAATCTATAAAATTGATACGCCACCAACAAATTTTCATCATCCGACATGAATCTCAAGACGATATTTTAAGAAGGAAACATTTAAATCTTGATAAAAAGTCTTTCAGAACTCCAATTTCAACAAGCTTATAGTCAAACTGACCGACTTGATGAGACAGACCTAATAATATGAAAACTAGCCCAATCCGAGTCAAATCAAGCTCAAATCAAGTCATTGAACAACACTTAGGTGATTTCCAGACACATTTGTAAGGTCAAACAGTTGTCGAATATGATAAGTTTATACTCGAATCAAGCGGCTCGATAAGAGGAATCCAACGAGCCCAAGATCACTTAATTTTGACATCATTAAGGCACTCAAATGTCCATTAAATGACATATGATCAAAGGAAGCTCTCTGGATCGTCCGATCAAAATGATTCATATTTCTACATTAATTGCACCCAAAACACTATAAATAAAAATCTATCTCTCTCATGAGAGAAAGCTGAAGTCTAGAGAGAGCCCGAGACATTGAGGAGAAGCTGCAGCTCAGCATCACCGCCGATCATTGTCAACCACCATCAACCTCCGTCGTCGACCACCGTCGACCGCAAAAAGCCACCACAGACATCCAACGACCACCACCGACCGTCGTCGACCACCTCCAACCGTCGTCAACCACTGTCAACCGTCATCAATCATCACTAACCAGACGCCGTCAGTCTACGTTGTAACCTAAAAAATATAATTACCTTTTTCCGTCTGTGGGACAAATGATTTCTTTAATCATCGATCATTAATGGATTTCCGCAATTGGGCCAGACCCGTGGTTTTTCCCTTACGGGTTTTGCACGTAAAAACTTCTGGAGTCTTCACCGCTTGTTTCCCTTTTATCTGCGTGTGTGCTGACTTTTGTACAACGCTAAGATAATAGTCTGTTACTCTACCACCGTGAATTTTCTAGCACGCATCAAAAATAATATTTGTCCAGCAACTAAGATATATGTTTAAATTATTAGCATCAAACATATAATTTATTAAAGTTGATTCAAGTTTAAGATTTTAAATCTTGAACACTTCGAACTCCATAATGTAGTGCTCAGCTCAACTCTACTCGTTTGCCACCCTAATTGTAGATAAGCTCACCAACTATAGCGACCTGGGTTCGAATTCCATAAATTCACAGCTTATCTTTCGAAAAAAATTATGCAACACAATTATATTCTCTTATCTAAAATTTCAATTTGATTTTTAATGAATAAGGCCAACACCAAGCAAAATTGATAGTGGTTTCGCGAAAATAAAAATGAATTAATTTTATTGTAATTTTAGTCTTTATTGAAAATGTATTTACAAAACTCAAACTATTAAAATATATTAATCTAATTTATATTTATTTGCATAATTGAAAAGTAACGGTTCCATGGTGTAGTGGTTAGCACTCCAGACTTTGAATCTGGCGACCTGGGTTCGAATCCCGGTGGGACCTTTTTATTGCTATAATTATAAGTCCAATGGCTTTTTAATTTTCGAAAATTATGATTGTACATTTAGCTATTTAGTTATTTTTCATGTTTATATACTTATTTTAGGAAATAATAGTTCAATAACTTTTATTTTAATTTGTTTGATAGATCTGGTTTGGTTAGAAATCCATAATATTATTTGTTAATTTACTCAATAATGATTCGATTATCATCATATAAATCAAGCTCAAATGATTAGAATGCAAATAAATGAAGCTTGAAGGTGAACCCAAAAACTCTACTCGGCTCATTTCACTTGTTATGGCTATAATTGATCCTCAACAAGTCGAGTATATGTTAGATTGGACTTGACTAGGTAATATTATAAATTGTTCATGTTTTACTTGAGCTTGTGTAAAGCTTTTACAAGTATGTTCAGGATTGACTTGTTTAATATCTTTTAATACTTAAATTTGATTTGTATTTGATTTGCTTATATCAACTAAACAAGTATTTATTTAGGTCTTTATATAAAATTTTCAAAAATAACATTACAAATCTAATCATTTTATACAAATTAAATAAAAATATTTATATTATAACTAATTTTTTTGCAATAAAAAAACATATTTAGGTTCTAATAATTTAATTTATTAAAATGAAAAAAATAAGAATGAATTGAAGAAGAATTTGCATTTGATTAGCTATAACATTTGATGCATTGGCATTTACATAGTCATCATACAACTCATGTAGTAACTTATGAGTAATTGTAACATGCAATAAGAAGATAAATATTAGACAAGGCAAATTTAATCAACTTCATTTTATTTTTGGAATCAAATACAACAAAAATAAAAATTAGAAGGTTATATTCATCATTTGTCAAACTTGATTTTCATGTTCATGGCCATTAACCACATATAGTCAATCACATTAGTAGAACTTTCATGAAACACATCTTTGATTTTCCAAAGGGTCATAAAGAAATAAATTTGAACTCAAATCCTAAAATAAAGTTATCATACATATAACAACAAAAATTAAATAAATAAGAAGACATAAAAATGAAATAAAAGATTTATGTCATTTGAATTGATATTAATAATTGTATCAAATAAACCCGAAAAAAGAGCAAACATCTTCTGCATTCCAATCTTTTTTTGCTAAATAGAATGTGGATGGATATCTGTATTGATTGTGAGGAAACACTTCTAAACTTCAACGCACATGAAAGTATAATAGATGTTACATTTCATCTAGTAAAATAAGGAAGTATTAACGTCATGTTTGGAAGTTGAAGTTGCTTGGAAATATCATTAAATATTTAATCTTGCACTCGGAGTTGAAATTAATTTTATATTTTCTTTCTCATTATGGATAATATTGCTTATCATAGAGAGTTAATCGTGAATTATAAGATTTAATATGTGTGCACACATTAAAAAGAAAAATCATTGAAAAGAAGCTTTTTCTGAAAGCTAATGCTATCTTTTTAAAGACTCGTTACTTCGTCATTTTATGAAGCATTTTCTACAATCAAACAAAAGACTTTGCTTTCAATTCGTCACTCTTTCACATTGTTATAAATAGAATAATAATTGTCATGAGCTCTAAGCAATGGATTAACATCAACCAAATTTAAGACCATCTTTCATAACTTCCATTATTCGTCAGTAAAATATCTAGAGATAAACATATATTGAATTATTTGTCCTAACTTCCATAAGATTGTTGTTATGCTTAACCTTTTAACTTAAGTTAACAGCCCTTGTAACATTTTCTTCTCGATCTCATAGCTGCTAATGCACTCTTGTTATGTCATTCCATGTGAAATCTTCTCATATTGTGGGTTAGAAGCCTTCATTAATGTGTAATACTTCATACTCTATAAATCGAAAGGTAACTCTATAAATTATCTAACGAGTCGAGTCGGGGTAGGGTTGAGCTTGGCTTGCTAGCTCATCGAGCTCAGTTCACGAACTAGTTATCGAGCCAAACTCGAGTCGGCTTGAATCACTTGCACCCCTACTCCAAGCCATGTAATGTATGGAGCTCAAAATGACCATACTGAGAACAATCATATACTTTAATGTAACAGAATCCTAGGTGATCTCACCCATGCGTGAACTTGGTAAGAGCCTGGTTGATATAAAGAGGTGCGACGCCTTAGACTCACAAGTCAATACATTAATGGGGAAGTTGAGGAGATTCCAATTGTGCTTGTTCCAATGTGTTCCTGAATCAGGCTACTTAAGATTCCATTAAACCGCATAAAAATCTTGATATGTGGCCAGAAAATAAGTATATTCATCAACAAAGAAAGCCATTAGCTTGAATAGTAGTATTATTAATATTCTGGTGAGTTTCATTTATTATAGGGTTGAGAAAATTTCTAAGGGTCTAAGATAAATGTTTTCTTTTTAAGAGTTTGCCTTTTTTTCTTATAATATTTTTGAGTTTTGAGAATTGTCTAAAGTTTTTGGTAATTTTCTCAGTTTTAGGGTCAAACGTGACTAATTCAACGGATACAATCATATGCATGCAACCTAAGACAAAGTAGTGACCGTAAATTAACAATTAACAAAATTTAACATAATGTATAGCACAAGATAATACAATTTACAGAAAGTAAGCTACAAAAATTTTGTTTTTTTTGAATTTTTCTAAAATCAAATTACAACACATTCTTTTATGCCACCTAAGACAAAGTAGTGACCCGTCTTTTAAGTGGGTAATAAAAATTCTTAGTTCATTCACCAAATTCTTCGAAATTTACTAC
Source organism: Phalaenopsis equestris (assembly GCF_001263595.1). Taxonomy (NCBI): domain Eukaryota; kingdom Viridiplantae; phylum Streptophyta; class Magnoliopsida; order Asparagales; family Orchidaceae; genus Phalaenopsis; species Phalaenopsis equestris. The sequence goes on along the minus strand of NW_018164444.1, from coordinate 60,786,099 downwards.
TCCTTATTCTATTCCTAGTCATAAAAAACATTATAGTCTTATATTATATTTAAATCCCCTTAACCTTGGTTCACATTTCCTCATATGATTATAATCTTCCAATGACATTATTTCTATTCCACCAAGAATTTATTTGTTAACATATTTGTCTTCAAGTCTACGATCAATAGTCCTAGATCATAATTGATTTTAACATTTCAAGTTTACAACTAGAAAGTAAATTAAGTTTTTAAGATTAACACATCAACATGTCATAATTTGCTCTAAGAAATTTTCATGAAATGAACTAGATTTTGACATTACTAATTCAAAGAAGTAGGAAAACTAGTTTATAAAGATATGTTTTGAAAACATAATAGATTTTATTGAAAGAAAAGTCAAAGTTTACATAGATAAAGAAGAGATCAAACCTAGTTTGAATATCATTTTGTTCTAAGATTATTATCCCTTTTATGATGCACTGTTCTTCTTAACCTTCTCTCAAATATATGAACACAAAATAACATTCACATTCAGACATACAACATGATCTCCAAGCCTTCTCTTATGTTCCTCCAATGTCTCTCCTCATCAAAATTCTTTACTTTTGTTTCTAGAGAGTTCAAGCCCCATGTGTCAATTCATATTTTGTAAGCATTTTCATCGGATGAATCATCACCAAATCAAAAAAGCCATCTTAAGTTAGTGGGTAGCATCGGGATGCTAGCAAGGTGTCTCTGGGGCAATGACAATGGGCGCGACGCCTCTAGGTTTAGAGTTGCATTTCGTTAATATTATTCATCATTTTAAGTCTTCTCGTGTGACAACACTACATTGTGGGCACTTTGGCACTAGTCCCTAACACTAGGATACTTGAAGCCTGGCACTACAAGGTCCTACTCTTTATATTTCAGACATAGAAAGCCTAGGCGCTAGCCTTCTCTACTTAGCTTCATTTCTTCTAAGTGCTACATTTGTTCCAGTATACTGCACAAATACACAATATATATCCACATAAAATATAAAAATTTAAGAAAAAAACATGTATTAAATATACTATAATACTACATCATATTTTACACATATCATTAAACTAAATCTAAACGACTTAAACAAACTTCCATGGGGAATGTAGTTGCTTTGACCAAGCTTATAATCTTAGAAGGTTAATTAAATATTCAGTGTGTTATATACTAGCTTTTTTTGACACGTGGAATCAATGAGTCCATGTGATTCATTTTTAATTGTTGATAAATAAAGAATGATATGTTTGGTGAAATTCATTCTTTCAAAATTCTCAAATATATTGTATTAGTTAATATTGATGATGCTTCTTTTAAAGTTTTAAAAAAATAATAAAATGCACCAAGAAGACTGATATTTTCCATATATAATGAATTGTAAATATTGGTTTGATCTTACACTATAATAATAATTAACCGAGCATTCCTTGCGATGAAGATACAAATAGTTATTTATGTTATCATATGAGAGAATTGTATATAAATGATTGTCTATTTGCATGTTTCGAACAAATATAATATATATTATTTATTATAAAATGATTGTTAATAATTTCAAAATCAATAAAATTCAAAGGAGAAAATGTGTGTGAGATGAATGGGAAGAAATGATATATTATGACATTTAAAATGATATGAGAATATTATCTTGTTTGTTTATTATCTTGTAATGCCCCAACCCAAAAAACTAAATTTCAATGTACCCTTTCTAGTTAGAGGCATTAATCCTTGTTGTTTATAGTAGATTCATAGATGTTTCATATGTTTGTCTATCATACCCTTGCTACTTTATATTTTTTATATGTTTTATTTATTGCTTATAATGAAGTAGTCATCTTAATTTATTGTTGTAAAATTTCCTACATAATTAAATTAATCTTAATATTATGATACTTTCTTTTTCTGCACTTGTATGAATTTATATATGTCATATCACAAGTCTGCATGAAATAATATATTTCTTACAAATTATACCTGTGGAAAGTTTATTATGCTTGTGTGTAATGATTTGTAGATCGGTGAAATTCTTTGAGATATTGGCTAATCGAGTCGACAAGCTTACAGAGTGATAACTCAACAATAAATCACCGGGTTTCTTTGGTTTTCAATTGACCTTCCTGATTTCAAGTTGTTTATTAAAAGTGACTATATAAATATAAATGAAAACTAAATGGTAAAAACTTGATTCAGAATGATTTCATGTTTTCTTATGATAAGTAGTCTATTTTATATTCACAATATTGTTGTTGTCTAAGATGTTATATATTCACATAATAGTTGTCTCTATTTGTAATGCATACTATATGTCTACTTTCCCTTGTTAATGCTTTAATAAATAACTGTAATTTACTGAGTTTGTTTTTCGAACCCACTTCTTGATATTTTGCATAACAGGTTCTATTCAGACACCAACAAGATCATCTCCATCAAAGCAAGATTGACACTTTTAGATTTTCTATTATTGGTTTTTTCTTAAGTATTTGCTTTAGCTATTATGTTTTCCATTTAGGGTCTAGGAACTCGTTCCTTAGTCTTTTTAGTTTTGATTCGGTCAGTTTTCTGATTTCCTTCAGTTATATCAGTGGAATATTCATCATAAACAAAATGTATATTTTCTTATTTATTTGCATGAAATCTATCTTTAAGAATACAAAACATGTTCAATTCATTATATTATGTTCTGCATTATCAAAGTGTGTGACAATATAATGTTACATGAAGTTTAGAAGTATAAAGAATTTAAAAATTTTAATAAAATTAAAAAGTTAATTATTGAATCTAATCAAAACTCAACAATAGTTTCAAGTCTTTTAAAACTTGGAAAATTCTCTTGATCTTCAACACTAATTTTCTCCAATAACTAACATGCCACCAATTTGTGTGCTATGAACCATGAACATGAGCATGAGGACATACACATGACTTTACAAAAATACAACGATAAGTCATAATTATAAAAAGTAGAACACTACAAGTCATAAAAGTGTTATATATTTAATAAATTATTAATATGAAATATATTATTTTCTATTATTCTCTACTGAAAGATCACTTGATGAAATATTATATCATAAAAGAAACTTTTAAAGATAAAAAGAACCAAACACGACTAATAATAAAGAAAAAAATTATCGAAAAAACATTCATTCATATTCTATTATGTACTTTAAGTTCTTATAATGTCTCGTCATATCAGACATGCAATAGATACGTGTCTAGACATGTTTGAGTTGTGCCGACGTCCTATAAGGACATCAAGACCATTGAGAAGTGTATATGATTGACACCACACGTGCGACATTTTATTAAGAATATTTATTAATTTATTAAATTTATCCTTCAACTACAGAGCTTAAACTTTGAACTATGGGGAGGGCGGGAAATACTCTAAGGGCATTGGTGCAATTTTTAAAGCGTTCGCTGAGAGGTATAAAAGGAGGATGCCAATTTCACGCTTTAAACCGAAAGACCTGAAGCTTCTCTCGTTCTGTTCTCAGTCCATTCTTTCTACTGGGTTTGTCTGTAGGGTTTCAAATCTGCGATTCACCCGGTGAGAAGGTTCTTTTGGCTCAACATTCGACCTCTCATAAGCTAGTGGTTCAACTCCAGAAAAGGTTCTGAACCTTCGATGTCGGCGATTGATGGAAGCGCCAAGCGGAGAGGAAAGGATGGTGGATCTCTCAGATCGGAGAGGAAGAGGCGTGGTGAAGATGACTTCGATGATGATCTAGATCTCTCCAGGTTGGGTAAACAAGTTTTGTAACTTTGTGGTTAGGTCTCGATTTGATCAGGTTATTTATGCTTGAAACATCAATGGATTCGGGCATTTGCAGTGACATCAAGGGAATCATCTCGGCGTTACAACAGATAAAGGACAAAGCGCAAAAAGATGGACAGAAGAAGAATGAAGAGACGATCATGAGGTCCATTTTTCCTTGTATTTTGAACTCTTTTATTTGATTTTTGGGATATCGCTCTGTTTAAACTTTGCGGTGTTGGAATACTGGGATTGGGGGGAGGACTGATCAAGTATACTTTGTAGGATTTCTTCCAGGAAATCTTATCGAAACGTGCCTTTGGGAATTGAGATAGTACACTTGTGCACCGGATTTTATTGATGTTTTAATTGTATGAAGATTTTTTTTTTCATCGAGGCTGGGAACGTGTTTCTTGTTTTGTAGTAGGATTGAGTAGTTTATTTGATCTAGTAAATAAACAATTCATGATAAACTAAAATTTCCTTTTCAGTCTTTTTTTAAAGTGCTTTAAATTAGAAAGAACAACATTTTTTTAGTTGGATGGAATGTATACTTGCATATCGAGCATATATTCCATTTAATTCAAAAATGATTATTTTTATGACAAATAAACGTATTGTGAGTAGCCTAGTGGGAGATGTCCCTTTTTTGTCTTATAGATATGAAATATCGTGTTGCTGGTTATGATTTAGGCTAATTTATTTTGATAGTGTGGCATCGGAGATCAAGTCTATGATAGATGATACAAAGTCAAAGTTTGAAAAAGAAAGGTAATGACAACTACTTATATTTCATTAAATCCTTTTTACTCAGCATTATGGAGCAGAAAAGGCCAAGTTATTAGTTTATGCAAACAATAAGTTGGTTCGGTTTTTTTATTATCCTTGCTTTAATAGGAAAATTAGAGGTCTTTATGGTGCTTTTTATATTTATAACCAATTTTTGGCACATTTTTCTCATCTTTATTTTTATCTGGACCGTTTGATTGTCTCGAAATTTGTGCAAACCATTGTTTGGGTGTAGAATATCAATATTTTTTTCTATCCATTTTTAATTATATTAATCTTACATAATCATGCATAACAATTAAACCAAGCTTACAATTTTCTTAGGTTGATCAGCCTTCGCTATTTTGATCATAAATTTTTTGTCAGTTATCTAAAATCTATGTGCTTATATGTTCTGAAAAGCTAACAAAATTACCCATAGCTTTTATGTTGACAACTTCTCAAATTTTATCTATACAATAATGAAAACTTAAAAAAAATGAGAGTAAAATGCATTATCGTGACAATTTTTAATAAGATGATTACTCTTTAGTAAATTGATCAAACTTTCTTATTTATTATTCAAAATTTATGTTTGTATATTCTGTGAAAAGATAACAAAGTTCTCTACAACATTCATGTTGTTATTTTTTCCTATTTCAACCAATAAGATGGGTAAAATTCACAAAACACCGAGAGAGAAATTTTCAGTTTTGTACTTGGATGTTTTCCATAAAGCAACTTTACCATTTCATGACTATTTATTTTTAATTCAAGATAGTTTGTTTTCATATTCACTTTATAAATATATGCATAATAATTATGATAGAACTAATATTGTTGTTATGATTACTTTATATATATTATGATTCATTATCGCCGTTACGTCTTTTATTCAGTGTTCGACGAGCGATCTATATTTAGCAATTTTGACATATTCGCATAGTCCATTCAACAAACGGATGATGTTTCTGATGACTTTGGGTATAATCAAGGCATATTAATTGACCTCAATTTACATGTTGCTTCAACTATTGCCGTTCATTTTCTCACATTTGTTCTCAATTGAAGCGAAATTATTGTTGAGGCCAGCATCAAGATAAGGGTTGACCATTGACAAGATGTTGTAGCTACTGTTTTCCCCTCTATATTGTAGTAGTCTAAGGAAGACATTTTTCCTTACATGTCCAAGTTTTTTTCATTTTACCAGAAACAAAAAATAAGCAACGTCCATTCCTCTTGAGAAATTGAAGATATTTTTCCTTTTTTTCCCGGACGATAGCTTGTCTATCATTTCTCAATTTTCTTATCCTGTTTTGCAATGCTTCTTGTTGGGGGATCTCAAACCTGTCATTCGAAGGTTCTTTTTATAGTGGTAATAAAACTTGATTCAAAATTATCTAATTAATTACAAAATATGACAAAATTTAATAAAATCTCTTAAAGTTTAAAAAAAAATGTCATAACTAAGTATTTAACCATATATAATCTCAATCCAATATTTTCAATGAAAAGCAGATCATGTGAGAATGACTCCATGATAGTAATCATTGCTTTGGTAAGTTTTGGTTCCGTCCATCCTGCCTTTGGTAAGCAGGCTTCATATGGTGATCTCGTGCTCTTTGGTATTAAGATGGCACTGTGTTAGATATGTTGCTTTACACATGTTGCTTTTGGTTGGAAAGCCATGGAGGAGGTGCACATCCAGTTAAAACAATTTACCTTTCAGTTAAAACAATTTACCTTTCTCACTTAATTAAATTCCATACTTTTTAGTATTAAAGCTAACACTGCCTTGCATGATCAGGCAAGTTTTTCTTAAGGCTCTTTCCAAGTGTTCTAAAGAGGTATTCATTTTGATGCTTCAAATTATTGATCAGATCGCACAATATTACTTGACAAATTTAGCAGATTTAGATATTTACATTCTTGAGTTTCAGTATGAGAGCTCTTTGAAGAGCGAATACAACAACTTTCAGGCAGCATACCAAAAGTTCTCGAACGAGAAAGCGGGCCATCTACAGATATTCAAAGGAAGTTGCCAATCCTCTTCTCGTTCTATAAAATTGTTTCTGCTTGCATGGTTTTGTCTTAGCTTAGTTTTAAAAACTGAGTTTAATAGGAGCACACTGATAACAGAACGGTTTGCTTAGCTTTATAACTTGTTAACTGATCATAATGATGCCAATTATGTCCTTGTGCCGAGATATATAAGGGAATACTTGTTTTTATTTTGTGAATACTTTGTTCACGAAAAATTCTCTGAACTTCTTCCTTGTAATTGAACCATTTTACAAGTGTTTAAAAAAGCATCATATGTCTTAAACGTGTAATAAAATTAGCTGCTCAATTAATCAGTAACCTCAGAATTTTGTGCACATTGGCCAGGTATCTAGGGCAGATAAGGTTATGTTTTTTTCTTTTACCTTTTTTTTAGGTTGTCCGCGTAAATGAAGAACAAGTTGAATGTGTATTTGTCTTTTCTTTTCATAATAGTTTTGGAAACAATCAAAACACTTACTATGGTGTTTTTAGAATTTCTTGAGACGTTCATTTGCTTTTGAAATCAAAAAATTGATGCAGTGAATTAAACGTATTTTCTAACATATGCAGTTATATTTGGAAAATAAAAAACCTAAGACAAAAAAACCGAACCAAAAATGCCTGTAGTTGTTTGGAATTAATTTTTTAATTTTTAAATATTTTTTTTCAAATATATATTTGATTTTCTTAATTGTTTTTTAATTTTTGAAAACAAATTTACTTAGATTGGGAAACACTGAAAATATTCTTCAAGTCTGTTTCCTTTTTTTTCTTTTTTTTCCTTTTTTGATGTGACAACCACCTTAGCACTTCCGCTTTATTGGCCTCTGCCATTAATGACACTACAACTTATTGCGATTGTCAGTGGCCACCATCAACACAGGTTTGCCGCCTTGCTGCCTTGCTTCATAAATCAACTTATGCAATATTAAATAAAATTAAACAAACTTATAATGTGTAAATTAAAATATAAAAAGATAGTACGATCTCGATGGTCCCTTAACAACTACACCATACTACAATCTTCCATACCTGTAAAACCTATCGTGAATCTTCACATTATCACGTATTGCTAGCTACGAAGACCTAGGCATAGCTGATAAACTGAATTCAAAATTTTTTTATTTGAATAGCTTTTCAGTCGCTTGAAACTTCGTAGAAGTAATCAACCTAATTTATAATCCGATCCTTCGAGTCTGGGCGTTTATTTTCTCCAGACTAATCCGTTTCAACTAAAAGGCTACTTGCTGATTCCTTCCAAGTTCAGCAAAGATCTGAAGCTCGATGCTCTGCATATCTCTTCCGCTTCTTCTCGCTGTCGCGATTCGTCTCCAAGAGTTTCGGTTGGGTAGAATAGGCTTTATATTAATTATATACACATTGTATTATGTCCTTTCTATCCCTGAGTTATTTACAAATATGTCACAGCTTACTTATAAAAGCCTAGGTTATTTTTATGAAATTTGATGAATGATTAAATAAAGCTACACTTATCTGTTCTTCGTGCTTCTTTCTATCAACTCCTTCCTCTTCTGTTCTGCTCTTCTTCTCATATGGCATTAGAGCCTGCTACCTTTCACAAGGTGGATTCACCTGTGTCTATAGCCACGCAAGATCAACAACAGAGCAATGCCTCCTTCAATCAAATCAAGGAGGTCAATATTCCAAGTTCTCTAAAGTTCTTGATGAGCCATGTCAAGAATGTGGTTACTGCTTCCCTCACAGAGGTTAATTACTTTGTATGGAAGGAGCAAATCGTTAAACTTCTCACCGCAAATGGATATGAATCTTTTCTTGATAGCAACACCCAATCCCATCAAGATTCTTACTCACTGAAAGCAGCACTCAACAAGAAAACCCAGCCTACCTCCTCTGGCATATCATAGGCAAAAATCTTCCTGCAGTCATTCTTTTTACCATCTCCCCTTCTATTCCTCCCTACTTGCTTCATCTCAACACCACTGCTGAAATTGGGAATAACCAAATAATTTCAGTCCACAGATCGATCCAAAGCCATTCAATTGAAGAATGAACTCCACACTGTTACGATGGGAACTATATGACGCAATATCTTACGGTGATCAAAAACCTAGTGGATGACATAGCTGCGCTGGGCTCAACGGTGGACACAGAATATATCATCTATACACCCTTAATGGGTTGCGTCCCAGGTACCAAGGTTTCAAGACCGCAATTCGCACATCTCTCAACCCAATCAAGTTGGAAAATTTTCATGCTCTCCTTCACAGTGAAGAGTGTAATATTGCCAATGAATCAATCAACAACACTCAACACACAACTTTGCCGACTTACAGAAACTGGGGGGCCTCAACCTTCAAGAAGTTCAACCAAGAACTTCACCAACATAAAGATTACTAACAACAACAGCCAACAAAAATTAAAATCTGTCGTCATATGTCAAATTTGTTCAAAAAAATATCACTCTACCATTCAATGCTAGCACAGGACTACTTTACAGTACAAATCTCCTCCCACTGATTCCACCACAACACTCAACACACAATTACAATCACAAGATTGGGTACTGGACTCCGGAGCTACAACCCAGTTCACGCTCCACATTACTAACCTTCAACAACAAGCTCCCTATCAAGTGACCGATCAAGTTACTGTTGGAAATAGTCAGAATACAAATATCAAGCATATTGGTAAGGTTATTCTTCTCACTCCATACAACAGCAAGTTACTTCTTTCCCCTCTTTTTCATGCTCCTCAATTGTCACATAATCTCATTTCAGTTCACCAACTCAATAAGGACAATAATTGTCAAGTTATTTTCAATATTAGTGGGTTCAAAATCCAGGACCTGAGAACCATAAAAACTGTTTCAACTGGAGCTGCTGATTAAGGATTGTATCTCATAACTGCACTTCATACTATCAAATGTCTAATATTTGACATCAGCGATTTGGCCATCCACATCACAATACTACTTCTAAGCTTTTTGATATGATACATTCCGACACTTGGGGACCGTTTTCCTCCCCCTCTTTTGAAGGCTATCACTATTATGTGACTTTTATTGACTCATTTTCTCGTTATTGCTGGTGTATACGATTAAAATATAAATCTGAAATCACATCTCATTTCATTGTTTTTCACAGTATGATAAAAAATCATTTCAACAAAACAAAAACATATTTAAACTGATGTAGGAGGAGAGTATGTGTCCAACGAACTAAACACATATCTTCTTCAATATGGCATTACTCGTCAACTAAGTTGTCCTTACACCCCCAAGCAAAAAGGCATTGCCGAAAGAGACAACTCGCACTTTTTTAAACACAACTCACTTACCCATCTATTTTTGGATGGATGCACTTCACACTGCCACTTATCTCATAAATCGACTACCTTTCAGTAATATATTTAACAAATCCCCTTGTTAAATACTTTATCACAAACTTTGTGAATATCAACATCTATGAACCTTTGGTTGCTTATGTTTTTCGCCGCAACATCATACCATGCAAAACAAATTCTCTCCCAAAGAAGCTATAGCCCTCAACACAAAGGTTATGGTTGCTTTGATATGCAGGCTAAAAAAATTATCATATCAAGGCATGTACATTTCATTGAAAACATTTTTTCTTATAAAATCCAATCCACTTTACAGCCCTCTACTAGTTCCACAACACCTCCCTCACAACCATACTCATTTTTACTTCCCACTTCTACTGTTACTTCCCTTACTCCCGCCTCTACTACTTCTGTCATCATCCCTACACCACAAGCTAATGCTCCCTGCTCAAACTCTACCCAACACATCAGTAACTCCCCAAATACTATTCCCCCTTCTAATTCACCCCATGCAACCTCTCTCTCATCTCTCCCCGACTCTGAACAATCCTCACAACCTCAACTCTCTGCTCGTTCACCAATTGTTTCAAAACCCCATCCCATGGTTACCAAGAGTCAAATCGACAACTAAAAAAATAAAAAAAATATTTGATTTACAACACCACCTTTCTTCTTCTGATGATCCTATCAGTTACAACAAAGCCATAAAACATGCTCGCTAGCGGCAAGCCATGTCCGAAGATTTCCTTGCTTTACAACAACAAGGAACCTAGGATCTTTTACTAGTAATTTCACATCAACAATTATTAGGAAGCAAATGGACGTTCAAAACAAAGTATCATTTTGATGGTTTCATAGCACGATATAAAGCACGACTGGTAGGTCAGAGATTCTCTAAAAAAAAAAAGGTATTGACTACTATGAAACATTTAGTCCAGTTGCTAAATTTCCAACTACTAGAATGATTTTTGCCCTTGCCCTTACAAATAAGTACAAAATTCAGCAATTGAACATCTCTAATGTTTTTCTTCACAACAAACTGGAGGATACTGTTTTTAGTATTCCACTTTTTGCAATTTACTCTATAATCAAAAGTTCACACCAAATAAATCAGATCATTCTTTACTCATTTATAAATGCAATGACATAAGAATGTTCCTGTTAGTATACGTTGATGATATTTTAATCACTGGAAATTCCTCAATCGTTATAAGTACTGTAATTCATAACCTGAGCAGACAATTCAACTTAAAACAACTGAGGGCTATTTCTCAATTTGTAGGATTAAATACCCAACATACTAAAACAGATTATTTTCTCAACCAAACTTCATATTTAGTGGATCTTCTAGATAAAACAAACATGCATAATGTCAGACGAGTTCTTACTTCTCTTTCCAAATACTTATCATAAACATTGACACAACCTCTCCAATTAATGAATCACTAGAGTTCAGACAAATTATTGGATCACTCCAATATTTGATTGTAACTTAGCCCGATATCACCTTCACGGTGAACTACTTAAGCCAGTATATGCATATCCACACTGGTTTACATTTCCAGCAATTAAAAAGGCTACTACGATATTTAAAAAGCACGATCAACTATGGATTACCTATTAATCCCTTTGTTTTTTCACTAATTGCATATGTTGATGCCAACTGAGCTAGTGACTAAAAAGATCGCAAGTTTACTTCAGTGTTCTGTGCTTGCCTCGGATCAACCCTCATTTCCTGTTTTGCGAAAAAATACAACCCACTGTAGCCCGTTCATCGCCTGAGGCAGAATACGGAGCTTTAGCCACTATCACCATAGAAATTATATGGCTTCACACACTTTTATAAGAATTAACGGATCAACAAATTCCTACAACCACTATCTACAGTGATAGTCTCTTTGCTGTTGCCCTTGAACATAATCCCGTATTTCACGCCAGAACAAAGCATATCGAAATGGACTACCATTTTATAAGAGATCACATAAAACTCCAGAAGATTCAACTAAACCATGTTCTCACCGAAGATCAAATTGCGGATATCATTGCAAAGCCGCTTCCTATCAAATGACATCAAGACCTTACTCGGAATCTGACGATCCGAACCTCAGATCATCAATTTGAAGGGGGACAAAAGGCTACTTACCTGATTCCTTCCAAGTTCAGCAATGATCTGAAGTTTTGGATGCTTTGCAGATCTCTTCCGCCTCTTCTCGCTATCCTGATTCGTCTCCAAGGGTTTTGGCTAAGTAGAATAGGCTTTATATTAGTTATATACACAGTATATTATGTCTTTCTACCCCTGGGTTATTTACAAGAATGCAACAGCTTACTTAAATAAACCGCATATTATTCTTATGTAATTTGAGATGAATGATTAAATAAAACTTCACTTATGCGTTATTCGTGCTGCTTTCTATCAACCTTTTCTTCCTCTTTCTGTTCTATTCTTCTCATATCAACTACCTTTTCTGACAGAAAACACGGAGTTTTTTTTCCAAAAAATTGTTTCGATTACAATCTCTATTTCGTACAGTGATATTAACAACTAGTAGTGGATTGTTACTTTTTATGTGCTTTAGCAGATATATTTTCAAAATATGAACTGGATAAGGAGAAGTTGTTGTCACGCTATGAGCAGATGAGTACGTTGTACGAAGTTTTCTTCCCTGAGTTGAACTATTAAAATGCCACTAGTCTAAATCCTTGGCTTTGGCGTTATTTTTTACTTATTTAGGAAAGAAAGAGAAGGCTGCGCTGGCTGAACTTGAGAGGGCCTTCACTACCAAGATAGCGAGTGCGGAAGAGGCTCTGAAAAGAAAGAAGCAGGTGATTTTCTTCTTCTTTTGGCTTTGTTTTGTTTGATGGAAATAAAAGAGAGGAAATGGAAATTGAAATGTTAAACCAATGGCGTTGAAATTGATTTTTATAGTGATTTTGATTTGGAAGATTTAATTGAGTTTCATTGAAACTGATCCAAATTTTGTTTATATTTTCAGATTTGATAGCATTTTGAGTCTTGGTTAAGCTTCTGCATAATTTCGGGTGAAACTCACAAGTTTCACCTCAAATGTTTCTGTTGAAACTTCACATAAATTCACAAGTGCTCGTTAAAATTATGGTTATGTATTTCATAATTTAATTCTAATTAAATAATTCCAATGTTCTCATACTTTAAATCTTTCTTTTTATAACTAACTTTAATAAAAGAGTGACTGAAATCATATTGAAATTGAAGCCCTAACTGGCGAAAATATTGAAACAGAAAAAATCATACAAGGTGCCCAAAACCAGCATCATGTTTAAAACGTTAATTTTAAAACCATAGATTCAACTTATGTTATGTCAAGAAAGGCAGAGATAGACCTAAAATACTTGGGCATATTGTATAAAAAAGATCTTAATATGCTAAAATTAAATGAAAATATGACACTCAATATGATACAATGGAGAAAAAAAATTCATGTAACCTGACCCCACTTAGTGGGATAAAAGATTACTGTTGTTTTGTTTTTTAATTGAGGAGAATCTGATTAAATATTTTGTCTTTTTTTGTAGTCGAAAGATAAATTGAATTGTAATTTGATAAATTTTTCATCATATATTTACTCGGGATTGAGAAACGTTTTGTCCATGTGAAAAACACTTGTCCATATTTCATAAGTAAAACCAATTAACTAAGATCATCAGAACCAAAAAAATTAATATGAATCTGTGAAAACCAAACAGAACATATTAGTCAGCTGAACATCTTTCAGTGCGAGACAGAATCCCTAAATTCATGCTATGAGATAGTGTTTTTATCATTTTTTAAAATAGGCAATTTGTCTTTTGCGATAGTGTTAACATTTGTTTCAATTAGAATAGTTTATACATTTGAAGCTAATTCATTTATCGTAATAGAATGAAATCTAGATCTTTTTTTTTTCTGGAATTTGTTCCCAACTTTTATTTTATTTTATTTTATTTCTAGACCAGATTGCTCTGAACTAATCTTCCACCCTTATGATTTACAGGATGACAAATCCTTCAGCTTCTTGCGAAAGTCGCTTGGTTCTTTTCTGGAGGTTGCTTCAGATGATGATTAAGCATCTAATTGTTTCTCAGATAATTTTTTTTTTATTCTTCATAAGTTTAGAAAACCAAAAACTTCTCTATACCAGGCAAAGCATATGAGTCTATCTTTTTTTTTTTTTTCTTCGCTTTGTTGAGTCCTCTGATCTGAGACTGTATCAAGTATTGGTCTTAGCCTTTACTTTGCAGCACTGTTTTGTGCTGCTTTCCTTATAATCCTTAGGCTCTGTTTATTGGTTATGAGTTTCATGGATTAATATGAGCTTTTTCAAGTCTTTCTTCATCTCCTTTCACTCAAATTTTAAGCGTTCAAAGAAAAAAAAAATTTATGATATCTGAGGAAGTAACTCCAGATTTATTTTGCATTTGTTATTTTTTCTCATTTTTTAAAGTTAACTCCAGGTTTGGGGAGGGTAAATATTTATAGTGGTGATAGCTAGCAAGGTTTTTAAACTGAATAGAATGGTATTTTTCAGTTAAGGAAGCCTTAAATTAAGGAAATTGTTTGTTTTCCATGTTTTGGCTCCAAATTATTTATTTCACATGTGTTCTGCCATTCACGTTGTGTCATCAGGCGGCAAGCTCTTAATGAAGTGAAGATTGGAAGTTGCAAACGGTTTTTTATCTTTAAAACGTCAAAATTTGAGCAAGAATGCATTATGTAAAAACTTAATAATTAGTGTCTTAGTTTCTTAAAGTTTCTCCCAAATGCTTTTAATTTGAACTGAAATATTCGGTGCTCCACATCGCCATCCTAACTATTCGCACTAATTTCTACACATTATTATGAGGCCCCACTACATACGCAGGGACCTCCGTCTGTACATATGCAGGGCTTGCGAACTGACTCAAGCTTGGCTTGTTATCAGGTTCATGAGTTGAGCGTATCAAACCATGAGCTCAAGCTCGAGCTCAATCTTGAGGTCGTTTTTTAGAAGAGCTTGAGCTCGAGCTCATCCTAGCTCGACTGGTTGGCTTGCAATCCGACTTGATTTTGATGTATTTTTTGGTAAGTTGTCGTTGCATCCCCCTCCTCCTCCAGCCACCAATACCATCAAGTTTGAGCACGCTGAATTATTAGTTTGAGATTACGAGCCGGTTGCTATCACTACGAGCTCACAATTTGGCAAACGAGCCAAGCTCAACAATGACATGGCTCCAACTTGACTTGACTCGACTCGTTTACACCCCTACATATGTTCACTTTATGTAATATTTTTTCATGTGCATGTGAGACCTGTGTGAGGGAGAGCGGGCGGCCAACACCATCCATAGATGTTGTCATCAAACATCTTGTGATTCGGTGAACTAGCATAACAGAACACAAAATTTAAATTTAAATTATTCTATGATTCATTAACTTATTTAATTTAAATTAATATTTATGAATTTCTATTATTTACAATTAATATTAAAAAAATTTAAATTAATATTAATTATTATTTTTATGATATGAAGCATATATTTTTAATTACTTAAGATTAGATTTGATTTCAAAGATTTAAACTTTATTCAGTTTTTTGTGTAACTTCTTAAAAAGTAATTTTTGGTTTATATTTTGATCTGTTGATGAGTGAGTTTAGTTTAAGGTGTCAGTCATAATATGACTCTCTGCTTAGGAATAATATTACGTGTGTTTGCACGGAAAGTACATCAATGGTGCTGATCAACATGGACAAAAAAAAATCCAAACACCTCTTGTATCTCCATCGTTCGACATACATGCACCGATTGTGCGAAATGTTTGCTCGTCTGCTTGCAAGATTACTAGTAGTGCTTTTGCTCAATTGCAACTACGTTCTCATTATTTTATATAACTAAATGTGAAAATAGATTAGAAGTGTTGAGAAATTAGGGCGAAAAAAAACAAGAATCGACATAAAACCAGAAGAACACAGAGATTTAACGAGGTTTAGCAAAGATGACTACGTCCTCAGGAGCAGAGCGGTGAATTCACTGTTTCAGAGGAGTTTAGTACATACTCATAGAGTTACACATTATATATATAGATAAAATCCATATATAAAAATATTAACACACCCTCGCTCCCCCAACCCACTTAACTCCAACAGATACACCTCTTCACTCCAAGAGACTCCAAATTTTGGTATAAGAGTCATACCTAACAAATCTCCACCTTGGCGAATATGCAACCCCTTAGGAGAAATAAAAAAAATCATCATGAAGTTTATTATACCAAAGTGGGTTGGACAACCAAGCCGTCTAACAATTGCAAACATTCAACAAGTTCAAGCAATGCAAGAACTTGTTGATAATATCTGGCTTGGTCAACATATCTGCTGCAATTTCATCATATGAATTAACAGAGTGAACTCCACCTACAACTGTACTCCCCAACAGTTTATAGATATTACATGCAATAATCTTTCCTTTCATTACAGTCAATGTACCTTTAACAATTCTGATAGTTTCTCTATCCTCATCTGTCTTAGGAATAAACTATGTGTAAAGTGTCCAAGGAAATTAAATTCTTCTTCAAATCTGGAATATGTCTTATGTCACATAATGTTCTGACAGTGTCATCATACATCTTAATTCTGAATTTGTCAATGTCAACAATATTGTAACATCTATCATCATCCAAAATGACCAAACCGGAATAAGATAACTTGTATGAAGTGAATCATTCCCTGTTAGGTATTATATGATAAGAGCATCCTGAATCATGAATACATGCACCCTTCAACCGAGTTATTGTAACTGAAAGTACATCACCGTTGCCGTAATCTGTAATGTTACTCTGCACCATATTCATGGACTTGGAAGATACATCGTGTTTCTCATCAAACTGCTCTTGAGCTTTGGACAATCTCTTTTCATATATCCCGGCTCCTTGCACTTGTAGCAATAAATCGTCTTTCTGCCTTTAGGTTTTGACCTGAAATTTCGCATTCCAGAACTCTGCATTCCAGAACGCATTCCAGAACTCTCCTTCTCATATTTCCTTCCACGATTCTGATTACCCTTAGCATATAAACAATTACCATGAGAGCTTTTCCCTTCATTCTGCTTCCGTTAGTTGTGAGCCAACAATGCTACAGTAATCTCATCAATTTTGATTGTTTATTTCCCATATGTAAGAGTAGTCACCAGATGTTCATGGGAGGAAGACAATGAACACAACAAAATCATTGCTCGGTCTTATCCTCAATACTTACATCAAGCCGTGTCAGATCTGTGATTATTTGATTGAAGACATTCAAATGTTGTGACAGATCAATGTCTGTCCGCATCTTCAACCCATACAATATATGCTTCAGATACAGTTTATTTGTTAGAAATTTGTACATAAACTGAGATTCAAATTTCTTCCATACTTTTTCTGGAGATTTCAGATTCATAACATGATACATAATATCATCTGTCATGGTGTCTGCCGCTCGTGGTTGTAATTCTTCTCAATCTTCATCTTCCATATTATCATGTTTCGTGGCTCGCAAAGCCTTCAAAATTAATTGTTATGCCAACAAATCTTTCATCATTGTTTGCCACAATCCGAAGTTCTCAGTTCCATTGAACTTCATTATCTCAAATTTTGCATCAGACATTGCTTTTTGAAATTAATTCTGCAGCAAACTTTTCATGCCTTGTGTCGAAACAAAAACACGCCACAAATAAATTCAAAGAAACCTGAAATTTTTCTATCAATTGCAGCAATTTTCCTGCTGTGATTCTTGAATCAAATTGTTTACACGAAACACTTTTCTTGTTCGTGTCAACACTTCGGCTAAACTGATGTCCAACGAGCCAAAATCCTTCGCCTGTTCGCAAAACACCTTGTGTCTATTTGTGAAATACATCCGCAAAACCACTGTTCTCAAATAGTCGAACTTGCTCCCTGCACCCTGTCAAACTCCACTTGTTGCTAATTCTACCTATCGCAACTTCTCCTGCGACAAACGCCGAACCGCTTCTCCCGCCCTGCGATCCTCTGTCGCGAGACTCTACCTCGCTGAACCATTTCTCGCACCCTGCAATCCTCTGCCGCATGTCGCCTGCCTCCTCTGCAAAACCTTCCTTCGCGAACGTCGTCCGCGACCTTCATACATCGAATTGTCGCAGAACTGCCGAAGCCTTTTTGCTAACTTCTTCTAGCCTGGAACTGCCGCAAAACCGCCCGAATAACTGACTTCTTCGTCCTCTGCGTCGTGAATCCTCGGCTGGGCCAAACCTTCTCAGAACTCGCGCGGGAACTCTTCCCGCACGCGACTCGCAGATATTGGTCGCGAACCTCCAAGGGAGTCTTCCTGCGGAAATCGGAACTGCTGTTGAACTTCTTTTCTTCCTGCGCCAAAGAAATTTTTTTTTTCCCTCCTCTCTCTCATATTTTCTTCCCTTATCTCTCTGATACAAATTTTTGAGAAATGTAGAACGAAGAAAAACAGGAATTAACACAAATCCAGAAAAACACAGAGAGAATTAATGAGGTTCGGCAATGTAGCTACGTCCTCGAGAGCAGAACGGTGAATTTCACTATTTCAGAAGAGTTCAGTACATACTCAAATGTTACACATCATATATATAGATAAAACTCACAGATAAAATTACTAATACTCCCTCGCTCCTCTAGCCCACTTATCTCCAAGAGATACACCTCTTCACTCCAAGAGACTCCAAATTTTGGTGAGTCGTACTTAACAAGAAGTTGGGAATGATTGCAAGCCTAATAATTATGCGCCTAAAGATGAGCTTAAACCAAACTTGAATAAAGGATTGCAAGTGATAATTATTGTACTTAAGAGAGCTTCTTCGATCATTATCGTTACTCCTCAACCCAAATAAGAGTTATATTACTAAAACATCAAATTGTTCGTGTTGCCATTGTAGGATTATGGGATCTATATTTTGAATAGTCTGAGAAAAATGTATAACGCATTTAAGTGTTTGGATTTAATGCCTTCAATTTCTTTTTTTTTGGTCGATTTTGCACATGTTGCACATTTAAAGGGCATTTATGAAACAATTTCTTCCTTTGCCAAAGACATTAAATTCCCAAGAAAATAACATTTATGCTACTAAAACAATATTTCCTGAATGCGTTTTGTAAGACATAGGAATTAATGCAACTTAAAAAAAAAACAACTTGAAACCATCTATAAAAGGAAAGCCAGCTAGAAAAAAAAAGATACATAACATTTACTATTATCCCATGAAAGTAAGAATAAATATTAAATTCAACTATATGTGTCATTACTTTTTTATAGAAATAGAGGTGTTATGAAGTAAATAAATGAAGGTGGAGTTAAGGGGAGTGGTGTCGCACCCCGGGTCCGAAAGGTAATACACCTCGGCGACACAGAGCGTGATGAAATGAAATAAACATGTTTTGTATGCTCAAAGAAAGACTTTCTATGCAAATAAAGAAAATATAAATTTTATTAATGTTGAAAGTTCAATGATACAACTGGACTAAAATAGAAATGATAACATAGAACAACTACTCATACCCAACAAGGTAAAAAAAATACAATAACTAGAAATAAATATAAAAAAATACCCAAAATTGGGAGCTAAAAATGAAAAGCTAGCTTCGGTGGAGATGGTTTTAGGATGACATAATAAAACCTGTTATGTAAAAATTAAGAATGATTTTGACAAACTCAATATATAACAATTATTTATTAAAACATAAACGACGAGAAAAATGGGGCATGCAATATGAACAACAAATATAAACGATTACAACATCATGAAGCAAAAAGAAAATGGTAAACCAATATGTTCAAATATCATAAAAAAAAACATGCAGTAAACTTTCTTATTGTTATTTTTTTCATTTTTATTTATACAATTGAATTTAACAGACATCCTGAAACCAGGAAGGTCGGATACCAAGCCAAGGAACCCGACGATTTCCTATAGAGTCGTCACTCTGTGAGCCTGTCAATCCGTCTAGCCAAAATCTATAAGGGTTCTATAGACCTACACACCATCATACACAAGCATGTCAAGCTGTTTTCACAAGTATAACATGTTAAAGTTATAATAATTCATGTAGACTAGTGATATGACATATGCAAATTCATACAAGTGCAAAAAAGAGAAATCATACTGCAGGATCAAATCAAATATGCAAGCAAGTTTGCATCAATACATTTAGGAAGTTGGTTGCTTCAATATGAGTGATAATAGAAGCATATAGAAATGCAACATAATAATTATAATTGAAGAATCAAGGTATAACTGACAATCCTATATAATAACTATGAATCTACCACAATTAACAAAGACTAATGCCTCTAACCAAGAAGTATACATTTATTCTTCAATGAACAGTAGTCACTTACCTCGAGACGGCACTCACGACACTTCTACGAATTCGACGGCGTAACGAGCAATCCTACACAATTTAAATAATTATGAATTTAGTCTTATTTATTTACTAAATTAAGTGCAATCAAATTGACAATTACTATCATCATCATTACTATTAAATTAATGTGATTTATCAAATTATTTGTATACTTAAAAGTAGGAGGTTGTGAATATTAATCTAAAATAATGTCTTCTTTTGTCTTGATGAGGAAGAAAGAAAAATTGATTTCCAAGTAAACTCATTGAGGTAATGGAGGTTGTGGATAGAGGTGGCATCACGATGGGGAGGTTGTTGAGTACGTGCAAAAACCAATGTCAAAAGGTACAATTAATACGAAGGTTACAATAACTTATGATGTAAATGCGAAGGTATATATGTAAATAGGTATGTGCTTTGTATGAAGAATGTAAGTTCTTCTAATATAAATGAATGAAACTCAATTGAACCAAATGCTCATACAATCTTTAATAATTGTTTAAAGAGATTTATGTCATAATTTTATTTATTTTTTTCACACCTCGGACGAGTGATAGAATTATTGATATCCCACTTTTGGCAAGCGTCCTCACAATAAGTTATACACTAAAACAAAGTTCATTATAGGTGAAAATAGTGCATACATTGAATGTATGTGAAAAGGATGGTCGAGATAGGCACAAAAAATAAAAATAAAATAAATAATAAATATAAAAAAACATTTGAATTCTCCTCAGTAAATATATTCAACTTATGTAATATTTTCTCCCATTATAAGATTCAAAACATAATTGGGATAGAGAGCCCAATGACTAAGGGTGTGTGCATTATTTGGTCAAAACCGGAGAACCGGACCAATCAAGTTTAGTTGGTTCAATTAGGTTTTAAATTTAGATTTTGGTTTTCAGTTCGATTTTAATCTTTTTTTAACCGAACAAACCGATAACCGATATTTTATTAAAAAATATTATAATTTAATTTCATCTCGAAAAAAAAAGAAAATCTAAGTTTTTATTATATTTAATGTTTGATTGAAATAAATAGAGGATTCATGAAATCAAATCAATATTATGTGAATAATCTATGTAATTTGTAATGTTTGTTCTTAGCTGAATTTTAACAAACAGTTAAATTTTGATTTTTTTCATAGCCGAATCTCTTAAACCGAATCAGATTTCTGTTTGATCTGTTCGGTTTTATCAAAATTTAGATTTTTTTTTTATTTTTTGGATTATGGATTTAGTTTGTAATTGATTTGATCAATTTTAAAACCGCTCCATTCGACCCAAACAAATGCTCACCTCTAACAAAGAGCTTCACTCACTTTCAAACTTTTAGTTTCCACTATTTTCCCTCTATTTTGCCCCCTTTTTTCCTGTACAAGGAATGAACACTGTAAAAAGGTCTAGAAACCAAAATAGTCACAGTTTGACTTTAGCTCATCAATTTTCATGATTTGGTACACCAACATTAAATAATATTTTTCTAAAATGAGTCACATTCGGACAGAACGTTTATTGTGTGTGTATATATATATATATATATATAGATTGGGAGCAAGTTAATGTTATATCCACTAATAATTATCATTTTATGCTGAACTATGGCTTCATTTGAGGAATTTTAGTTTGGTTGGAGGGGACGCCAAAGCTTGCCGGAAGTTCTTTCACAAGAATGGTAGATTATAGTTATTTTAGATCACAGCTCTTCGAACACAACTTTTAAGAGAAATTTGCTGAACTTCACCACAATTTCAAATGAATTCTAAATGTTGTGTATGCCTGATTCCTCTCCTGAATCCTTACCATGTTCAAATAAATTAGAAATTTCATATGAAAATAAGATTTTCACTTAGAATAAAAGATAGGAAATAGTAATAACTAAAGCCTTTACATGAAGATAAGGATTCAGATCTACCTAAAGAAGACTTGGGTATACATTTGCTGATTTAAAATGAATAAATTGGCACTTATTAAATGCAAATTTTGACAAGGGAGTACAGCTCTAGTGTTCAGAATACAATATATAAATATATATATAAAGCAATTAAAGTTAAATTATTAAATTTCTTGAATTAAAATTTATCTTGGGAATACTAAATTTCATTTATTTTATTTTAAAATTCAAAATATTGCAATTTTCTTATTTTCCAAAATTTAAAAATAATAATTTTGTAGAATAATTTATTTGAATTTACTTACTGAAGCCTTAAATATATTAACACTACACCCCTATGTCCCTATAACTCTTAAGAAGCAAAACATTTGAAAATGATGGTACATCCCATACTATTTTGGGAGAATTCCCCTACTAGTATGGTACACAAAATACTTTTGTTCTGGCTGAAGCTAATGAAGAAATATTCCCAAAAATATCAGTGAAGAAGACAATTGCTTTGCTGAACGAAAACTGGCAAGTTACAGCAAACAACAAAAGAAAATAACATCCCTTACTTCTAAACTACAAAGCTCTATAGATTACAACAAAACAAGGAAGAATTGCTTTAGGATTGAACACAAAAATTTCATCTAAACTTGAATAAAGTGCTGAACTTCCCAGCACTGAATCAAACTCCTCCGAACTGTCCTGGTTCCTCTTAATTCTCCCTGCAATCACCCTACAGACCAGCATCCCCCTCTTCTCATTTTCAGACGAACTCTGAGCCAAGTTATGAGCTCTCCCACTGGTCGCCATTGTTCTAATCCTTCCTAAAGCATCAGTTTTTATTCCATCTCTTATAATGCTGCAAATTCTGCACTTTGGAATTGTGCCACAGAGGTTTGTAGAGCCATGGAGGCCAAGAGAGCAAGTGAAGGTGGTGCAGTGGAATCTCAGGAGCTCATTCCCATCTGCAATGCACCTTGGATACTTCTTGGCAAGTTTGCTTGCTTTGTTCTTAATGTTGTTTCGATATTCTTCGAATCTGGCTATGGTCTTCTCTGAGTTGTGGATTTTCAAAATTCTGTCAATTTGGCAAGTTGGAGCTTGTTTCTTTAGCCAGCTGGATTGGAATATGATTTCTACTATGTTTCTGCTGTTGTCGTCAGAACCCAATTCTGAGACTGGATTGATTCATAGTTTGAAGGGAAGAACAGTCATGTCAGATGGCTGAATTTAAGTTTTTTAATTAGTTAAATGGCGTTTTATAATCTATACAGAACCAAGCCTTCTGATAGAGAAAGACTGTAGTAATGAGAAAAGACATTGATCAAATTTAATTACCGCTGATATGAGATTTTTAAGAATTGCTGAAAAAAAAAATAGTTGTTGAGTACAATGTTTTCTAATTATTAGTGTTTTTATTAGAAATTGTGTTATTACTGTAACAACTATTTATTAAGTGCAGTTTGGTTGGTTTAATGACACATAATGTTATTTAAAATGACAAATAGTGATCATGATTTTTCTTTTTCTTTAATCCTTTTTTCTTCAATTAGATATCAAAACAATGTGTTGATATGGGCAACACTGAAGGCCAAAGAAGTACGATTATTATTTAAATATTCCCCCAAATCTTATATCTGGTATTTAATAAGAACATGCACACATGTGCTATATTTTGATTAAATAACAAAATAGAAGAACTTAAAACTAAAAAAAAAAGGTAAATTATTTTCTACCTGCATGCCTGGTAGTTCTATGTAGCTCCAAATTCTCAGATTTCATGAAGATCTCCCCACAATCCGAACAAGAAAACATGGTTGTTCTAAGAGAAGAATCTCTGACCACACCATGAATTGGATCCACAGCCATGTGACACTCATAGCACCCTGAAAGCCTCCTCAGATGCATTCCTCTGAAAGAACCACCTAATGAAGAGAAAGAGGGGGTGGCACCCAAACTGGTGGAGGAAGAAGAAGAAGAAATAGCTCCATTGATTTCACACAAAGGAGCTTTCATGGATCTAGTAGATCCTCCCCCACTCACAGAAACTCTCCTCTTGCAGCTCTCTGGTGAGGAAGCAGCCACAGGCCTCAGCAATATCTTAGAGTTCTCTCTCAGCTTGCAGAGAGTGCCAGAGCATCCTATTCTCTTGCACTTCTTCTTGTTCCCTTCTCCACCTGCTGTTGCTACTTGGTGATACCTGCAGGTAAAGAAGCTTGTCAGAGCTCTTCTGGGAGTTGGATTTCCCTCTTCTTCGTAGATTTCTTTCTGATCTGAATGCTTCTTAGCTTTCTTCTCTCTGGTTTTTCTGGTTCCTGCCATGGTAGACTCACTGAAGCTTCTTTGTAACAAGCAAGAAGAGGGAGTGAGGGGGATCTTCTTCTCTTCTGTAGTGCTTGTTCTTTAAAAGAGGGCCCTTTAAACTTGCTTTGCTTGATTAAAGTTTTTGTAGTAATTAAGTTATAAATCTCAGTATTTTGAAGGCTTAAGCAATAAAATGGTGAATAAACAAATGCTAAAGTAATTAAATAATTTTGCTGAGCGGTACCTTTGAGAAGAAAGTCAGAGAAGAGTGCTGATGGGCCACATAGAAGACTCCTTTAAACCTGCAAAGCTCATGTGCTCTGCATGACTGGATGATGGAAACAAGAACTAAATTACAGTGAAGTTTCCTTGAAAAAACAAAATAATTCACTTTTACAAAAGCCAACTTCCCTACCTGTAGGCTTTCAACTTCCTCTTGAGTATTTGTGCATCCACATGTATATATTCTTATGTATTTAATTATCACACACCTGAACTTTCATATATATGTGGATATCTTCTTAATTATATATATACAAAAATAAAAAAAAACATATATCTATACACAAATAAATATTTATGTGGATGCAGGATGTTAAACTTGATTTTAGTAAAAAAACTGGATTTCTTCTTAATCTAAATATATGTGGATGCATAAACACATATATATGCACAAATAAAAAAGTAATTCTACTTATGAATATGAGTATATATAGTCAAAAATTCTCTCCCAAAGAGTTAAATCAGCTCACTGGAAACATGTGAGGAGGGGGCTGCATTGTATGATAAATGACAATAAATGGCTGAATTCCCTACAGGGCTTACATTTTACATAGAACAGGTTGGCTAATGCCTGAACTATGGAGCATAGCTGAATGCCGTTTTTTAGAAATAAGAAAAAAATGAAAAAAATCGATCAAAATGTCTCAAAGAAAATTCTTCTAAGAAAAAAATAAATTCCATTAAATTTATATTGAAATGAATGACATGCAAACAAATTTCGCTGTTAATTAGAAGATATTTTCTCATTCCTAGTATGCATTTTGTTCAGTACATTCTGAGTTTTTTTTTTCTTGCAATTAATTATGAGTCTTTCACTCTCTCTCTCTCTCTCTCTCTCGTTCAGAGAAGTGCATAGTGTTGACTTTCACATCTATTACACAAAATAAGTCAAGCGGATGAGACAAATGTAGCGAACAATAAGAGATGATGGGATAGGAAGTGGTATATGAATCAGATTTATATCATCTCAACCATCATTGAAGTTGCTCAAATGACCCTGATCATAAACACACCACTTGAGCATGTCTGGGACATCGAATTTATCGAAATGGCACTCATATTATCCACGTGTCATAAAATTTGAGATGATAATATAATCTTGAAATGTATGTGTGAAGCGCATAGGTAATAGATAAATATATAGGGATTTTGTATAGGGGTGTAGTATATTTAGTGTGTCTATTTTGAGTTATATAGGGACTTCGTCCTCCAAATGAATGGGAATGTGAGAGTGAGAGTGCAAGAAGTGAAGTAGAAGCAATGAGAAGTCTTGGGAAAAACTCAGCAGGGAAAATAGAAGAGCACAACAAGAAATTCTGGTGTAATCTTTCTAATTCTATTTCTTGTATTGCACTTGTATTTTGGATTTAAAAGAAGAAATATCCATATGTTTTGTTTAAAATAATGCAAGACTAAATTCTTGTGCTTCGGATTTGTAAATTATGGACTAGTTTCATGCAATTATGAGTTTATAACTTTATTATTATAATTTTTAAAAAGAAATGAGTAAAAAAGTCATTTTGATGGTGCTTGCAATTATAAATATCAAATTAAAATATAATTTTTTTATTAATGCAATAAACAAAATAAAAGTTTTATTTAAAGTGATTTAGCCATCGTTTGAGAAAGACATTCAAGTTTAATTTAATAACTGTGAATGTCGCCACATAAAATCTTTTCAGTTTGATAAAACAACATTTTTCTAGCCTCTCCTGAAATTATTTCACGATATTTGTTTGTCCTTTTAGCATCAGATGACAATGCTCATTCCATCACAAAACTTTTAATAGAGGGCATAAGGAAACTCCTCCAAATAAAGTCTTCCATACCACTCAATGCTTTTGGAAATTTGAATTAATTGAAGTTACATGTGACTACAAAAAAACTGAGTGGCACTTATGTAAATACGCCTTTCTTCCTTAAGTATAACTTCGAAATTCAAACCAGCCATCTGTTCGAATTTCAAAACCCTACTTTCGTCCCTCGATTCTCCCTCGTTGATTGTTTCTCATTTCTCGCTGGCACAACTGCGTTCATCCTATTTCCTTGTTCGATCGATCCAGGAAATTTCTTTGTAGATCTTCTGTGTGGCAGTCTTTTTTCAGGTAACCTAGCGCGATGATGTCCTCTCATTTGCACCCATCATTCGTATTTTCTGTTTTGAATTCTTAGCGTGGGATCATTAAAGAAGAGAGGTAAAAAGGACATCTTGATGGTGCTTGCAATTAAATGTTGTTGATTGATTTAGTTGTTCTGTGCTTATAGTTCTTTGGGCTTCATAATATTTCTCATTTTTAAATGCCTTGTACTGCTTTATTCCCCTTGAATGCTTTGTTGTGTAGACAGGTTGGAATGTCAAAACCGTTTCCTACATTGTACATTCTTAGCTTAAGGGATGCCATCCCTTAAGCTATGTTCTGCTCATTCAGAAACTTGATTTTGTAGGTTACCTAGGAGTTTGAGCCTTGCTTTAGAAATCATAACCAGCTTCTGCATTTTTTCTCGTTTTTTATTAGTGGGTGGGTATTGAGAACTTTGCTTTCTCCGACTTAAGTGTTATCAATTCAAGTTTATGGGTAAGATCGAGGATAATCTTTTTGTCAATTTTAAGGCTGTTTGGTAGCAGGATTTATGCAGGGTTTATGAAGGATTTAAGTTAAATCTTTCTAAACGGTAGAAAAAGACCATTTTAAATCCTGTACCTTTCTAAATCCCATTTGTACACCATTTCACCTTAAGGAGGTGCTTGACTGCACCTAGGATTAACATTAAATAGGATTTAGTAAATCCACCTTAATCTTAGATTTATGAAATCCTAGCATTCGGAGGATTTAACTTAAATGCGCACTTCTCAAGAGCTCTTCTCTTTCATACGTTGTGAACCCATTACGGGGCTTCATGTTCACAAAAGACCAGTGAAAACAAATTTAAAAATGCACGCTTTGAGGATCAATTTTTTATTCAACCGATTATTAATTTGAATTGAACGTGTGAATGCATGATTTCTATTTCTTTGCCATGTATAACTCATATTTAGCAGTACCTGTCACCAATGTTTCATAGATATGATTAGGTCGAGTAGTCTGATCGGTTCAACTTGAATCCTTCTTCTGACTATGGTTTTACGTGTAAATGAGCCGAGCACAAGTTGAGCCTGAGCTTGCTCGTGTTCGGCTTATTTATATTTCGAGCTCAAAAAGTGTGTTCGAGCTTGACTCATTTGCTTAGCAAGCCGAACACGAGCTGTTCATGAACAAAGAGTTATTTTGATACCCCTAGTCATGCAGTCGTAAGATATTAAAGGCCCGTTTGGGGCAGGATTTAAAAATTATTGTTTATATGAAAACATCTTTTGAATCTAATTTAATAATTTTTATTCTATTTTCTTAATTAATACTTTTAATTGATCATAATTCTTTGTAGTTTTGTAGTCAATTAAACTTTATATATTATGAGTAGTATTTCGAGCCAAAATAAGTCGAACACGAACGAACAAATCTTTACAGAGGCGTTTTTTGAGTATTAAAAAATTATGCTTAGTCCAAAAATAAATGAGCATTCACAACCTCAAAGTAGATAAAATAAGACATTTATGTTAATTAATAATCAATAATTTTGGTTTGAACTAATTACTTATGAAATAATAATTTATTATTAATTAATTATTGATTTTATAAATTAAGAATTACATAAAATTTTATTAAATAATTTAAATCTTCAAATATATCTTTTTTCATTAATTAACTATTTACATATAAAAATTAATTATTAATCAATTAAATTAATTAAATCAATTTAATCAGAAATAAATCAAAACCACCCCCTCTCTCCATCCGCCCCCTCTTCCGCTTTCTGCCCAAAACCCTCGCTTCATTCCATCCCACTCCCGGTTTCACCCAAAGCCATCGAACTTGGTGAACGAACCTTCCTGTTACAATTGCCATCATAGGCAACGACGGGATCGCGACTTACAGAGACCACTGAAACTCCCGTCTTTCTCATCCTTCCGCTCTGTCCCTACCAGAAATCATTGAGGAAGGTAAGCCTGTTCCAACCATTCTTCCTCTTCGTTCTTCCCAGATTTACTAAATCTGCTAATTCACAGTATTTAGTAAGTTCAGGATTTGTAGCCAATCGGTGTCATTTTGGTATTTCCTGGAGCTCAGGATTTACAGAGACGTTCTTTGCCGTTTAGCAGGATTTGGCTTAAATCCCGCATAAATCTTTAAGGTTTCGTAATATTTCTCATTATTAAATGCCTCGCACTACTTCATTTGGATGGAATGCTTTGTTGTGCAGACAGGTTGGAATGTCGAAACCGTTTCCTACATTGTGCATTCATCGCATAAGGGGTGCTATCCCTTAAGCTATATTTTGCTCATTCAAAAACATGATTTTGTGGGTTTCCTGGGAGTTGAGCCTTGCTGTAGAAATCAGAACCAACTTCTGCATTTTTTTTGTTTTTTTATTAGCGGGCGGTTTTGAAAACTTTGCCTTCTCATGGTGACTTGAATGTTGTGACAGAGGATCATTTTTTTGATGGTCTAGTGCACTCAATTTTAAGGGGCTGATTGGTAGCAGGATTTAAGTTAAATCTTCCTAAATGGCAAAAAATACCATTTTAAAACCTACAATTTTCTAAATCTCATTTCTACACCATTTCACACCTATGATTTATGTTAGATAGGATTTAGTAAATCAGGTAAATCTGGAGATATCAAATCTAGAAGCTATAAATCCAAGATAGTGTTTGGTTCAGTTAAGGCTAAATCCACTCAAGTCTGTTTGACGTGTTAGGCTTCTTATTTCAGGATTTAATTTTCCTCCGACGCTAAATTCGTTAAATTCACTTAAAAATTGGATTTACGTGAAAAAGAGATGGATTGGAGAGAAATTTGGACTTAGCGAACCACTTGATTTACTTCTTATTTTTGACATTTGGGTGGATTTACGTTAACTCCACCCATAAATCTTATTAAATATATGCTACCAAACACCGCCTAAAACTTAAATGTGCAAGTCTTAAGATCTCTTCTCCTTCATACATTGTGAACTCATTGATGTCTTTCTCACTAGTTACGGTCATGCCTTCTCGCTTTTTTGACCTTTAGAGATTTTGGTAGTAGGAGGAGAATGAAGAAGATGTTGAATATTAAATGTGTTGCCAAAAGGTTCATTATTAAATTTTATAATTAAAAGAATTGTAAATTAATCATAATAATTAATATTTATTATTAAGTTAAATAAAATAATATTTGTTTGTTAATTAATTTGATTAAATAGAAACTTCTATATTTAATAAGCTTATATTTTATTAAATAATGCTAAATTGTCATATATTGATTTCATAATGGTTAATTAAATGTTAACTTAAGTAAAGTAATATTATATTTGATTTAAATTATTTTTTAATTATTTTCGGGCTTATTTAAGCTCAATTTTATTGTTTGTTTTTAAAAAATATTTTTTTTGGGTTTGTTTTCATTTGCTTTAAAAATATTTTAAAAATAAATCCAATTGTTTTATAAATACTCAAAACAACTAAAAAATATTTTTATTGTTTTTAAAAACTTGTTGATTTGTTTTCAATATTACATGTATATTTTATTTCAAATCATAATACAAATGAAATAAAATAAAAACTTAAAATAGAAAATAAAAAAAACCAAACATCACCTTAATAAATTACTAATTAACGATTAATTGAGATGTTATGTTTAGCATAAGTCTTTAACCTTTTGGTCAATGAATTGTGTTCCATTATTTATGATAATCATTATAGGTTGGTCCTATCGACATATAAAATCTGTTTAGATGAAGTTACAAACTACATCAGTATTAGTCTTGGCTAATGCTTTAGTATCGTTCCACTTGGATAAGTAGTCAATTGTGACTAGTATGAATTTATGTTGTCTTCTGAGAAAATGACCTGAGGTGTTCGAGTCCTCAAACGATAAATGATTATGGACTAATGATAGGTTGTAGCTTGTGGGAATGTAAACTTTTGGCACTATTCGCGTTTTCCTTAGAAATCTTCCACATCCTTCTTGTGGGTTGGCCAGAACTAACCCTACATTAATATTCAATTTGCCAAACTTTTTTCTCTAGACTAGCTTCCGCATTTGCTTGAATGAACTTCTTTGAGGATTTCAGTCACATTGCCTTCGCACATGCATCTTAAGTACAACGAGGTTATCGATCTTTGAAAGACTTCTCCATTCAAGATGAGGTGTTTCGTCGCCTTGATCTTTAACCGTTTGTGATTCTTTACTTCAGCGATAAATTCCTAGGTTGTTATAAAATGGAGTCAGGGATCCTCCCAACTTTCACTCTTTTCTGCCTCTACCTCCATAACTTTGATTTCTTCAATTGTGGGGGGGTAAGTCTCTGTGAAGGTATCCTTTCCTGGTGGTTACATTTGGATAAGAGCTCTGCTACTTGGGTTTTGTCCTAGGAGATATGTTCAATTTTGAAAGAATCAAACTTCCCCATCTTCATCCACACTTTTGCAAGAGATCTTATCATCATTTATCATAGGCTTAAAACCATATGTTTGCTTGGTTGACTATCACTTGGGAATTAGATTGCAGCAAGCGGCGTCTCACCTAAATTTTATGAGGCGCAATAGTACAATGAAAGCTTCATATTCTACTTGATTGTTGGTTACCTTAGACTCAATATCTACTAAATGGTACAGGTGGTACCCTGTCAGGCTTGTCAAAACGACTCTTAGCCCAGCTCAATTTTGACTCCATGCTTTGTTTATATTTAGGACCCATATTTGGCCGTCAGATAATGCATCCTCATAGATATCAGATTTGGAAAAATTTGCAAGAAAGTGAACGATAGCTTGCGTTTTGATCACCATTTTAGGGGTATTAGACATATCAAATTTGCTAAGCTCGAGTGCCAATTTGAGGAGTCGCCCAAAATGCTCCAGCTTCATCAAGATCCTTTTGAGGGGATGGTCGGTGATCACTCCTATTGGATGTGTTTGAGAATAGGGGTGGAGCTTCCGTGCTTACAGCACTAAAAAAAAAGTTAATTTTTTCATAATAAAAAACGTTAGCCCTACGTTCCTTAGGCTTGGTCGATGCAGTAGACCAAAAATTGCTTCCTTCATTCCTTTCAAACTAGGTCTGAGTTAAATTCCTTAGAACTAACTCTCAAGTATAGCAATAACTATTTATTGTTTTTCAGACTCTGAAGTAGTGGTGAGAATGCCAGAAAATTCTTCAGCTACTAGAAGGCTTGTTCATACTTAATAGTCCATGTAAAGCTTTTGGCATTCCTCAATACCTTGAAAAAAATTGCATATTTATCGTCAAATCTGAAGATAAAGCAACTAAGACTCTTGATTCAGCTTGTCAACTTCTGGAATTCTTTGATGTTGCGAGGGGCTCTATGAGCGCCTGGACTTTTTCAGGATTTGCCTTGATTCTATCAAGCGTTAGTAAACACCCTAGAAAATTTTCTCATTTATTTGAATGTGCATTTTAGCGGTTTCAATTTCATCGGAAGTTTCTTTTAGATATTTTATATTTTATATGGGTGATTTATTTTTAATTGCATCGACATAAACCTTAATTTTTTTTTTTTTTTACTTAGCAGAAATTGTATCCATCATTCTTTGATAAGTGACATACATTTTTAAGCTCATATGGCATAACGTTTTAATAAAATACTCCCTCCAAAATAATAAATGAGGTATTCTCGACATTTAAGAGATGCATCTTGATCTGATGATATTCGGAGAAGATACCTCAGAAATTTATGATCGAATGACCAGCTAGTGTGTCGGCCAATTCGTCAAATCACTGTAAGGAGTAGTTTTCCTTTGAGTAAGTTGAGTTGATATTGGTAAAGTCGACACAAATGCGTCATTTGCTGTTAGATTTTGAATCATCTTCAAGTTTGTTTCCCATTTCTGGTATTGCACCTCCTTGGTGTAGCCGACTTCCAGCAACTTCTGCACTTTTTCTCGACGAGGCTCTGCCAGTGTAAATGTTACCGATCTCATCCTCTGCTTGTTGAATTGGTCCCTCAAGTTGATGCTTAGACAGTGACAAGCGACATCAATAGAAACTCCCAACATCTCTTTGGTGGACTAAGCGAATACATTGTGATATCAACGAAGTGTGGTGATAAGATCATCCCATGTGTCCAGCATCAAAATTCACCAACATCTCCTACTATTGCAGGGAGCTCTTCGATGTCTTCATTGGTTTCTAAGTCACTCTCTTGTTGGACTTCTAACTCCAAGGTCTCTCAATGTACGCCACTTATGATCTGCAGATAACATGCCTGGAATTGCTTCAAATTACCTCGAACAATGATTACCCTCATTTGCCAGGAAATTGTACTGCTACGATGGCTTTGAAGGTATTTAGGAGGGGAGGAACAAAGATTTAATTATAGGTTGTTGGCGAATTGACGATGATGAAGCCGGCCATTGCAGTTTTCACCCCAGGTGATTAGCAAGGTTGGGACTCTCGATGTCTCTTTCTCACCTTATAAGCCATAGAGAAGCTTGGATGTTGCAGAAAGTTGTGTGCCCCCTAGGTTCTTTTTATCAAAAACTTAATTACATGAAATATTTACAAAACTCACTATATTGATAATGATTCCGCCAATTTGAAAAGTGACAATTAGGGTCATACCACGATAGTGTCGTTGTAGTCCTTTCACAGGATGGCCTTCCTCTGTGAAAGTGATGGATGGATGGTGCACAATCATTTGTTGGGATGGGGTGGGCATACATAGCTCTTCTCTTCAAGTTAGTTGACGAGAGGCTTTGACTTCTCTAAGGATTGCCAAAACGACTTGCACAATGTGGATTATTTGAGCTCGAGTGGGTTCATTGTGGTTTCCTTCTACTGGAGCTTTTCCCTGCCTTCGAGTGATTGCTCTTGGCACCACAAACTCTTTCAGCTTTTCAACTTTTTATTCATTCATCAATTAAGCTTCAAGATACTGATATTCCTTCTTGTTGTGCTCATGATCTCTATGTCAAACTCAATATTCTTTTGGGTCTCGAATGTATTCCTCGCCTTTATCAATCGGGTTTTCAAAAGTTCTCGACTTTCAACACCCAGCCTTTAGTACTTGACCTTCAACTTCCAGTTGACCTTTGTCTGACCATTCATCATTCTAGATACGTTCCATTCATCATTTGCTCCCATACTCATTCTTTCATAATTGGTGCTCGGGCGAGAAAGTTCAAAGGTAATTCGTACTTTGAGTAACTGCTCATGTTTGTACAAGTTTGTTATTCAGTAACACCATAAATGGACATGCATGATGCTCTTTTTTTATTTTTAAGGATGAAAATTATAGATTTACATAATGAAATAGTTATAAAGTTATGAATTTTTTTGGTAAATATAGTGCAAGGAAAGAA
Organism: Phalaenopsis equestris; assembly: GCF_001263595.1. Lineage (NCBI taxonomy): Eukaryota > Viridiplantae > Streptophyta > Magnoliopsida > Asparagales > Orchidaceae > Phalaenopsis > Phalaenopsis equestris. Next base: position 60,751,954 of record NW_018164444.1, on the reverse strand, counting down.
ATAACATGAGCAAGCTTTTTAATATCAATGAAATGTTTACAATTCATAACAAAATAGTCTACTTTAGTATGAAGTTGAAAATTAGGATTGAAATAGTTATATCGTATGTTCCACATATATACCTTAAATTGATTCACTTTCTTTGTGGGTGTTTAAGGATATTACACACACTTATTTCAGAGGATATAATGATGATCGAGTAGGTCTTACGGGCCACAAACTAGAATCCATATCTTTACTCTATCATCTAAATATCTAACTCTTTCTAAAAGAATATGAGCTTAGGAAGAAGAAGAAGAGAGAGAGAGAGAGAGGTTCCAAATTTTTTATTTTCCAAAAATGTGGGAGAAAGCTTCTTATTTGGCCTATTATAAAGGATGTTATGAAGTCTCGAATAATAGCAGGTTTAATCCTATAGATAAAATCTATTAAAAATGAACTTGATGAAATGTGTCCATATTCATTGATTAATTGGCCACAAATTGCACTTAATTTGCTAGTTATAGCCACTTAAATTTTCCATCTATTTTTGTGTTACAAGAGGTTTCTATTCCTTTAATAAACACGCCCATAATCTAATTAGTAAGTAAAGAAGTCATTAATTAAGCCTTTTTTAATCAATTAAGCCATTTAACAATATGATAATATTCTTGAAATATTCCCTCATTCTATTTTGGATTTAGCATGAAATAAGTTCATATTTTGTTGAAAAATACAAAAAATAAATATTTCAAAATGAGGCTTGCATGAGGGCAAGCTTGTTGGAGTGACATTCAGAACGCTGACATCCTGCGACACATTGGGTTTTTAAGTCACCGGGCCCTTAATTTGCATCCTTGCCTAGCAACTAGGGTATTAATTCTTAACAAAACTCAAATTTGCCTTCTCATTTAAACACCATCAAGACAAGATTCCATGCAATGTTGGACTTCACATTCTTAGTAAATTTCTAACAAAAACCATTTTCAATGTATGCTTTTGAGCATAAATTTCTCATTCAATTGATCTTTTTTTTTTTTTTTTTGACTATGTGAATTTATTTCTATCCCCTCATGATGGATAGCACAAATCCATCAATACATGTCACTTCGATAATGTTGGTCCCCTTCAAATTCGGGCCTTAAAATGACTCATTACCATGGTTTTAGAACTCATTTGCTAAATAGTCCCATATGAATGAAATTTATCAATGATGAATGAAAACAAAGACTCAGCCTAGTGAAGGATTTCTATGGTTAATACCTATAATGTATTGGTAGGTATTAACCATTATGGGACTTCACGTTCATAAAAAACTTCTAATGAAAATGATTTTCAATGTGCACACTTTGAGGAGCAATTCCTTGTTCAACTGATTACTAATTTTAATATGTGAATGCATGATTTCTATCTGTTTGCAATGTATAACTCATATTTAGCAATACTTGTCACCAGTGTTTTACAAATTGGATTATGTCGATTGGTCTAATCGGTTCAACCTGATTACGTCTTTTGATCGATTCCGTTTTTGGCCCAAAATCGCTTTTGCAAAAAGCCGACCAAAACCCGTGGTTGACCAGTTTTCGAAGAACCTATTGATTTTAATAATAATCAATTGACCTTTTGATTTTGATTTGATGGTTCAAAATAAAACATTTAGATTAAATAATGAGAAAATGATTAAAATATAATATCTCAAAATTTCAATTTAAAAATATATTCGAAATGTTTAAGCATAAATCATCCTAAATTAAAATATTATATATTAAACTAGTAAAAAAATATCATTATATCATAATTACATCATTTTAATTAAAATAAAACAAATTTAATATTTATTATGTAATTTGGTTAAACCTCTGGTTGAACCTTGATTGAATCTTTGAACTATGAATCTCTTCTTTCGACTCAATATCCAGTTTGGTTTTATTCCCATAATGTGGGTCCCATTCAAATTTGAGCTTATAATAACTCCGTATCATGGTTTTAGAGATCATTTGTTAAATAATCCCGTACGAGTGAAGTTTATCGGTGACGAGAGAAAGTAAAGACTCAATTTTGTGAAAGAGTTCTATAGTTAATACTAGTAAATGATAGGTAGCTATTAACCACGATGGGACTTCACATTCGTTGAAAAATTCAAATGAAAACTAATTTCAATGTGCACACTTTGAGCATCAATTTCTTGTTCAATTGATTGCTAATTTGAATGTGTGAATGCATGATTTCTATCTCTTTGCAATGAATTACACATATTTAGCAATACCTGTTACTAATGTTTTAAAAATGAAACCAGATTGATTGCTCTGAACGATTCAACTGTGAAATGATCTCCTCACTGATTCAGTTTAGGCCTAAAATCGTTTTTGCAAAAAAATTACTAGAACCGACAGTTGAACTTGCGAATCGATGCAGATCTGTTTCGGAAGGTTCTACCGATTTTAATAATAATCAAATTTGGCCTTTTGATTCAGATCTTTTTGTTGGAAATAAAATATTTAGATTAAAAACTGATAAAATGATTAAAAAGTTGTCTCAAAATTTTAATTTAAAATTATATTCAAAATATTTAAGATATTCAAAATATATTTAATTTAAATTTATATTCAAAGTGTTATATAATTTAAAATTTATAATTCAAAATATGTTTAAAATATTTAAAATATTTAATTCAAAATATATTTAATTTAAAATTATATTCAAAATATTATGTATTGCATTTGTAAAAAATATTATTCTATCAATATTACATCATTTACATAAAAATAAAATAATTTTAATATTCATTATGTCATTCTATTAAACCTCTAATTTAACCTAAATTGAATCTTTGAAACGGGAACCACGTTTATTTAGTTCGATATTCGATTTGGTTTTAACTATCTATTCTTAACAATCTTTCCTGCTGTTTCCACAGAGGGGCCGAACATAAAAAAGTCAATGTTAAAAAGATGCAATAAATATTATTTTTTAATTAGTCAACTAATTCGAGCAATAACGAGTTGATTATAATCGAACAAATGCTTGTTTGTGTTCAGCTTATTTATAAATCAAACTTAAAAAGATTGTTCATGTTTGACTCACTTGTTTAATGAAAGAATCGAACCAGAGAAACTTAATGACCCGAACACAAATTGTTTGTTAACGACAATTTTTTCTGACAACCCTTCTTAAAATGGCTCCTCATGGTTTTACAAATCAGTTTCAAAAATTCCCTACATGAATGTAATTGAGCAATGACAAGGGAGCATAAAAACTTGACCTAGTGATAAAGTTCTAAGATTAACACTTACAAAAGATTGGTAGGAGCTAAACTCGAACAGTTTTTTTGCGGATTTGTTTACATCGCTCTTAATAAGTGGATGAGACATCATTGTCCAATTTTTTTATTTGCAAAAACGATCACATATCTTATATATCTTTGTGATACTATGTTTGTTCTCATTATTGTATTTTTTTTTTTTTGCCAACATCTACCTGGTTCTGTAAGAATTTCTATAGAAATCAGTCCTACACAATTTTCTTTTGAAACAGTCCTACGCAATTCTCTTTTGAAACAGTCCCACTTCAGGTGATCTCTTATTTAAGAGTAATTACACATTACTTTGCTTATTTTCCCTAGACATAAGGATCTTTAAAAGCTTAACTTAACCTTTTAATTATCCATATCACCATTTCATCATAAGAATGGAGAGGGGATAACAACGACGCTACTAATAGTCTTTCAAATTAGGTTGTATTTGAACAATTATTGGGATCTCTAGTCAACTAGGTTTGGTTTCTTTTATTGACTGAAGTTTTATTCTACAATAATAATTAATCAAAAAATACTATCGATATAATAATATATTACTATGAAATATAATTTAATAAATTCTAGTTAATTAAATTTATATAAATAATATATTATATATGATACGAGTAATTATCGCACTTAATATTGAGAATTTATCATGTTACTTGTTGAACAACAAATAAGTTTGTGAACATAGATGAACAAGTTCGACTATGTTAATGTTTAGTTCATTTTAACTTTGAGTTTTTAAAAATTATTCAAGTTTGTTTATTTAGTAATTTGAATGAACATGGTCGACTCTTAATCGAGCCAAGTTCGAGTTGTTCATTGAGTGCATTGGTTCATTTACAACCCTATGCACAAGGCTTCACGTGCTTAAAAGAATACATTGCCATTTATATTTTGACCTGTTGGATATTTTATTGTGCATATTGTATTGTTTTTTTAGGCTGTTTTGATTATGTCATTTTCAGATGTGTCTTTCATTCATTTTGTGTGAAGATTATCTGATCTAAAGAATTGCTTGCAATGAAAAAGTATCCTGAAATTACTTAATTGTGCCATAAAAATGCCTGAAAGATTTTCTAATACCTCAAAGAACTATTCTTAGTAAGCTTTTCTTAACCTATTTGTTTTCTCTGTATAGTATTGTGAAAGCGTCGATTTGGCTGGTTGCTGAAGATGGATACCCCTCTCGCAGCTGTTGTCCACAAGGAAAATGTACACATTGGTGGAGGTACGACATTATACTTGCACGGTTGCACAACTAGCTTAATCTTACCATACAGGATTCTTATAATTGGTTGAAATTTATAGGAAAAGCTACTGTGACGAAACCTGATAAACTAAAAACTGTTAAGGCTGCTGGTAAAGTGCGCAAGGCTTTGGAAGATCTTAGAAGTACTCATTTACCTGTGATAGGGGCTTCAAAAGATGTTGATTTGAAGCAGAAATCTACTATGAAAGGCAATGAAGTAAAAAAGAATCAAATGACTAAGAAACACCCTGTTACTGGGCAAATGAAAGGTGCTAATCTGAATAGTAAGTCAGTGTTGCAGGAAAACTTTGGGAAAGGGAATAAACCCTTCGAACATATATTGACTGATGAAGAAATAAATAAGTGTTATGAATGGGCTAAGGATGGAATAGAGGGAATGGGAGGTTATTCTTGGTCTGCGAAAGATGAGACAAATTTTGTTATGAAACAAACTTTGTCAGAGATAATGGCATCAGCCATTGGAGTACCAGTCTCAGAGTTGGAACAATCATTTACGGTAATTAGCAAATATATTATCATTGAAAAACATTTTGGTACCCCTGGATTGACATTTTCCATTGCAATTCCCTTAGAATGTTATACAAGAAATTTAGGTTCTACCATTCCTTGCCATCAAATTTTACTAGTAGTTGTTCCTGCTAAATATGGTGTACATGCCTATGTTCACAAATATTTTTATTCTTTCATTCCTTTAAAAAACCGTCATGTTGCGTTATTTGTTATGTCAATTTTGTGTAGTTTTTTTCATTTTCTCTTTATTCTGTTATTTTTCGTAGAGTGAAGAAGAAGGCTATGAGACAGATGAGTCGGATTTTAAAATATCCGACCCAGGTTTTTTTCCTCAATTCCTTGCTTAATTATTTCATGTATTCAAGTTTCACAAGTTCTTAAGTAAATGATGTATGCTTAATGTGTAGGGCGCCTTTCATCAGTTTATGCACCAGAAGAACTAGATGATCCTCTTGGTGTAGCTGGATTATGGCTGGAAGATTACTACCCATTACCAGAATTAAAGTTGAATGATGATTAGGAGAAATTTAGTATTGGTAGTGACGACAGAAATGATGGTATTAAATCTGAAAGCCCGGTTGCTTATTAGGATCTGCAATAAGTACAAAATTTCTTAGGTTTGTTGAAACTTTGTGTACTTTAAGTACTTGGATATCAAAGATTAACTAATTTTTTTTATTTTTAGCCAAAGGCTTATTTAAGCATGAAAACTGATACTCAAAGCTTTATTACTTTCCCAGTGATTTTCATGATGAAATAATTATAAGATGGTCTTTTCATTATCAATAAAAATATTATTATATTTAAATTTTCATAAACATTATTTTTATAATAATTTTTATGAAGAATCTTGATTTTTTTTTTATCATTCTTGTCTCTTATATATGCATGCATATGTTTTTAGACTTGTGTTAGAAAAATCATTTTTAATAAAGCTTTAAAATTCACTTTTTTATGCTCTATAATAGTGAAAATTGAAGAATTATGCCCGTTGGACTCTTGAGAAAATTGTCTGAAAGTTTATTTAATACTAAAATACCCTTGCTTTTGACCATGGGGTACTTATTAGAAGTTCCCCTTGAATCACATGTCCACATAACATCTAATAAGCTACTATTAAAATTTGATTAAAGTTGGAACCACATTAAAAGAAATCAAAATTTGTTTGAAGTGTGGTCGAACTTTATTTGAATCCTATCCTAGATTTGTTTGAACTTTATTAAAACCTGTGCGTTGATTTAAAGTGTTTTTTTTTTATTTAAAGGTAATTTTGGACATGATTTGTATGGGCTTGAAGTGGGTTTGAACATTGTTTGATAGGGCTCAAAAAATGGTTTGATAGGTTTCATACTAGTTTCAATAAGGTTTGAATAAGGGTCAAATTTGGTTCAAACAATATTAAATTATAATTCGAATGAAAGTTATATTGGGTCCAAACATGTTTACTTAGAGTTGACATAATACTGTGCGTTCTAACAACAGCTTGAATCGAGCATAGTACAATTTTAATACAATTGGGTGTAATCGTAATAAATATAACACAACAAATTTTAGATACAGTAGAATGGAAACTAATAGCTATAACACATGGTAGTCATAATTATTGCCTCATTATAGAACCAACCAATGTTATTAATTCAAGAATTGTATTAGATTTCATAAGAGAGCAATTAGAAGGAATTTTTTTTTTCGATATTTGCTAATCATATGTGTATATATATATATATATTAAAAGAAATGACTAAAGACTATTATATGAGCCTCCAACCACTCCTAATGTGCCTAACAATTTGAGTATCGCCTACTTAAGGCTCACTTCGCTAGATGGGATTCGAACTGAGGGTCTTATACCAAGGATGTCAACCAACAAACCGGAGTATGCGACACACACACACACACACACACACACACAACACACACACACACACACACACACACACACACACACATATATATATATTTGAAAAGACAAAATTCATTGATATAAAAGAGAGGATACCAATGTTTAGTGCGTGGGTACAAAGAGCTCACTCACAGGGATTACAAGTACACATATTCCTCAAAATATAACAAAAAGAAAACAACTCATAATCATGATGGGTGTAGTCGGTGGATATACCGTTTCCCCTTCCCCTAGATCTAGGGAGGGAGTCCAACAACAAACTGAGATGCGGGCTTCCGCCCGAAACTATGATACAGTCACCTTGATAATTACTGAGACGTGGTATGCATTTTTTCTTCTTCCTGGATTCGTAAACCTGTCAATCATCTGCCAGAGGTAGTCTTGTCTGAACAATAAGGGGATCTTCGATGAAGGTAAACTGTTGATCTGACTCGGCCAACAACACAGCTTGATCCTGACACTCCTCCAAAACTTGAGTACCCTCTTCTCTCGCAATAGGTGATTCCAAGACACTTCGGTTAGCATCTGCTACATTAGCATCTGCTACAACAACTGCTACAACAAAATTCGTAGTATTTGTGATTTGAGAAAGAACTGCCCCAACAACAGTGGGTGGAAGTTGCTGGTCTGGTTGGTGAGTAGTAGCCTTACGAGTTAAATTTTCATTCAACATTTCTGGAAGATTAACAGTATCTGTTATATTTTCCTCCACATGGATGATGTTGTTAGGACCTGCCGATCTCAAATGTGGGTGAAGTCTGAAGCCTTTGACAGGGGTGTGCCCAAATAATTTACAATGATTGCAGTAGTTGGGTCTTTGTTTTGCAACAATTGACTGTCAATACCCATTGTGGACAGTACCAAACCATATTTCATCCACATCAGGGAGGGTGATATCCCTTTCAACAAAAATTCTTGCAACCGAAGGCCTGGTTAGATTGAAGGTGGGTGTATCCAATTTCATAGGTCTCTTTAGTGCAGCTCCAATAAAATAGAGGACTTGGTGATTGGAGTAGTGCAACTTTAGGCCAGGTACTTTAAACCAGATTGGAACTATAGGTGGTTCTTGGCTAGGGTCAAATTCTAGAGACCACTTAAGTAGTTTCATATATTTTTCATCTATTGTCATAAACTTTTTGGAAAATATTTTGGCATAGTCTTTCACTTTAGATAATTGTATCATCACATGTCTCTCATCAAAGAGGTTAACCTTCCAAAGTCTCAATAGTTTGAGATCTTCAAAAGCTTTTCGAACGATTTCTATTTTGGGATGTCTCGATTATAACTTCCCAATGACGGTGAATTTGAACTTGTTAAGCAGGTTGAAAACTTCAACATCATAGAAGAATATAACCTGTTTACCACTCTTCTTACCCGTCTTCTTGATAAGGTTGCAGTCCTTCTGGCCTTCAAATGATTTGTGTTAAACCTGAGGGAAAACCTTATCTGATCCCATAGAGCCAACCATATCAACAAGAGAAGCCTTCCCAAGGTTTAAAACTGAAGTAGTCAGTGGTTAAGAAGGTGCAATAGCCATGGAACAAGGAGTTGAACAGTGGCAAGCTACAGGGATTGTGCGAGTAGCTCACGTACGTACATGGAGGACGAACGCGAGAGCAACAGAAGACAGAGCCGAGAAAACAGAGCCGCAGGAGATGAGCTGGGAGCTGCAGAACGAGACCGCAGGAGACGCAGCTGACAACGAAAGACGCGCGACGAAGGAGCGATGCCGAACCACGCAAAAAACTCTTCTTCTTCGAGCGTGAAAGAGTCAAGACGACACGGGACAAAGGAGCCGACGCCGCACGACGCAAACGAAGCACGACGAAGAGGAGGAAGCATGACGAAGAGCAAATCGACGAAGAGAGATCAGGTTTCGCCATAACTGCGAAACCCTAGCAGAGCTAAATTGGAACAGGCGACATTTTATATATATATATATAATGTTATATATATATATATATAATTCCTGATATCCATATATATATATAACCCCGACCAACCCTAATGCATCTAACCACTCGAGTACCAACCCCATAGGCAATGAGGGATTCGAACCCTAGACCAGAGGGAAGTTATAATGGACAAAGCCGATACTCTACCAACTGATCTAAGAGCGCGACACACACACACACACACACATAGATATATATCCTCTTCAATATTTTGGTTTCTTCTTCCCAATTGCCTAACTGAAAGCACTCTCTCTTTGTTTTGTCGCGCTTCTAAAGCTCCACCTCGCTCTTGCTCAGCCTAGGGCATGAGATAGGTAAAGAATAAAGTAAATGAAAGTGTTAAAGGCTTAAATTTTTGTGCGCGCGCGTGCACTTACAAAGATACATAAAAATAAATAAATAAATAAATAAGAGAAAAAATATATAGAGTAGAATTTTATAAAAAATTGTTTTGATGATGCTTGAGAGATGTGAAAAATAGGATATAGTTTTATAAACAAATTTGATTTATTTATTTATTTTATCTTTTTTGCTATTTTAGTATTATAGTTTGTTTGCCAACAAAATCAATAATGCCTAACAGTTAGATTTTTATAATTTTCCAATTTTGTGCCTCTTTGGCTTTCTCTTATTATATATCATTCCAATATTTTTTCTTGAGCCCACAGTGATCCCTTCTAGTTGAGTGTGAAGTGTGGCAGAGATGTACTACTCAGTATTGAATATATTAATAATATACATTTTGAAATTTTGTCCAAACCCAAGTCTATTGATGATTTTGTTTTTCATGCTAGAAGTTGTTTGTTTCAGTTTCGTCCAGAAATCTGACACTCTTGATAGGGTAACCCCCCAAATAAAACCATAAGAGAGGCAACTCCATTTGAACAACAGTTAGCAAGCTAGACGCTCTTGTTGGTCAGCTCCAACCATAGTTTGATGAGATGACCAAAGCTATGGTGGTTATGACAGCACAGTTAGTAGCACTAGGCATCTCGGCATAACCACCAAAGTTTATTGCACCAACAGAAGACAGAGGGGAAACAACAAGGTTTCATGCTTTAACTACAGAGCCTGTGGTAGTGTGTGGGATAGTTGTCACCAATTGTACCACGAGAGGCCCAACCTTTACCCTATGACACATTGATGGAGGTTCAGCATTTCACTGACGCAAATTACATATTTGATCAAATAAAATATAAAACATACCATTTTATCCAAAGAATTTAGAGTACCTGTAAATAGGGACGTTCCTATTTAGTTGAGTATGAGCATTCTCAGTATCCAATATGTTTTTTCCCTCATTGTTTCCAGTAGTTTGATGGGTTGAGGAATCTGTGGCAACACTTGGCTCCTAATTGGGCCATATGTTGTAATATTGGGGAGAGTGATGCTTTGCTTCTTAGGATTTTTTGTTGGCAATTTGGGTGGGTTATTTAAGTGGTATGCATATCTTCCTAATGATTAAGTCGCGACTTTTGCAGAGCTTGACTAGTTGTTTATTCAAAGGTTTCTCAGTGCGGAGTGTAGGGTGACATTTAGTGATTTGGTGATGACTAGGCAACAATCTCATGAATCTTTATCTAACAATATCGTTCGATGGAGGAATCTCAGTTTTCAGTATGAGCCACAATTACAGAAGCAACGTGCAATTGAGATTTTGCTGAAAAATATTAATGGTTTAATTGCATCGTATCTTAAGGGTTCAATATCAAATCTTGTCAAAAGCTTATAAGTAAAGTTGCTAGTTTTGTTTTGAATAAATATTTAGTTAATACCAGTACCCCTTTTGTCCCTAAGAAGGGTTGTTTGATACTAAGTTATGAGGTGAAATTTTTCTTGAGATGCCACCGTCAGAGAAATCCCATAGTGATGGAATTGATCTTTTGGATTAGGAATATAAATAGAGCATAACAAGTAGGATAGCCATTTAGAGTGGATCTATTTAGTTGAAATTTGACTACTAAGAACAATAATTTGTTTTCCAATCTTTCTAACTTATTGTCAAAATTTTTGATTTTTTTTTTCAGCGAAGGATCACAATCGATAACTCGAATAGTAAGAGGCAAAACAAGGTATTTGAAAAGGGGAAAAACCAACCAACATACTAATAGTAGCAACCATCTTTACCTAATTTCTCACAACCTTGGAAAAGTATGTTTTTTTATTTTTTAGAGTAAATATCCTTATGCTTGTGAAGTGAATACACGAAAGATTTTTTTGTATCATGATTTCTGAATGATCAATACATCATCTGCAAAAAAGATGTAATTGAGCCCTTATTTTTTGTAACAAGGCGAAATTTTCCCATAAGACAACTCATCATCTAGATTGTTGGAGAAAACATCCATAATAATACGAAACAATAATTGGGATAGAAGACATCCCTAATTTAACTCATTTGGGGAGTTAAGATAACCGTTTGTCTCACCATTAGGAACAATGGATAAAGGAAAGTTTAAGATACAAGTCTCACCAACTCTTCAAACATAAGAGATTTAGCTTTTAGAACATGCTTTTCTAGAACACCTACTCTAATTACATTGTCAATTTTTTTTTTAAAGTCAACTTTAGCATATAAGAATTTTCCAAAAGAGGGGCGGGCTTTTGGGCACTTGAAATTTTAGACTATCTTATGAGCTAGACTAATTTCATTATATTATATGAATCACGAACACGGACACTCGGACACAGAAACTATACGTCACTATATGAGGATACAACATAATTAAAAAAATAAGAATATGACAAGTCATAGACATGTTTTAATATTTAATTAATTGTTAATATAAAATATTTATTTATTATTATTCTTTTTTAAAAACATACAAAGCGAATATGCAGGAATAAAATTTAACTTTATTATGAAATACATGCTTAATAAATTATTTTTTAAAAGTAAACATATAATATATTTCAAAGGATTTCTTCCAAGTTGTCTACTAAAATTTAAAATATTCGACGATGACATCTTGCTTAATTAATTAAGTTAACATATAATTTTCAAAATTAGAATACGTATAGATTTATAACTATTAACTCATTAAAGTGAAAAGAAAATTATAAATTATCACTTAAAAAATTTGGGTGGTTTTGACTCTTGGCTTCGACAAATCAAAGCTTCAGTGCAAACATCATAAAGTTCACGGGATATTTGGATTGACTTTAACAAATATTTATGGGGGTATTTGGATCAATTTCAATGACCAGGTTTAATTCTTTCTCAGGTTGAGACAAAGAAGCTTACGACTTTTGCTCTAGTGGGTGCAAATTCAGCTTTGATAATAAAAGAGAACTATAATGCTCAACTTTGATGAACGCAGGATGGACCTTTGACCCTCAACTTCGACAAACAAAGAGGGAAGTGCTGATGTTCGGCTTTGATGAATATTAGATGCACCTTCAATGCTCAATTTTGACAATGATCAGAGGGAGCTTTGACATGATAAGAGAGGAGACGACTTTGACCATAAAGTATAATTAGGGCTATGCATATATTTATAATTTTATATTTTTTGTGTTTGTTCTTTCCTAATGCGATGTCAAGGGTTGTCCGGAATGTGTTTCAGCCCAAAAAAATTTAGACTCATATTTAATAATACCAGAGCATGTCGAATAAATATCGCTGTTTGATACATATTTGACATAATGCAATATAATTTTTGAAGTGTCAGTGCTGCATATGTTAATAATATCCCTGTTTAATGAAAGCATTTGGCACGATGAATGATGTTGGGCAAAATATCTAATCTATTTTTAGATTTTGGCAATGACTTTGTAAAATGCATTGTATAAGTATGTGTTTGTAATCAAGTAAGGAGTTGGTGTGATTTATTTGAGGATTAAGGTGATGATGCCATACATGACCATTTTGGCAATAGTACTAATGTTAAGAAGTGATAAACAACCCTTAGGATTTGCAACCCAATGATTTTCCAAACTTGAAAGGAGGAAGGTGAAGTTGAAATCCTCAGGTCATTGAGTTTTATCCCCACCAATGCTCTGCAAGGAATCAAAAATTTCTTTATCAAATATAGGATTGGTGAGGTATTAGCTATGAACATTGAAGCCAAGTAGTAACATTTTGACCATTTTGGAAAATGGCGTTGAAGAAATTTATGTATTATTGGTCTTATTTGCTTGAGAGGAAACCAAAATAAGAGTAGATAATTGTTGACCTCCATATTTGCTTCACCCAAAGAAGATGGTTAACATCGGGTGCGGCAACAAACTGCTAGGAGCTGATTCATTGCAATCATAATCAAAAATAGCCAAACGATGCTTGATTATAAAACAGACCATGTGTTCGAAATGTCAAAATTGCTTAAGGGTGAGACTTCTACGAACAAAACAATCAAATATGATGAAGACGATTGATTTCTGACATGATGTACGCAATCCATACTTGAATCATTTTGATCATCGTCAGAGTCACTTAAATAATACTCGTTTACAAAATGGACTTTGAATAGTGTTCAAAGCATTAAAATTACATAAGAAATGGTCTTCATGATTAAAAGGAGCTAACAACGTGAAAGCGACAACTTGTTGCCATGATGTACATAATTCAGGCTTATCTTGACTATCGACAAGTCATGCAAATGATGTCTGATTGCAAAAACAGATAATGTTGATGTGTTTAGAACATTATCTTTTCTTAGGGAGGGCACCTATTAGAATGTAGAGCAATTCTAATAAGCTATCAAGGGAGTTTTTTGTTAATAACCTTGAGTTTCTTGAAAAGCATAAAAAATGGGGACTCCAGTAGAAAAATAGCCCTAGCTTTAACAATCATTTTTGTTAATTCATTATTATGGGTCCAGTAGGTTTTAAAGCAAAGCGTTGAACACTGTCGAGTAGAGTCAATAGAGCACTAAGAGTGGTTATTTGAATGCGGAGGAAGAGTTTTGTATGTTTAATTGGGAAAAAAGTCCAACCACTTGGAGTAATTGAGGACATTATCCAAAATGCACCATATTGAGTTGTAATGTTGGTTAATAGGCTAATTATAGACGGAACCTAGATTTGGCAAATTAAGTAAACTTATGTTGAATATACATTCGTTAAAATCTATAAGCCGGCTTAGAGGGCATGAAAAGTTATAATATAATTGAAGTCACCTAAAGCAATCGAAGTTGAATGCATTGCAATAAATATATCACATAAAGAGATCTATCTAGAGATCGCGTGTGCCAATATTATCATTAAGGGCATAAATAACTGAAACTTGAAGCTTGATAGAGTTGGAAAGACCATGGATGAGTTGAGATTTATGCATAGAAGAACTAGACATTTGATGGATTCCATTTAACACAAATGTTGTTTCCCCTTCAATAATGAAAACTATTATAGCTACTTTCTGAGGGAAAACCCTAAAATTTTTTCTTTGAAATTAGATAAGGGACGTGGCTAAGTTGACTTTTGTTTCCAAAGGCCAATAATGCCAATTTTGTTTTCTCATATTAAAATTTTGTAATCCAAGAGACAATTTTGTTTTTAGGGCTTCTTAAAGTCTAGGGTTTAATAATGGGGTAACACGTAAGGGAGAGAAGTTGGAGCCTTTGGCTTGTTATCTTTTCACTTTCTTCTGTTTCTTTGAGAAATGGTTATCGTTGATATATTTTTTGTTTGAGGCTACTTGATCTTTGATCAATAAGAGAGCTTCTAGTAGTATCAGCAAAATTTGAGACTTTTTCAACTAAAAGAGTAGATGGGTAGGATTGGTTACGGTGGTTCACTTTTATTTGATGGCTGGGATGAGATGGGTTAAGTCATGTTGATAACAAGAGGATTATGGGTTTGTAGGTCATCAAGCGGTGGTTTGGGAGTAATTGCTGAGGGAGGTGGCAGAGGAGGAAGCTATGTATCTTTCTCAAGCCGAAAAGATTGAAGGAGAAATTGAGGAATATCTTTTATAGTATGAGGGGTGGGTTCTTTTTCGAACCTTTTGAAACTTAGGTTTAGCAAGAGATTGCGGGGCGAGAGGTGCTTTTTTTGTGTAATTGTTATCATCATGTGCAAATGTGGTTGGGCATGATTTTGATTTACAGACATTGAATAGCTTGGTTCAACTTCTTTCCGTAGAGACTAATTGGGATGGAATATGTTTAAGCATAAAAGGGATCAATTTAACACAAAACTGGACTAATATAATGCTAGTTTTCATATAGGTTGATGTTTTGGCCATAAGACCAATGCTGTTTATGCTGGCAACCTTGGATACTCCCTCCTCATTCAAACAACAAAGGGAAAAGTTGGAAAATTTGATCTAGATGGGAATCTTGGAGAAATTATTCATGATCTTCCTTGTAGCAGAACTTTGAACAAAAAGAAATCACCAAAAAAATGTGAGAAATTTCAAGCTACTTATAGAGAGCCATAGAATGGTCTTTTTTTAGTTGAGTGTCCTATTAAGGCCAAATTCCATTCTTTCCAGCAAATAAATTCTTGGCACTGAGAGACTTCATCCTCATCACAAGTAATATAGGATAGGGCAAAGTCATGGTTTTTTGAGCTGTGAGAACACAGGAGTTCCTTTTGATTGAAAGAAAGTCTTGCAGAAGTAAGGTTTGAAGATTGCCATAAGGTGCTCAATGTCGCTCTTAGGATTGAACGCGGTGGGATTGAAGAGTGGAATTAGTATCCACACCAGAGGAACCCATCTACAAAGAGAAATTTGATATATAAAATTCTTGGGCAAGCAGAGCTTCACGCCAGGTTATATTTGGGAGGGAAAGGTAGGAAAAATGGCAGAAGGGACTCGAGGGGCATGCGAACCCTCTAATTTAAAGTCTTAGAAGAGGGGATAGCCCCTTAGCCTGCTCAGAGGAGTACACGGGAGGAAGATTTGGGAGGGGAGAAGTAGAGGGGCGCTGCTGTGGTGAAAGTTACATGATACCCTATTTCCTCTTAGTTTGTCCTCCACCAACTGAGGATTGAGGGTTACTTATATTTTATTGTTTAATTCAAATTGAGTTTTACTTAGGATTTCAAATGAGCAAGCCGAACTCCGTTCGCTTATGTCGATCTTATTGAGCCTCAAACTTTAGCTTGAGCTCAAATTAATGCTTAAGCCCATCTATTAAACTGCTCTAGTTCAAGCCTGACGAGCTTCCTATATGAAACTTGCTCAAGCTTTGGCTTATCGACTCATGAGCTGGCTTGTTTAGTCTCATTTTTTCCTTTTCCAGTAAGCTATATTTACGTATATGACCACCATGTAAAGCATGGAATATAGATAACTTCCTGTAGCTTTTTTACAGCTGCATTTCATGCTGTCTAATCTCTAGCTTTCTTTAACCCTTTATTTAATATTTCCTAATACTCTCTCTCTCTCTTTCTCTCTCTAAATTGGATGAAGCATGCTCCGCAGATGAGTCTTTTAACATGTTTTCCTTACATGAACAGTCTTTTGCTTAGCAACCTTATCGTTTGTTAACTCGCATGTAAAATTGTCAACAGTCCAGCTGATAATACATCATTGAGTTTATCTTTTTACTACTGTGAATGTTTTCCATCACATTATTATAGATTAAGAAATGCTGCAAATAAGGACAAGTCATAGAGTGCAATTTTCTCTAGTATTATATTATAACACCTGCAAAAGAAACTCAGCTTTCTTATAGGGCAATTATGTCTATTATTATTATGCAACCATCTGCAAAAGAAAATCAGCTTTCTCATAACTTTGTTTACAGGAACTGAACCTTTTGATGCAATCAGAGCTGCAATATGATGCAATCGGAGCTTATTTAGTGGTAGTTGTTAACACTCAAGCTTTAGTGGTTTAAGGGATCATCAGCTTATTTTGCTCAACGTTTCTTTTTGAAACATGACTGGTTTACATGTGTGGTTTCTAATACAGGAATGTGTTTTGTCACTAATTACCAGTTGGTTTATATAATCATGCTCCTTCTATTTTGTTTACATTGTACATTTTTTGGGGGCAATTACATACAGGCCACCCGAAACTTCCTATTTACAAATCAGCCACCCTCTTTCATCCATTTTTCACATTCTCACTCAAATTTCAAAATTTATGGTAAAACCCCAACCGAATTTTTTTTATTTTTCATTTTTTTATTAAATACTCGATAGTTTGATCGTGGCACGCATAAACACATCGGTTTGGTAGTTCAAAAAAAAAAAAAAAAAAAAAAAAAAAAACACCCGGGTGATTAATTTGTAAATATTAATATTTTGGGTGGTCTGTATGTAATTATCCAATTTTTTCTTTTATTAGTTGCTTATCTGCTGTGCTCCACTTTCTACGAATTAACAAGAGCTTGACATACATGCTATACATATTTGTTAGTTATTTTTATTAATGATAAGATTATAAAATATTTGTGGGTACTAAGATCGGTTCTTGCGGCTGCAGAAGGTAGGTCTCGAATGTAAGATTATTTAGTCAGTATATCACATGAATCAATGTTTTTTAGTAGAGGGTGAGATTAGTCCTCTCATGTTAATTTCAAGGAAAAATATTACATCAGGACTCTTATTAATATAGAGCTACGTTCAGAGTCCAATGAAATGACGTCACATGGAGGTGACAGAAAAATAAAAAAAAATCGTTTTAGTCCGTGTTATTCCATATTATTATTGTGTTATTATAACACTGGGAATAACATGAAATAACACAAGAAAAATATTTTTCTATGTTACTGGGCCCTATCACAGGAAAACACGCTTGTTTCCTTGAAGCAACGTGTCCGCATATCATTGGATTCCGAATGTAGCTCTATGTTAGGAGAACTGATGTAATATTTTTCCCAATTTCAAGCGACTATATCTCGAGTTCTATTTCCATTTGTTGGGACAAAAGTAACATCAAAATTTTTAAAAAGTCATCGCGTGTTAATTATTTTATTGAGTTCATAATAATTTTATAAAAGCATGTGTAAATGTATGTACAAAATGTGATGACTTGTATGTAATTCTCTCATTTTAAAATTTAGAATGGATTCCTTGTTATTTGCACGAATGTCTTTAAAGTAGATGACATGCATGGATAAGAAAATAAAGCAAGAAATCCTATTTCCCACCCTATTTTCTGTCTCATTTTATTATTTTTTTTTAAAAAAAAAACTAATCATAATTAATCATTTCATAGTTCAATTATGCATATCATTTTGGGTTATTAGGTGACTTTTATTTATTCAACAAGACCTTAGAGAGAGAGAGAGAGAGAGAGAGAGAGAGAGGATGAGTTTTAATTGGGCGATTGCATGTAGTTTTGCATACGGTGAATGTATGCAATAATTTTTCGTGTGTAAGATTGTAAGTAAACTTGTACGTTTTAAAACTATTATTATTCTGTTTATTCCTTTAAATTTTGATCGTGTTTTAAATTATTTGTGAATAGCATATTTGTGTTCGATTTGAATTACATTTATTTGTTATTCTTGGCTCATACTACATTTGAAATATGGTTGTGCGGCTTTCAAATAATAAATTTTAATATATTTTTAATAAAGTACAAAAATAAGCGTACATTTTTAAGAAATAAAAATTAGTTTTTTTTTTTGAATTATATTATTATAGGTTATAATAACAAATTTAATAAAATAATTTATAAGAAACAATTTAGTCGCACTGCAAATCATAATTACATAACAAATAATAAGTACATTACAGTTTCACTCAAATATAATTAATATATATATATATATATATATATCCACACACACAATCTTTTATATGCGGCTGCACATTGACTATACATTGCATGAATCTCACATAATCCTCCATAATAGTTTGTATGGATTCATACCTTCAAGTAGTAGAAGAGAGTTATAATGCCGGGCAACTTTACTTGATTTAAAGGCCATAGACAATACAAAACTAACAATCATTATCATAATAGGCTCACAATTTAGTTATTTATTTTCTCGTCCTCTTATTCATTGCATGTTCACATGTCATACAAATTATGTAGAGAATCGTTATCATTTTCGACTCTTATAAAATATAACAAAATTTAAATAACATATAAGAAAATGTTGCATGTCAAGCTATTTATGAATAATTATGACGTCCACATAAAGCGAAACACTCGTACTTATTTTAGTTACAAGTTTCAAATACAATCACACAGAAATATATAGGCTTCAGCCTGTAACACATCCCCTACAATGTGATGTTTCCCAAAAAAAAAAATTTAGGCAATAAATAAAGATAATAAAATAAATAAAATAAGCAAAAAATCATATAATAAATGATATAACAGTTAGACAACCTCTAAATTCCAGTAGCAAGATGAATAAAGTGCAAATAACAAAGCAACCCATAATTCATATTGAAAATAAACAAACAAACGACTAAATTCATATTACAAACAAATAAGATATAAAAAAGTCACTAAAAAAAGGAAAAGTCACTACAATTTCACTATAAAGATTTCAATGCTTTGCTCAATGAAATAAACAAAAAATAGGCATCATGCACATATGAAAGATAGTAGGGACTGTATAATCTAAAAGATATTCTTCTAAAAGCAAAAGTTAATAAAATAAATGTAATAAGAATACATATTAATACATGATTTAAACACAAATTACACTTAATCGCAATGAAGTTTAACTACTTAAAAGAAATAAACAGATGAGCGCAAGAAACAACCAATAAAAAAGAGGAAAAAAATGACTCAAGGCAAAATCACGAGAAATTATTCCATACGGACACCACATGCAGAGATTCATGTGATGCCCGATCTCTACCATCGATCACCGCTATCAAATTTTTTTTTTCTAAAAGTTAAAAGTGGAGCCTACCGAAATATATTTTTGCAGTGATCGACGGTGGAGATCGTACACCGCTGGAGTGCTTTGTGATATGTGCCACGTATGCCACATGGCGAAACACATCATCATGTGGCTTTCACAATTCTTTTAATAATGCAAATATTTAAAATTTATCTTTGAAAAATCATTATTCATTACGATGATAAAATTTTCATAATTCTTTTAAGATCTTGAGAGATAATTACTAATTTATGTTCAATTTTTGGGCAATCGAGAAAAAATAAATGATGAGTTAATCTTAATGAATAGAGCAATTCGAATCGATCAACATCATGAAAGGTATAATTAGCTGCCTGATTGAGAAATTCAGCCAATAGCTGCCAAGATGCCGTCTCACATTGCGTATAGCTGTTCCCTTGCGATTGAATTCAGCCAGGAAAAATAAACAAACCATTTATTTTTCCATGATTTCGTGGAATAAATTCGTTATTTTTGTTTAAAAATCAACTAACGGCTAAGCAAAAATAAACATGTGAAGGAATATATGATCATAAAAAAATATTATCTTCGGAATTATTTCCAATGCCTATAGGAGAAAGGAGACAATTCCTTCCGTAAGCAGTAATGTCTTTCCTTTCACTCCACACTAGGGGCATAAATGAGCCGAGCCAAGTCATTAACGAGCTCTCAAGCCGAAGTCGACCTGATTAGGCTCATTGATTCTCGAGCCGGCTTGATTATCCTACTTCAAGTCATTTCGATACATTTTTTTCAGTGAGCTGCTGCTGCATTCTCCTTCTTCTCGAGCTACCAATACCTTCTCTCATGAGCTCATGTAAAAATTAAATTTTTAGTTCAAGCTCACGAGTTGGCTGCCTGCTACCTCGACCAACCGAGTTCGAGCTCGAACTCACAGTTACGAGCTGAGCTCGATAAGGCCGTGATTTGAGCTCCACTCGACTCATTTACATCCCTACTCCACTCTACTTATTGATCTTCAGTGACGCAACGAAGAAGAAGTTCAGAGTATAGAGAGAGAGAGAGAGAGAGAGAGAGAGAGGATGGGAAAAGGAGGAGATGGAGGAGAAGAGAACATGGCGGCATGGCTCGTTGGTATTAACACTCTAAAGGTCCAGCCTTTGAAGCTCCAACCACTTGGTAAGTTGGTATCTCCTCTCCTTCTCCTTTATTCTCATTTAGATTTTTTTAGTTCATTTTGGTTTATAATTTACGCAAATATTTACCTTTTTCTCTGCTTTTATATTGCTAGGGATATTTTAATTTTATCTGATTCTGATGATGCTCTTGCTGAAAAATAAAACTCACATATTCAAGTTGGAGAAGAGGTTTGGGTCATTTGATTGACAGAAGGCACAGTGGAACAGTACAATCGTGATTTTTATCAAACATTAAAACAGAACCTTTCCCCTGCATCTTAAATGCAAGAAGAGATCGAATACAACCTAATTATACTATTTAAACTTGCAACATCTTCTGAAATTCTTTCGCAAGAACGGTAAATTTTCATAATTTCAGATGGGAGCTGGTATTCTCCGGTTTTACGAACGTGCCTGATTTTTAAAAGAAATTTGATGAACTTTGTTGCTGTTTTAATCCTATAAGTTTTTCTCCATAGAATTTCTTCACTTCTTGTCAAATTACAAATGGAGTCTCTGAACTTTTATATCATTCAAATCAGCCATTAAAAGAAAATATTGAATAAGAAGATGATAAAAATAAAAGAAAAGCAAGCCCATGTCATGATATGTTAGAGATAAGGATAAGGATATAGTTTTATCTATGTCAATCATTGAGAGAGAACACTAACTATTTGTTGAGAATATAATGATTGCATGTTGAAAAAAGTCATTATTTTTTATGTAGTTATTCTCTTTCTTTATTAAGTCCAAATTAGAGCTTCTCTGTCATGTCCCAAAAAAATCTTCTTTTTATCACACAAAGAAAATGGAACTCTATTTTACTTTAAGAATTCAAATGCCTCCCCTTATAAGTTCCTCTTTATTTCTTGAACCCAAGTCTCTCACATTTCTCTATTTCCTTTTTGTTTGATTATTGTGGTGAGATGCCAGGCCTACTGTCTCAAGGCCCTATTTTTAATTAAAAAAAAAATAATCTAATATTAATTACAAGAGGTTCCAAAATTATATATAATCAAATCACAAAAAATGAAGACTCACTAAATCTTCATAAATTACAAACAAAAAGATCAAAAGATCCTCCTGACCCATAAAAAAGAAGATATTTTTAGTAAAGAAGAGATCTAATGAATTACATCTTGAGGAATTAATTTTTAAAATAAATACTAAACTTACCATACAATAATTAACCAAGTACCTCTTTGTGCTATACTTCTAAATCAACATTGATAATTGTTAATTAAGGTTTCACAAAGCCTTGGTTTTTTGTGGGCACAGTTTTAGTGAGTATGCATGCAAGATTTTATACCCTTTTGACTGTGGTAAGCTGTAAAATGCATTTTCACTAAGATAAATGTATAGTTATACTTTGGCTATAAATGTTTTGTTCTAGTGTGAAAGCAACAATTTTTGGTAAGTGAATTATGCTTTCTCCTTCACAGAAGTGTTAAATTCTCCTATTTTATTTATACTTTTCCCCATAAAACCAGTAAGAAAAACCATTTGTTTATCTAGATAAATTCTCAAATGAGCATCAAACATGCAAATTCATATTCTTACTAAGTTCATTCTAGTTTACCTTTACTTAGCTAGAGCTTAGATGAACTCTATTTTGGCTGGATAGTTTTGCATAACCAAGAATAAACCTATTTGATTAGAATAATTTTTTCAGTCAAAATTCAACATGTGAGAAAAATGACTCAACATATTTTGATCCGATCTAGTTTTAATTAGGGTATATAACCACCAATAAGTTAATTTAAACTTTTAAATTAATTATACCCAACCTGGTTCAAATTTTGGGCCTGTTATCATAACTGGAGTCCAAGCTTAACAATGTTTTTTTTAACCATCATGATTTATGATTAGGACATCTTAAAACAATTCTAGATCCATGGATTTAGCTTTCGAAATTCTATTTGTGCTTAATTTAATTTGTATAAATGAAGTTTGTTTGGCTTAAGTTTTTTGATTTCATAGAAAGTTGTGATTCAACTAAGTTGGCTCCTACAAAAGCTTATTCACATCATGTAATAAATAAAATTTATATATTTTTGTATAATTCTAAGGCTCCCTACATGCCTTTCTTGGCATAGTAAGAAGCTGCTTATACTTGTTAACATTATGATATGTGGGCACATACTAGTAAACTCTTACAATAAATTTCTTGGGAAGGACGGGTAAAAATATAGACAACCTTAATGTTGTGTCACATGCACACACATTTCTTGGCATGATGGAATAGATAAATGTCTCCTTGTATCTTATATAGTGCAGTATAGCAAACTTCTTAGCTTGGAATGATGAATTAATTTATTTTCTAGTACCCATTTTATTGGGCTGATATTAAAAAACTACATATAATTTCATGGGATCATATAAAAATTTATAACTACACTTTTGTTTATAGTATTCTTAACACTTGTACACATATCTTCTAGCATGTCGAGAATATATAGGGGTCCTCAATGGTATGCACAACATGTAAATGACTTTCTTAGCTTGGCATGATAAGCTATAACAATGTTTCCATGGTTTAATTAGAAGCTAAGTAATTTAATTTAAGGCCAAAGCATTGTTGACATAATTCAATGAATTTCTTCAAAACCATCTTAATCTCTTCAACCATTTTTGTAAGAGAAACTGAATATATCTAACCAACTTAACTCATATGGTGTCCTAATGAAGTAATGAAGGACAATTAACCTTGATCCAAAAGGGAACTACCATAACTTATAATGGAAGATATGACACATTACCTTGTACAACATGTTATATGATTGGGTGATGTTAGATTCATCAAGAGATTTAATCCTCTATTTATATATGATTTTCAAAAAAATTTATAATGAATATTCACTTATAATAAAAATGTCATAAGACCTTATTGAGCTTTTCCTGATTTATGGATGTAACTTGCACATATATGATTCCTTAAAACCATAATGGTAAGACATGGATTATGAACATCTTTAAGGATCTATTTTTGACGCATCCCACGTATATAATCTTCCCCCTTTAGGATATGGATGATAATGGGCACTTAAGGCTTACATATCATTAAAAAAATTGCTTGAAGCATATAATCCTTACCTGATGTTGCATTATGCCTCTAAGCTAATTTTGATGTATACTTTATACATTTAAGTAGATTTTATTGAACTTCTGGACCATGAAAACCATATTAGTTCCTATAGAGATTTTTGCCCAAGTCCACACTTTAAAAGGAAACCCCATTTAACATATTAATATCCTAGTCTACCTTGAACATCTGATAGGATGAAACTCAATGATATTAATTAAACTCCCCTAATTCTTTAATTACTTGGTCTTACATTTTGATAAGGTTCATCCAATACATTGAGTGTATGAAAAATTGATTGAATTGATCATCATTCCCAATCAATTCATCTACCCATAAAGTAGTTTTCTAACTATCAATCTAGAGTTTAGTAATATATTAATAATGTTGAACATCAATCTAATAATGTACCAAACTATCAGAGCCTGCACACCAATGCAAACTATGATCACATGTAATTAAAATATGCCTCAATCAACATAATTACTAACCAAGAAAAATCTTAAGGATATTATCCTAATCGTCTTGTGAAATTGTACGCTTCTTAATATTCCTTTCTTAAAAATTAAAATATTATAATGAAAAAAGATTATACCATAGGCCTATTGGCATCTTTTGTAGTATACTTCATCTTCCTACTGATTTTGGTAACTAATCTACATTTTGTTACTTTTTTAAGAAAGTAAAATTCTTATATTTGCTTAGTTGTGAGACTTGGTTGATTATGGTGTTACTAGCATATATATACCTTAAGGATCTGCTCTGTGTGTCTGGATATCCTTTCTATTAACACGCCCTTATAGTTTCTCTATTGATGTTGTCTTTTGACCTTTCTTCAATGGTCGTTTAAGTCTATTATATCAATCCAAGATGATAGAATCATGCAGCTCGATCGAGTTGACAATCCATCCAAATTCTTCTCTTTCACTCATAAGTTAATTTTTGAATAACCAATCTAGAGCAATGCTGACATCTTTACATAGATATAGCTAACTAATAAGGATTGTGCTTATGGAAAATATTGACTAGGTAAAATTATATTAATCCTTACTGATTAGCAATGTGAAATCTTGGGAGCTTTATAGAGAAACAACATTATCTCTTTAATAACTATAATAAATATTACATATTCTATTTTTTTTATTGACAATGACACATTTATATTTATGATACCTAACTAATTTTATTGTCAACTACAGTGCATTTATGCCCATGATTTCTCTTTGTGTGCTAAGTCTTCTCCCATATCTACATTAACATATCTTTACAATTTTAGTTATATTCCTTTTTAATTACGATAATTGATTTATTAAAACTTTTAGTTTGTCCAAGAACCACTTCTTAAGTTTCCGACGCTCCTTTTCTTGATTAAACACGTGTCTAAGAACTACTTTCACTATTTCAATAGTATCTAGTTTTGCTTTAGTCATTACAAATATAATTGATCTAATAATTAAAGCATAGAGAACATTGTTCATGTGTTTCTTTTCTTTTTTATTTTAGGATTTAGTGAGTGATATACTTCTGTTTCTTTCCTTTATAGTGCATGCTCGATACCTTTTAATAAACTACAATTATTAAGAACTTAAGGTAATCATAGCTTTTTTATATCTATTTTATCTACAGAGTATGCTTGGCATTCTTGAAATATTTGAAGTTAAACACCTTTTATAGCTATCTTTTCTATACACTTTCTCTTTATTTTATATGAAATCAGTGATCAAGTAAGAAAAAAATGGTAGTTAACTATATTTTTAACTTTTTGACTTGGATCACAATTGTGCTAGGCTTAGATTTATCTTTAATGTTTTATGAAATTTCTTCCCTTTACGCTAGTCTAAACATCTCCTTGAGTTCAACATGCTTTTAAGTGGAGATTTTTTTGGTGAAAGTAATTCATTTGTAGTCGTATATTACCAATTCAATGAAGGTAATGTTTCTACTCCTAGCTCAATCTTACACAATCTATAGGTAAAATCATCTATCTCATATACAATAGCAAATTTTCTTCAATGAATCAGAGATGCTATTGTGTCCATTACATCTACTTAGAATTCCTTAATAAACCATGGTTGTAAAAATTAAAATTATAATTATGTTCTCGACTATTTAATGAAAATGATTTTCAATGGACATGAGAGCTAAAAATGCGTCACACACATCAAAATCACTCACTTGTCACTCAATTCATGAAATAGACTATAACAATGCATCCCAAATTTTTAAATAGCCCAATAAGATTACAATGTTGTTGACGTTCTAGACTAGAAAATGTTGACAAAATCACCTAAGCAAGGCGATGACAAGAACCAACAAATTCGAACAACAAATATCTATGACCGAGATCCTCTACATGCATAAAAAAAAGAAGCGCGCACACACACACACACACAAATATATAAAATAAATTCAAATTAAAAATTTACACACACACACACACACTCGAATTCTTAGGCGCATGAGGAATGGTCGGACCTCGTATAATAGCCTCCGACAATTCCTTTGAGAAAAAGAAAATGGATGCTTTTTAGAACAATATGATAAACTCATATTTAACACTTAAATGCTATGAATAACTTGTACGCATGCTTTCTTGGAATGACAATAAAATTTAAAGTGTAAGTAGGTACTAATATATATAGTTTTAACATGATGAAAAAAAATTCTAATATGCATTTTTGTGTAAGTAATTGAAAGCTTGTGCATGTATTTTAAGTGTGACAAGTTTAAGAACCTTCAAACATGTTGTCCACAACATGGACCTTACATAATTTCTTAAGCATGGTGGGAATGACTATAAGTTTTTAGAGATAATTCCTATGCGATGGAGATGCAAAGAGCCCACTAAGATTTTTAGTGAATCAAGTGTGAAAATTTAAATTTGGTGCAATAAAAATGAATTCTTAAACATGATGGTATATAATTTGGATAATGTTAAATTACAAAATAATAATAATAATGAATATTCAAAAATAGATCCATGGTAAGAACATACAAAACATTTAGATGAACTTACAAGGGACATGAAAAACTCACCTACATGCAAGAGCATAACTTCCATAACTCCAACCTATGGCTCAAAACAATCTTAGAATATCAAATTTTACACTGAATGGGAAAATAGATAGTGGAAATAATAAATAAAGGGCCCATGTTTGTAACAATAAATATATTCTTTGTGGGGATTATTAGATTAAAATGCAATGTATCTAAAAGGAAAAATTGTGACAACTTAAAATATATAATGGATTTCAATTCATAAAATTACAATCGAATATGTAAAATGAAAGTGTAAAGGGATAGAATGCAATCCTTTTAAAATACAAATAAAATATTGTTATCATTATAACTATAAAAATATTCATGCAAACAATCAATATTTAGTTATTATTTTTTCACCGGCCATGCCCATATATCATGAGACAATTTTCAAATTGATTTGTGTTGCCTCTAAAACTTTGCAAGTACATCGTGTAGCCCCAAAAATCATGCAATTTTATTAAAAATAATGTAACTAAATCACAATGCTTGCATATTATTCTAAAGACACATTAAATTATAAAAAAAATTAAATCATTTGCATGCAATTCAATTAATGTGCTAAATGCTCAAAGTCAAAGTTAAAAGAAGTAGCACATTCTTAAAATTAAGTTGAGTAGCTCTGCCTCGAGAGGTATGTAGCCATTTTTTATTGTGTTCATCCACACTAAAATTTTATAAAATCTCTCTTTTAAAATTAAATTAATCCACATATATGAGCATTTTATAAAGTCCTACTTATATGATGATGCCACGAGTAACTCATTTTTGAAGCTCGATCATTAGTGTTCCTAGAATGGAGCTAAAATAATAATACTTCCATCCATTTATGAATTATTGTGAGATCAAAACATATATATATATATATATATATATATATATAT
>NW_018164444.1:60704855-60724119 GCF_001263595.1 Phalaenopsis equestris | reverse complement strand
AGCATATAGAAGAAAAAGTATATTCGCGCACACGAGATAATATATATATATATATATATATATATATGTTTAAAATATTCTTTTTACCCAATCTGGCTAGTAAGTTGATAGCTAAATCTTGAATCTTATAAAAAATATTTCATCTCCCATTTGTACATAGCCTTCAATGATTTATATAGAAATTTTATATTTAAAATACAAACCCGCCATACCATATTTATGAAACACAATACTAAGTTCTAACTTAACGACTTAATTCTCTACATAGAAGGGGAGCACAACAAGATTTGTAACATAGCAAGCGGCCAAATAAACTCAAACTATATGGAAATTATTTTTTATAAACATAATATTTGATTTAACAAGATTTGAAATAATAAAATAAAATTATTCAGATGTTTTGTTTTATTTGACAAAAAACCCATCCCCTAAATCTCAACATAAATTATTTTGGGCTCACATCAAGATAATGATAAAAAAAAAAAAAAAAAAAAACTATAAAGTATACAAACATTAACTAAATCCCTAAATTTATCTCCTAAAGCTTGAAGTAATTAATTATTCATTAGTTACACCAATTTATTGAGGGAAACAAAATTCAGATGGTTTTATCTAGTGAAGAATCAATGTTATGTCGAGTTTATCTCTATGTTCACTCTCAAAGATATCACATCAGAATAGATACAAAAGATTTTTTATGACTTATAATTTTGCTATCAAATAGTTATGACTGGGGCCCTTTGATAGGCTGGTTCATTGCAAGATGGTTGCATTAAATAATGATCTCAACAAAAGCTTATAAGTTCTCAAATTGCAGAAATAACAGGGAATTGCATAATACATTAAATGGGGAATAAATTTTTTCGTTGGTTAAGATCAACTTGAAATTTATCCTTAGGCAAATATTATTCTTAACTTTACAATTGATAAGAATTTTTAGATCAATTATTGTGATTATATCCTTCAATTAAATAGATTAGGGTTTATAATAACCCGTGATGATACAATTGTGATATATTTTATGAGTTTTCATCATTTTTCTATCATGTGATTTATGTTCAAGATGATGTATTTTTTTTAGTTCAAAAAAAGAATAGCTGCTAATAAACCCAAAAACACTTAGTTATAAGCCTTAAGCAATAACTTCCACTCATGATCAAGAAACGTGATTAATCATAAGAGTTTGTGCCAATGAAATAACTGATTTCAATTTATAAATTTCTGATAATGTGAATGCAAAATTATTAGGAAATATCTTATTTAAAATTCAATATGCCTTTTAAAAAATTAACACAAAATTTATAACTATCTTAAGAAAGCCAGGAATTAATAAATTTTGATGCCTATATTTTACAACTTCTTCTTATAGTTAACATTTAAAATAGAAAAATGCAAGAACTCTGATGATGAAAAACTTTATGGAGGATAACACATAAGAAATACTAGTGGTTGAAGGAATATTATCTTAACTTTTGGATAGCATTGAAAAAAAAAAATAATGAGTGAATCTAGTGTCAAACTTGATTTATATAAATGTGAAAATTTGTCTTCATTATGTATACCATAGTGGTCTTATTTAAAATATTGAATGTATTATTCATCTAGCATATATATGAATAATACTTAGTTATTTTTTGAACATTAACTCTGTCTCTTCATAATCAATAAATGCACATTTTCTCTCTAATTTAGTTGATGAATCTAACTCAAAAATATTCCCTCTATATCCATCTTTTAAAAATCCACTTCAATCACAATTATTGTTGAATTTGATACTATCATCATCCGAGCTCAACTATGATAGCTTTCTAAAGTAAAGATCTACTGCTAATTTTCATACCAAAATAATAATGAGCTAAACATATGAATGGGAAATGAATCCAAAATAAATAAATAAAAGGTCATACAAGTTTATATGGTTAGTTATGATCCATCTACGTCCATGATCACATTGTGATCAAGTAATCCATTAAGCCTAAAAAGAGTATCTGAAAATATCATACTTTCTTCAAAGTGAAGAATATGGAAGAAGATATATTTTATTTTAAAATTTAATAGTTGATAGATAATGCAGCCCCATTCTTGAAATATGAGTTATGTTCATCAAGATGAAGAAATTATTGCTATTGGGGTTACTTTAATATTTTCTTTCTGTTAATTGTCAAAATGAGAGCTTATCATTGCTAAGGCCACAAGCTTTCTTCTTCCTAAACTAAGATTATCAATACCTCATTCCACTTAAAGAAGCCCAATACCCTTGCAAGTAGCAAAATAAATCCTTTTTTTCTCTCTTGTATAGAATTGTGAATGGAGTTGAGGATGGAGGAAGATTAAATTTTTGAATTGAGTAAATTTTGATTCTTTTTTTTCCTTAATTTAGGATTTTTTTCCTTTGTTTGAAGTGAGTTGTTAGTAATGCACTCATAACTTTTTTCTATCACGTCCAACGTTTCTAATATTTTTCAATATATTTTAATTAAATTAGAATAATTAAGATAACTATGATATTATTTTGACATGTTCTCCAATTAAGAATAGCTTTAGCATTCTCAAAGTATTTCATGTTAAACACTTTTAATAAATGCCTTTCCAAGTAACTTTAAGATTTGAAGAAAATATGTAATGAAATGAAGATTTTTTTCTGATCAGCTTATAGATTTTTTTTTTTACTTTTTGACTCAAGTTACAAGTGTCCCAGACTAAAAATTCTTTTGAGTTTCTTATGACATTTTATGTCATCTTCTCTATTTTAAACATATTATAGAGTTATGATTTATTTAGTAGAATAACTTGGTCTAATTTTTATAGTATGCTTTTTATAAAGGTAATATTTTTGTTCTTGGTTTAATATACCAAAATTTATAGCTGAACTCATCTCATATAAAATGAACAAACAATTTTTGGATTTTAAATTTTTTTTTCAGTGTATGGAGATGTGACTAGTATAAACTTATAATAAGAATTTGAAAAGCTTCAAATTTTAAAAACATAAATTGTTGTCGATATTTGCTTCCTTATGAAGCCCCAACTTAAAAGCATCTAAATGTCATTATTAATTAAAGAAGTTGTGTCCACCACATCTACCTAGTTTAATGATCCATAAACAATCAATTAGAGTTATATTTGTCTTCTTAAACACACTATTTTGTTATGAAATTTCAAAGATTTGTCTCTATATATGGATCTTATAATTTATGTGTTAGCTTTTGAATTATATGGATTCATACTCCACACATTTGTTTGATCGCAAATAATTGATTCTATGCTAATTTCTCTTTGCTAGTGGGCTTTTCCACTAAAAAACAGTTGAAATATGTTACATTATTTTTTATCAAACAAAATTATACCATTTTACTATTATGGTTTATGAAGGAAAATAGTACAATAGTTCTTAAAAAGAATAATTTGTAATGCCCCTTTTACATATAAGCTCCAATTATAACTATTTATCTTTACTTATTGCCTATATACGGACTTAAAATAAAACTTGCTTGTGTTTGCTTCATTGACTTCAACTTATTAAATTTATCTTGTCTTTTTTTTTCAATTTTATGGTCTAACTTATTTTTCTATATTGGCGATAGTATAAAGAGTATTTGTCACCTTTTCCCGAATAATCAATGTGACATCTGTCATCAGCTTGTAAGTATTAGCATTGAAAGTGGTATTTTACAATTAGATATTTTAAATATTTGTAAATAGATTATTTTTTAGGAAAGAATGAAAAAGTTACACTAGAGTTAAATATCCATGTTTACATTGGAATGCTTGTACATAGAATCAATGCATATTGAGTATGTTGCTATGGTTATATTCATTGTCTTTTACTTAATATTGCAATCTAATTTATATCCTTGTTCTTGGATTCTCATATAATGTGATTTGGCTTTCCAAAATACCAACATCCACTTAAGTGTTCTCAAGGCTTGCTTTTGTTATGATTCAATTATTGCAAATGATTTTGGTGGCCTTTTCCTTTCATTCCTTTACTTCACAGCTTCTTACTATTATTAACATATAAGAAAAAGGAGTTCATCTCTCATTTATTTTGCATCAACTACTAATCTCACATTGGTTGAGATCTTTGATGTGACTAAGATATATGGAATGAGGTACATAATAAATTGTAATGACCATCACATCATCATCCTAGATTTCTAATAACAACGAAACTAACTTGAAATCATGCTCCTCATCATTAAACATGATGTTCAAATGGTTTAACCATCTAATGATTGAGCTAATCTTGTTAATGTGGTTGTTTAATAGAGTTTCATTTGTCATATTGGAATTGCAAAAAAATAAAGGCTCTTTTTTTTTTTACATATCTCACACCTAAACTTTCATATTTACATACATAGCACTTGGTACTCAAAACTATGCGTAAAATGTGTACCTCACTTTTAAAAAGTGATAATAGTGCTATCTTTGATTTGAGAGATTAAAGATTTGAGCGTTATGTATTTAATTTGAAAGTTTATGTGTGAGATATGTAAATAAACAAGATTTTTATGTAAATGCCCAAAAACTTATTTTTATATATTTTATTGGTTGCAGAGGACTTCTATACATTTTTAAAGCCACTTTCATGAAGCATATTGTGGTAATCTTACTAAACATATTGAAAGCAATATTCTCTTTTTTTTTTTATGTGATGTTCATATTGAGTGATAAGTGAATTCTGCACAAATGTTTTCTGAATAATAGTTGCAGCTTTTCATGATAGATTAATGTCTTTATTCACTCATGGTAGTTCTCTACGTCTATCTTTTATAACTCAATTGTTTTAGATATCATTTTTTTCAAAATTTTAATTTTTCCATCTTCCATCATCAAGTTTTTTAGTGCTATAAACCAATCATCTAATATTAGCTAAGCTAAAACAGTGTTGACAAAAGCAGATGATAATAAATAAATAAACCCTATAAAAATAAAAAATAAAAATAAAAGATATATAAATTTATTTAGTAAGCTAGCCACATATATGATTATAAATAGATCATGTAATTCATCAAGCATTGAAAAGAGTACGTGGAGAGATTAAACTTCATGCAAAGTTGAAAATAATGATGGATATTTCAATTTTTCTAATTGAAGAATTTATGGATAATGCAACCACATACTACAAAAATGTGGTGTGGTCGTGGAGAAAATGTTGTTATTGATCTACTAACTTAATTCTTTTCTCAATTACAAGACTATAAATAAGAGGTCATCTTAGTTTTGATGGAAATCTTCTTTATAGAATGATTTTCCCACTCTTCAATCCATTTTCTTATTTTTAATAGGATGAAAATCCCATCCCCTTATATTAATTATGATAGTAAAGTAACTTAAATTTAACTACAAATGTATGATAAGGTTACAAAAAAGATTAGCATAGCCTATAAAAGAAGGATCATAAGATTTTACTAGCCCCTAAAAAGATTAGTCAAATAATTGCATTAATTTATACATGTCATTGATGTATATTACTTCTATTACTTTCTTTCTCACATATATTTTCCTCGCCATTTCTCAGGTCCAACTGACGTTCGTGTGCGCATAAAAGCCGTTGGCATCTGTGGCACCGATATCCATTACCTAAAGGTTTAAATTTTCTTATTCTCTCTACCTCTTTAATCTTCATGAAATATCTTTACATTTCCTCCTCGTATTTCATTTTCAATGTTTAGATGTAATTCCCATAATTCATCCACACATACTGAATATTTATCTGATATTTTTCCTGCTTCACCATAGACCATGACAATGACTCGTTTTGTTATCAAAGAACCCATGGTGATTGGACATGAGTCGTCCGGAATCATTGAAGAGGTGGGAAGTGAAGTGAAAAATGTATCTGTGGGAGATCGTGTTGCTCTGGACCCTGGATTGATGTGTGGGCGCTGCTATCATTGCAAGGTTGGACGCAATAATCTGTGTGATGAAACCAAGTGCTTAGGCCTTCCTCCAGTGCATGGTGCTCTTGCTAATCAGGTTCATTATTAGCCACTCTTGTTCATATAACCTCTTTAGTTCCATAAATCGGTAATATAATTTCTTTTTTAACTTTTTTTTTCAGTTTAACCATTTCCGAAATCGGATCGAAATTTTTTTAACCGGATCTTGAATCGATCCTACTAAATTTAGATTTGATTCGGTGTGGATCGATCCGATTTTCTAGCCAGCTCGAATGGTAAACTAGCTGGCTCGAATGTCAAGCTAGATCAGTTTGGCTGGAACCTGCTTTGGCCCGCCCACCAACTAAAAATAATTTTTTTTATGCAAATAGGAGATTTGAACCCTTGACACTACGCTAAAATGAAAAATCCCTCACCAACCAAGCGGACAATGCATTATACATGTAAAACTAAAAGTTTTGCTGTTAGATATGTAAATTCATAAGAGTTTATTTCGATCCCGATCTGATATCGATCAGAGCCGAGGACGGATCAAAATTAATTCTATCATTTAATTTGGCCCGTAGCTCGGCTCGAATGATTCAATCCGATTTCGATCGGAGCTAAAACTTTTACGATCTTAGGGCCAATTTCACAGGCCTTATCCTCTAATAAAGTTTTCATGAATTGAAACACAATTAGTTAATCTTTTCTCTTACTATGGAGAATCAATAGCGATTCAATACTAGAAAACTTTTTCAAATATTTTTTTTATTTCTGCAGTTGATCCATCCTGCTGCACTCTGCTATAGGAGGAGGGGGCTGTATGTGAGCCCCTTAGTGTTGCAGTGCATGCTTGTAGGAGAGCTAATATTAGTCCAGAGACAAATGTGCTCATCATTGGAGCTGGAGCCATTGGATTACTCACAATGTTTACAGCTCGCACTTATGGAGCTCCAAGAATTATTGCAGTGGATGTTGATGAACTCCGCCTCTCTGCTGCAAAATCACTGGGTGCTGAAGACACTGTCAAGGTTTCTACAAACATTAAGGTTTGAAACTTTCTTGTTTTGCTTTGCTCAAATTCCATTCCTTTTTTAGCTTATTCCACAAAAAAAATTAAGTAAAGTTATCATCAATATTGGTGAAGAATAGATAAGGGGGTGTTTGGTGCAGCGGTGTGATATACTTTTCTTAGCCTCCATCTCCATTGAGATTATTTATGCATAAGCTTTGTTTTTTTTCATTACTATTGTTGCAACAATTGGAAGAGTGATATACATTTTTTTGATGGTGGAAAGTTGATAGGATCTGATAGCTCAATTTTCATGCATATCACAATTGCAGGACTTAGATGAGGAAGTGGAGCTCATACAGAGGGCTATGGGTTCTAACATTGATGTAACCTTCGATTGTGCCGGTTTTAGCAAAACAATGTCGACTGCTTTGAATGCTACTCGAACCGGAGGCAAGGTTTGCCTTGTTGGAATGGGCCATAATGACCTGACTTTACCTCTTACTCCAGCTGTAGCATCAAGGTAACTTTATATTTTGAAGAAAAAATGTTATTAACAGATATGTTTTTTTTTTAATGGAATTACAATTTAAGCAGAGAAGTTGATGTCATTGGTGCATTTCGGTACAAAAGTGAGACTTGGCCACTGTGCATTGAATTGCTGAGAACTGGGAAGATTGATGTGAAGCCTTTGATAACTCATCGATTTGGGCTTTCTCAGAAGGAGGTTGAGGAAGCATTTAAAGTTAGTGCTGGCGGGGGCAATGCAATTAAGGTCATGTTCAAGCTCTAACTTGTAGAAATGGCTTGAGCTTTTTGGTATGTGACAATAAATGATCATCATGCTATATAATCATGTGATGTAGGAAAGCTTTATGAATCAAACATCCACTGAAGAATGCTTTCAACTAAATAAAATATCGTGGTGTGATTTTGGTTTGGTTTTATTATTTTTAGCTTTCAATTTGTTTTTTAAACTATATATAATATGTTCGAATATATAAACCATGGTGGTAAAAATCTATGTAAATGTTTTTGATAATTCATAGAAATTTTCACAAAAAGATGTAATGTGCAATGAAAAAAAAAAGAAAAGAATTGAAGTTAGAAAGCCATTTTAATGTTTGGGGATTGAGGGAGGCAATAGTAACCATGGTAGTGTGGCGGATGAAGGCTTTTAGTGGCAATAAGGTGAGCATCAATGGATGCATGGCTATATTATCAATTACAATTGAGATTAATAGAGGGGTTGTGAGCTCAAACATTCAAATGAGAAAAGAGTTTCTCAAGGCTATTCATGTGAAGAGGAAAGTAGACAAATTAATTATATGTGCACTTAGAAAAAAAAAATAATTTATATAATAGATTTTCTTGAATTTACTTTCATAGGTGCACTAGAAAGGTTTTTGAGAGTTTAGTTCACATTTATTTGAAAAAAACCTATTATTCTACTTTATCTAGTAATGATGTTGTATTAATTTGTGTAGATTTTTTTAAAATGTTTTTTGTAGAAACAATATTTTGGAAGGAAGTAAAAGTAGGTAAATTAATGAATGAAAAATGTGAAAATAAAAATAATTTTTGTGAGTATTGCAAATCAAACTTCTAGCCAATCATCACCCTAGTTGAACTTGCAACCAAACACACAGTTAATTGCTCACTGTTCTTTTCCTCAACTAAATGGCACTCAACCTCCAAAACCTAATATTATTCTAGCTACCGCTTTCTATTACACTCATGCCATCTATTGTGATAGTCCTTATGATGGTAGAAGAATTATCGTTATATATCTTCAAATGCTCTTACAATAGTTCAGGTCTTACATACAACCTATTTTATTGTCACACATTCAATTTCTTATATCATTATCACTATTATTTAATTTTCATGATGTATCCTAATTTTCAATTATTATGGTCCCAACTTTTGTCATCTTTAATTTGGATGAAGATATTTTATGTCAATTTTATTAACTTATATCTTCATACTAAGATTACTCTCCTCAGTTAACTATAAAATATATCAACTTAGGTACTTTATGTTCTCTACAACCAACTTTCTAACTAATTGTATCCCAAAAAAGTCTTATTATAGTATGTTTGACATTGATTTTTATGGATATCTTCATTTTCCATTTGTAATTGATGATACAAAGTGTGAGGATAAAGTTTAAATTAGAGTGTGGATCTGTACAGCTCATCAATCATTTCATTTATGATAAAAATTAAGAATTTATGTTGTATCATCTCTTATGTGACTAAAAAATGCTTTATAACAGTCATAACTTTAAAATAAATGTTTTCATTGTTCCAAAATTGTTCTTAAACCTTTGTAATTGTTATCTACAAAAATTTCCTTTGAGAAAGGTTCTAAAATCTTTATGGGAGTCTTTCTACAATGCATTAATGTACAATATCTTTAACCATTGCATAGGAGTTATAGTAATTTTAACCATTGAATGTAGTAAAAATTTTAAGCATTGAATTTTTATTATGGATAAAATCATTACTACTAGCAAATATGACTTTTTTAAGCTTTTAGTTCAACAACCCTTAAATGTTAGACTATGAATATTTATGTGTTAGAGGAGTTCTTTAATTTTTATCTATTTTAATGGTAGATTGAAGTTAAAACTAAAATAAGCAGAAGAAATTTAACGAAACATCCTATTTTGTCTAAATGGTCATTATTTGTATACTTAGCCTTTTAATTGGATGCATACATTTCAAAATGATTAATGAGAAAATGGTCAAAATTTGACTTCATAAATTCTCAGACAAAGCTTATAAAGGCTTTACAACAAAGCTACTCTTTCATATATAATAGCTTCTATCCCACAAGTAATAAAATAGAGCAATAAGAAATAAAAATGAGGAGTTAGATTAAAGAAAGAAGTATAAGTGATATCAAATAGAAATATAATTGCCTAATTTGTTTAGATGGTCTCATGTAGTTGTTGTCTACTTTTTTTTCAAATGTATTTGTATTTGTAAAATCATATGAATAATGATATCTTTGTGTTGGATGATGAAATTGCATGGATATAATTGCCATTTTTCTCTCTATTTGGCAAGTGAATTTTTACCAAATAAATTTCTAGGCAAAGAAAAAGAAAAGTTAGGGTAAGTAGTTGCAACCCTAAAGTTTCTTTTCATATAATTTACATCATTTTATTTTAACATAATTTTGTACTGAAATTTTTTTTGAATAAGTTTATTATTTTATTTCTTTATTTTTTTTTTGTATTTTTGTATTTTATTTATTAAGGAGTTGAGCCCTAGAAGTAATTATACTAAGAGTTAAATTAGATGCGACATAAATAAAAATTAGTCAACGCTTTTTTAATAAAAATAAATATATATATCTAATTCTTGCCCTGTTAAATCTATTTAAGGATACTTATCCATCCAAATTAAAATTAAGGCTCACATTTAAAAATATGAAAATTAATATATTACCATTATTTGATATTTTAATAATAATAATAATATTTAGGGTCCGTTTGGGGCAGCTTATAAGTGCGGGATGTTTGGTTCGCGCGTTTCACCAGCTTATCCGAAACTGCGTTTGAGTTTTTACACTAAACGCAAGCTGCGGGTCAAACCAAAACCATCCAGTCGGCCCGCAGGCCGCGTTTCAGGATAAGCAGCTTATCCTGAAACGCATAAGCTGCCCCAAACATATCTTTAATTTATTAAAGGAGAGGCGTGCGGCGTGGAGGCAACCACGGTCTAGCATGCCCATTTATTATATTTTTTTGACAAAAAAAAAACGATTATATCATTTTTAGCACGTGGATTTAAATCCTTCGGCAACGTGCGAAGCGTGGCCACTTGAAAGGTATAAAAATAAATAAATAAATAAGACTAAAACCTAATATGAGACGAAATATTTTCTTTAAAGCTGGTGCATGAGTCCACTAGAATGAAAAAAAAAAAAAATAGTTAGCTGAAGTAGGTGCACCTAAAAGATCTATTTTGAATTTTATTTACTTTCATTTTTATTTGTTAAAATATATTTCATTAATTTATTTTGTTTAGATATGTATTCACTTTTACAATAACTCGAGCTATTTTTAAAACACCTAAAATTGATCATTTCGAGTAATTTTAAAACCACTCAATTCATTCGCTAACTGACGAGCCAAACACGAATATTTTTTTTGTTTGATATAATATATATTTTTAAAAAATTTAACTGACAGCAAAACTATAAAGATTTATAATCAATTAAAATTATGGATTAAAAAAATAAAATATATATATATTAAATTATATTTAAATGATGTTTTAATATAAATAATAAGATTAAAATCTCACCCTAACGCTTAATATTCTTGGCTGCATGACTAGAGTTGTCAAAACGACTCTGTTTGTGAATAGCTTGTGTTCGGCTCGCTAAGCAAATCAGTCTCATTTTTTGTGTTTAAAATATAAACGAGTCGAATACAAACAGTGTTATGTTTTAACGAGCTGAATACAAGCTGAGTCTGGGCTCGCTCGTGTTCATCTCGTTTGCACCCCTAATTACCAATCATGGCCACCATTGACACTGTAGGGGCAGGTCAAAATGACATTTTCCTATCACTTTAAAGTCTCATTATAATTGTTATGATTTTCTCTAAACAATTAAGTATATAATTAACAATAAGTAAAACTTATAATCATGAATTAAAAATTTTAAATCAAATTACTATGAGCTCAATCAAGTTAATCCATGGCATAATCCATCATCCAAATGAGTTATCAGCTATAAAAAAATAATAATAATAAATTAATAAAAGGGAAACCTATTTACTATGCAATAATAACTCTTCCTTATGTTGTGCGAATAAAAAATTGCCATTATGCTTACATTAAAGTTAGATTGCGAAAGTGAATAATTGGAAAAGATAAGATGAGCTGCATAAGATGAAAATAAAATAAAAATATTTTAAATTTTTTAACTTTATATATCATAAATTTTATATGATTATATAGCATTATAAATTATATTCTTATTGTCAATTATATTCTTACAATAAATTATATTTATATTTTATGCCTATTTTTTATATTTTATTTTTAAAGATATAAATAAATAATATATAAGATCTTTTGAGATTTGAATAAAGAATCAATCTATTATAAAAAGATTAATTAAAAACCAATAAAGTTGGTTGTTTTTGGATCCATAAACTCTTATAAAGAAAAGTATGAATCTTCAATTGAAATTGGCTTAATATAACTGAAATCTTAAATCTATGCACCAATAAAATGACATGTGGGTCTTTGGTCTCATTTGGGCCGGCGATGCCTCGATGGTGCATTCTCTGAACACACTGTCTAGCTATGTAGGGCGGGGAAGACATCTGCGAGAGAGAGAAAATGTGTCATAAATTCGCGACACTCGACTTTTTCCCCTGCTATGTGGTGGGATGTGTTCAATAATTTTGTTATGATTTGTTACTAGATTCATCCCTCCATTATTTTGATTATGACACACCATATTCGCGATAAACCTTCTTAGGGCAACACGGTTCCACCGTTTCAGTATCTTCTCTATATGATTGTGGTTCATTTATCTAGGTTATCTTCGATTTGTCTCACTCACTACAAGTGAAGTGTTCTCTCTCTCACTTGCTCCCTACCAGTGAGCTTACCTTATCTCTAAGACTATTTTTTTGCTTCATGTGAGTTTGCTTTTGCTTCAGTCTTGGATGGTTTGTGTCTGATAGTCTTTTGAGATTTTGTTCATGAGATTTTAGAGTTTTGTGTCGTTTTATCTCCTTAATTGTTCATTGTTTTCTTTGTTTAGTCATCCATATTTTCTCACAATATTATGTAGTATATCATGCAGTACTGTGACATTTAGGAGCTTAATATATAAATGCATCAAATTCGTGTGGTATACCCAAAATCTCCTATTTAAACCCTCCATATTTCTTAACACTACTAATACTCAAAATTGTGTAGTATTTCTTGATTTTATTTGTTTTAAATCATTCATACTTTCATACAATACTATGCATTAACATGACATTTACGAGTTTGATATGTAGATACATCAAAATTGTGTGGTATGACAAACTCTTTAATTATACTATCTGTATTTTCTTACAATATTATAGAATAATATGACATTTAGAAGTTTAACATGTGTGGTTGACTTCTTCGTGCTACATGTTTGGAAGAGCGAGACGCGGGTAGTTGGCCTACAATGCACTTTGATAAGAAGGGTTGTCAAAATATAATCAAGAAATTTAAAGGAAAATTTGGTAGAGAATATAATAACAGGGAACAATTAAAAATAAATTGGGTCGCTTGAAAAAGGACTGGAAAGTGTGAAAGGAGTTAAAACAGGGTGTAAGTTGGTTAGGCCAGGCCACCACTAAAAATGCTATTGATGCCTAAGCCGGAGTGGTGGGAAGAAAAGATGGAGGTTTATCCTATTTAGCTTATTTTTTTCATATATGCATGATTACGTAATGTTCTCACTAATATCATTTTTGATTGTAGGTATTGTCTGAAGCCAAAAAAATAGAGATTCTTAGATAAATCATGAATTGGAAGAAAAACTTGGTGTAATGTTTGAAGGAGTTGTTGCCACTGGAAGAAAAACCAAGTTGTTTAAAACTTGAGCAAATGAGAGTCAAATCCGTAAAGATTAAATTAACTTCTTTATCCTATAAGGTGTGAACTTTTCCTCAATGGATTAGACTTTAAATTTTCATAATAGATGTATAAATCCAGTAGAGAAGTTGGGTAGAGTTCTCCCTCTAATAACTAGTATTATTAAACTAGTTGCCACAAACTTCCAAAAAAAAAATATAACTTTTTAATTAAGATTGTAAAGACCACTGTAGTAGATTATAATATATTAGATTATCCATTCAGTTTTTGGTTGAAAGCGATTTTTAATAATCGGTCAACTACATGTGTTTTGATTTGAATTAGTTGTATTCTGACAAAACTTTCGAGCTTCATTCCTGCTAGCTGCCTGGATTTATAGGACTGCAGAAACGCTTTTTAAAATCAGGGCATCTGGACTGCTTTTTTGTCCAAAAAAATTGAACAATTGCACTGTTTCTTCGGTGGGAGGTTTAGGATAAGCGTCAGCAGACCAAACGCAGTCGTTCACATCAGGAAGCTTCTGCTTAAGTATGACCAGGTCAAATTTCACATCATATGAATCTTAGAATTGTTTGATTATAATTATGATAGTCTTAGCAGTTGCATGCATACTTCAAAGTTAATGTGAAGTCAAGTTGTATGCACATTTGCCATAAACACAGTGATGAGGAGAAACATTTATATGTTGGGCTCAGACTAGCTGTTATCAAGTATTTTCCTCAAGATAATGATAGAAATATTGTTCTGATCTGTTTTTGGTGTTGAATGATCTCTACTTAATGCACTGATTTGCACTATTATTGAAAGTTTTTTTGGAATTAAAAAGAAGAAATGAAAAAAACAAGGAGTTTTGAATGACAGCACTTTATGAGTGATTATGACAAGATTCAAAATTCACTTTATTAGAAAATCAAGTTTTCATTATTGAACAAATTTAATTTCATTTCAATTTGTTAGAAAATCATGATTTAAATATTAAATTAATTAATAGGAAATCTTGTTTTTTATATTGGACAATATATATGTTGAACCGAGATTTGTCCTTGAATCAAGCATAAGGAATATTCATTAAGAAAGCTTTACTTTATCTGTTGACATAAATTGTGCAAGAGTTTTTGAAATAGTAGGGATCCTCTACTCATGACCAAATGAGCTCCAGGGAGCCAGAATAGTCAGCTGAAGAAGAAACCCTCTAACTCGATCATCTGCTAATGAATTTGTTCTAAGAACCAACACGATTACAATAGCATCCATCAAAGTCGTCTTGGATGAGTCCCTTCATCTGAAGTCAGGTCGACACTCTTTTGTTTCCCTACAACTTTTTTCACCCTCTTTGTACCTCTGCATGTCAAACATGCCGCAAAATATATCTTTCTCAGGGATGTTCGCCTACGACTGAGTAAGATTCATCATAGCAAGCTAAAATGTGCAGAGGGGCGATTGAACTTAAAAAATAAAAAAGTGTTGTTGAAGCAAATGGACCAAGAGACGTCTCATAGCTCTATTTGTTATGCTCCAAAATATCCAATAATATATTCATATTATGAGAATTCATTAAAATTTAAAATCTATTAGTACATTTAATTCTATCATTTTATCACAGCATAACCTCGTAAGATATGTGAGACTCAAAGAACTAAATATGTATGACAAAAAATAGCTAATTGAATCATTAGAAATTGAATAGCTCTCAGACTTATTCATCAGGACCAGGCGCAACTAGGTAGATAAACAGTGATTTGAATGGCTTTTAGCCTATTTACTAGCAGAAGCTAGTCAGGTTGAACCCAAAATGTCAGGCGATTGGGCAGAAGTCGATAAAGCACTTGTTTGTTGAGTACCAGAGGCCAAATATGAGTGGTTGAATAATAAAGGCTGGATATGAGAGGCCAAGTTGTAGAAGACAAGTGTGCGGGACCGAAAAATAGAAGTCGAATACTAGAGGTTGAATACTAGAAATAGAGTACGAAATGTTGATTATGAAAGCCTCACTCTCTGATAAAGAAGTGGGCCATAAGTTGATCTCTTTGACTCCCAACCTTAGTGAGGATATGACCAATGAGGATAATTATATGTACCAAAAAACTTAGAATTGTGATATGCCTAAATATTTCATTTTATGAAGATCAGTTACTATAAGTAGAGGACATTAAATATAATGAACTTTCTCCCTGGATACTTGATTCGAACCCTGAATTGTCGATCCTGATTTTAATCCTCCATTTACTAGAACTAAGGGGAGTCGACAAGCCTGAGTGTGGCAAGGACGTTGTGGAAGTCAACTAACTTGGTCATGACAATTCTTCTTAGGTGATGTACGAGGATGTCATTGATGTAGAGAGAAATGTTAGGG
The DNA here is from genome assembly GCF_001263595.1 of Phalaenopsis equestris. NCBI lineage: Eukaryota > Viridiplantae > Streptophyta > Magnoliopsida > Asparagales > Orchidaceae > Phalaenopsis > Phalaenopsis equestris. The sequence continues at coordinate 60,708,258 of NW_018164444.1, read as the reverse complement.
AGGATCGTGAGGTGACCTGAATGAGGCAAGAATCCTCTGGTGAGCGTAGTGAATTTGGCCTTTGCTATGAAAATGGCCTAACATGTGGTCTGACAAGTAACCTGAAGCAGGAGTCCAACCACCTAGTTAAGTATCCAGGGATTGGACTTGGTGTCTCCAATTAGGCTGAGTCCAACCACCTAGTTAAGTTTAAGATTGAGCCGATTGTGCGGGTATTGGACTCATATTATATGATCAATAAGAACCAAATTATTGCTTTGATTCTTATGCCAAGATATTTTAACTTCATTAAATATGTCATTTCATTTTTTGGCTTCCTGTGTTTTACTTCCTTACTTTTTTTTGGCAGTTGCAATCTCTTCGCCACCCATAAAAGGATTTTAGACCTTGTTGATTTCATTCCATCTGTCATTTCTGTAGAGTTGTATTAGTGATTTATTATTCTTATATTTGATTTTTTGTCAATAAAATTAGGCATAATTCTCTTTTTTTTTCCCAATGAAAAAAAAATGATTTGTCCTCTTGTCGACTGAATGGATTCTGATTACAAAACATTGAATAATCAGACGATTACAGAACGAATTTGGAATCAAATTCTCTTCAAGTGCCTTTAGAATCCACAAGGGGGCCGCAAGAACTGTAGTTAACGATGGCAACCACAAGTCGGTGTCGTGCGGCGTGGCGGCATCAACCACTCCACCGACCTCTGAATTAAATCCCGTTGAAATTAATGTTTGTGGAAGTTAAGAGTGCACAGTTGCGCGCACTCTCTTTCGCCCTCCTGTCGTCATTTATTTATTAATAAAAAAACTATATTAAGGTCACCTTATGATGGGGCCGTTTAGGCAATAGTCCGAGCTATCAATCAAAAAATAATAAAATTTATTCAAAAGAAAATATTCTGTTAATGTTATAAAATCATCAACTTTATTTAAAGTTAATGACATATACAATTTATATAACAATAACATTAAAATAATATGTATATTGTAATTTCGGCTCGTCTTTCGTGAACAAGTCTCGAGGGTTAGAGTTGAGAGAATGAGATAATAAAGTGAGCCAAGATTTACTGTGGAGAGAACTGAGAGAGTCTCAATGGTCTGCCCTCGTTGATCGTCCTTTTGTTTATAAGAGTGTATTTTATATAAATACAGAAAAGAGAGAGTAGTTGTGAAAATCATTGTTAATATAATTAATGCTCTGATTAATTCTATGGATTTCATTCTATATTTGTATTACAATTTGAATTTTAATATGTCAGTAATTGGTTCATCAATTCGCTAGAATGCGGCCGATTGAGGAAATCGATTAGGTGGCGATTGTGCCTTGTCTGGTCGACCAAGACAATCGGTTGAACGATGATCTTGTCTGCTATGACAAAAAAGGTCAGGCGTCCAATTACTATTAGAGAGTTTTTTTCTGCGTTTTGACCGGTCGATTGTTTGATGGATGTGTCAATTTATTTTTGTTAGGTGAACCGTAGATCATCCATTGTCTCAGCTATATATCCCTATTTGCAAGGTCTTAGACTGATCTTGTATTTATATGTGTGAGGTATCTGATGATACATACCGGTATGATGAATTACGCCTCGCCCTGGGGGGATCTTGTCCTTATCAGACAAGAGATCATCTTTAGAGCTTTGACCTGTTACAGGTTTAAAGACGCGGCTTCACCCACTTCGCGGTGACTTGTCGATTGACTGCTTGCCCTTGGAGGCAGCTTTTTGTTTTTGGTCATTCGTTCTCTTTGAGATTTGTGTCGGTAGTTCTAGTGTATACATGATATTTCCCCTAGTTTTCCTGCTCCTTGGTGGCGACAAGTGTGATAAGGACAAAGAAATTCTTAAACATTTATTATCATTAAATTTGTGACTTGATTGAACACATAAATTCTTTTAGGAGTATGTGCCCCGTATACTCTATAAATAGCATGAACTAAGCTTTGTATCATTTCTCGCCAGTTTCTCTTTTTACACTTGACGTGTGTTATGGTTGATGGTATGAAATGAATCGTAGTGGACCCTCAGAGGTTGGCAAAGATAGGGTTTTAGGTTCCCTCTTCTAAAAAGAAGAAGAAACTGGTGACGAAGGAAAAATGAGCAAGGAACAAATCTGACAGATCAACATAGTCTACTCATTTGACAATGTCAAAGGTTCTTCTCTGAAGAGGCCTCTCTGAAGAGCCTTGGAGTATGGTCTAGGCTTGAATGTTGAGGGCTAGTAGGTCCTTTTGGCTAGGGCGAGTGGCAAGAAGTTGCGAGGTGCAGCTATCATGAATCCTTCCTCAGCCGCTGCCACAAGAGAGTGGGGGCACCTCGGTGCTGGAGGTAGAGGAGGCCTTTAAGACTGCCTCTCCTCCATGGAAAGTGATACCACTTTCAGGTGCAGCTACACTCTGGGGGGACTCATGCAAGTGCACTTGTTGTATCAGTAATATGTAATTTTTAAGTCAGAAATGTTGATCTCATAGGGAATGAGGTGATTCCAAAGTAGGAAAAGTTCTAGTTTATTTATTTCATTCTTAGCCTAGAATTTAGATTGGCTTAAAGTCTTATAAACTCCTATTATATCTAAAGCAAGTGCTCAATGAAATCCTACTTAACTAGGTGTTGGATTGATGAATATCAGGTTCTGAAGCTACCCTCCCTTGCAATGATGTAAGTGAAGTGCAGAAAATGTAAAGTGCAAATCATAAATGCGGCTAGGGACAAATAGGAGCAACTCTTTTCTTTACCTTCTTCCAAGTACATAAAGAAGATTGGTTAAAATGACTTTAATTCTTTAAATCCCGTTTTGAAACCTTCAAAGAATATTTTCCTAACATTTGCATCTCCCTATGAAGCATATCCACATATACTTCACAGTTCAACGTGACTAACCTAGTTGATTCCATCATAGATCTCCTAAGTCATTATGGTTCACAATATATTTTAACATTTCACTTGACCAGAATGAAAAACAAATGAAGATCTTAGGGTTAATCATAATATTAAGTAATTAAAAGCAACTACACGGCACTTAACATTCATACACATCCTACTTAATCATCACAAGGTAAGGTAAAGAGTACTACTTACCACAAAGCTTCATTTGAAAATAAGAGAATTCCACTAAATGATGTGTTTAAGGAAATACAACAAATGAAATACACAATCACTTATCTTTCTCTCCTTTACAACTGAAGATACTCAACCAAATGCTTCCCTTGTTGTTGCTCCTAAAGACTCTCTTTATCCTCCACTAAAGAATAAGAAGATGGAACACAAGTTTACAGCACTCGCAGCATTTTCCTCATTTTACAGCTCAATTCTCACCAGTATACTCAATATAATCCTAACCTAGACCTACCAGCATTCAATCATCAACAACACACACACACACACACACACACAGATATATAT
>NW_018164444.1:60636074-60704773 GCF_001263595.1 Phalaenopsis equestris | reverse complement strand
TATATATATATATATAACTTATGTCTATATAAATTATGCATTTTTATCATGATTACAAAATATATATATATCAAACATTATAAAATATATATCATCAACAAATACTATCAGCCCACTAAATTGGAGTCTTACATTTCTTTAAGAAAATTTAAATGCAACTAGAGCGAGAGCACAACATGGTAAGTTACACAAAACCTGCAACTACAATCAATAAATGTAATAAAATAATATGCATGACTACATCATAATCTTCTATTGTATACTAAAAAATAAGTCTATAGGTCACTAAACATGAAAATGTATATTGTTAGATACATAAATCACAATATGTCATCAAATCACAAATAATAATAGTGTGTATATATCATATCATTAAATATATTTACCATCATTCATATACTATGCAAGTCAGGTGCTTTAGCTAATCATATGTAGTTTTTTTTCTTAAATTAATCATAATGAGGTATGTATAATATAATATCATGCCATATCAATAAGAATAAAAAAACCAGTCAGGTGGCATAATATATGAGAGTCGCCACTCTCAACCCATTGACACTCATAACGTATTACATTCACCTCTTACAATTCCCACTAAATATCGAGTTTACAACACTAACACATTTAGTCCATCGACCCGCTCTTCTATGTAGAGTAACATATCTCTGTCAAATTAAATCATAATATCTAGCATTTCATGTATACACACATATTTCATAGTATTCAAAGCATTTTCAAACAATTGTATCATATTCAATACCTGCTTCGTCATGGTAACAGAACATAATGTACCATTTTAATTATATTTTGTTAAAATTTTATATAAATCTAATTAGATAATATGCCTAAAACATAAGAAATATTAGATGAAAATTTAATATGCTTATATCAAAATATGCAGAATAGCTAGGATAACAACATATTAAAAATTATAAGATGAAAATTTATAAAAATACAGAGATATCATAATTTTTATAAGTTTTGGACAAACAAAGATTTGGAATACTCACAAAATGACAATACTGTTTTAATGAGAGGTCAGGTAGTAGGCGCCTACATTGGGCTTCCAAAACGTCGCTCCCTCCCTCTTAATTTTTCTTAAATCCTTATTGATTTGGAAATAAGAGAAGCCATGTTGTGAAAAAAGACGGAAATAAAGCGAAAAATGGAACAAGTAAAATTACACGCAGAAAAACATCAGAGCGACACACAGATTTACGTAGTTTGACAAATTTGTCTACGTCCACGGAGCTGCAGTGTATTTTATTACTTCGCGGAATTACACCGTCGAGCATCTCGACATTTACAAGAAAATCTCTATTTTCTTCTCTCCCTTCCTCTCTCTCTCTCTCTCTCTCTCTCTCTCTCTCTCTCTCTCTCTCTCTCTCTCTCTCTCTCTCTCTCTCTCTCTCTCTCTCTCTCTCTCTCTCTCTCTCTCTCTCTCTCTCTCTCTCTCTCTCTCTCTCTCTCTCTCTCTCTCTCTCTCTCTCTCTTCCTCTCTTTCTCTTAGCTCTCAAGAGGACTTGGTTTGGTCTTGCTTGACTTGGCTTGGCTTATGACAAGTCATAAGAGGCTATTTATAGAAACTAGGAGAGCGGTATGTGGGAGGTAGGTGAGCGGTAGGTGGGATTCTTAATTAGGAAGCTAATTAAATTGCGGGGATCAGATCTCCACATTACCCAACAAAGTCATAATGTAGGCTCTGGATAAAACCATTAGTAGATTTTATATAAACCAATGTCCCAAAGACATATTTGTAACTATCCAAATTATTTGGAGATTGTTGAATAGTCTATATTCATCTTGTTATATCATGAAATATGTCTCTCCAAAAATTATGAAGAAAAAGAGATTTGAAATAAGTAATATGTTTAGGATGTTTTGGTGAAGACATGTTGCCAAAAAAATGTCATATTTGTGATTCCAGTATTGTTTCATAATCAAATAGATTATAGTTTTCTTTTATATATTTTCAAACTATTCATTGTTTCATAATCAAATAATTAAAAAATAAAAATAAAATCAAAATGATTTAAAAATATATCTTAATAAACATATTGAAGTGTTTGTTAATAAATTAAGCACTCAAGCATTGTGGTTGATTCTTATATGTACATTAGACTTGGGTATTACACAATATAACCACTAATTATAAATAGCTTGATTATTTATGTATGCAATGCTTCTATCTCATGTCTTTGCCCTCATGTAAATTAGTCATTAGTGAGGCCAATCCACAAAATAATATGAATAATCCTAAAAAATGTATTCAATTTTGGTGTTGAAACATAATTATTTAAGCTTTAAGATACTAAAAGAATTAGATTAATAGAAGTTAAGATATATAATTTCCGCTTTTTCTATCAAATATTGATAAGCTTGGGGCAAAAATTGAAGTCAATGTTCTAAAATTGGGTGATGGTTTGCAACAAGTTTACTTGCTCTCCTGATAGAGGAAGTAACATGATTGAAAAAGTTGTTTAAAATTAGGGCATTGGGTGATGGTCCATATGAAGTATTCGTTAATCCATCAACTTTTAACTATGGATCCAATTGCAAAGTTTTCATCTATAAACCTAAATTGTAAGAAATTTCATCATAAAGAAAATATATTTGACAACCATTGACAAACTCTATTATTTTCTTTGTTAGTAATTGCATTAGTGATAGGTAATACTAGAAGTTAGGTGATTGTGGGTTATCGACTTGATCATTCTCTTTATAAAAATACAGATCGAACAATCTATAAAAATGTAGGCATGAAAGTCGGTAACTCATGAATGTTGAATGTCAGTCGTTTATAGATGTACGGTGACATCAAAATTTGAAGGCTAGATGTTGGATGTTAATGGGTGGTCAGTATAATTTTTGTTCTGATTGGAGTTAGATGATATATAAGAGATGAGAAAACTCTTAACAAACTTAAATATGTGAAATATTTACAATCATACCGGTCATCTTATGTATTTACATGTATAACCCCTATAGTTTCTTTTTTACATATATGCAATTTTATCTATATTTGAAAATGCGTGTTTTCTTTTTCAAATTTAAATAATGAAATTTTTATTTTGGTAGGAAAGATTTGAATGTTATAAATGTCAAAAATAAAATTGAGTTCTTAGATATGTAAATATACATAGAATTTCGGTGGAATGAATGCCAATGCCCTAATTTTTTTTTATGTGGCCCCACCAGGGACAGTAACGCTGAAAAGTACGTTTTAAGGTCCAGGAATGAAGAACGAATAACATCTAATGATTGGCTCCCCCACATTACTAACCTGGTAATGGTCTACATTCAGTGCCCAAAGAATCACGTGCGTCTTGGCTAGTTAGCAATTTAAATTTGGCTTTTTTCTATGTATAAAATAGCCGACATGCAGCAAATTATATATATATATATATATATATATATATATATATATAGTGTAATTATTAAATATTTTATAGGGGTTTATTGTATGTGGGAAAATCAATGATGATATGAATTATTGTGTTAGTATTGCATGAAAATTTAATACATGTAGATAAGAAAATATAGCGAAGGGAAATGAAACAATTTTTATGTGGAAAAGCTCCTGAAAAGAAAAAAGATGACGGGGACTCACCCAATAAAAGTAATCTATATACGTTTGTAATTATGGAGGTACGTCTTTCTCATAACATAGAAAGAACGATGTTACAATTTTACACTGAAAACTATATTTTTCTTTATTTAGTTAAGAAAATACAAGTATTAAGAAATTCAACAACGATCATAGTCTTGTTATAACAGTTGCAAGTAGTGGTCATCAACAGCCGGTGGTCTGCAACGGCAGAGTTTGATGGCGGGTGGTTGTCGGCAGTGGTTGGCTGCTACAGAGGTTGGTGGTTACTCGCTTGGTATTTTTGGTGGTCACTCACCTGATATTTTCTCCAAAATATATTATGAAATTTCAATTATCTATCTCTTTTTCTTCTCCCTCAAGTGAAGAGAGGTAGCTTATTTATAACATTTTTTTGAGGGGCATTTTGGTTTTTTAGCACATAACTTTCTTGTTCACTTGATCAGATGGTCCATGCAGACCCCACTTGATCATAGGTGATGTTTTAAGGATTTGAGCGTCTTAATGCAACCGCTGTGTTGGTTGATTATCAAACAACCCCGTAAAATGTAATTTATTTGAATTATTACCGTAATTCACATTTTGTCAATGTCAATTAGATTTTATAGTGAATTTCCATTTTGGAAATGAAAATTAGATTTTAAAATAAATTTCTATTTTGGCAATGAAAAATAAACTTTAATTAAATGATGCAATAAAAATTCTTACATCATATGAAATAATTCATTCTAAGAATATATTTCGAGGTGTGGACTTAATAGCGTGTAGGGTTTGCAGAGACGAGAATGCTTAGATGTATGATTAGCTTTTCACTTGGAAAGAAAATGGGAAAGAAATAAACTCGTGCAAGATTTGATGTAGCTATGATGACGAACAAGATTAGATCAAAAAATATGAAAAAAAAATTAAATTGATTATCTATCTTCGACAACCATAATAATAGCAAGTTGTTAGTATTCTACTTTCTAGTCGAACTTGGATCTAATATAAAGAAATTTGATCCAAAATTTTGGCTCGTAGCTTGACTCATTTATTTCGATATGATCTCTATTCGATCAAAAATTCAAAGAAATCAATTTTTGAGCAATTAATGTTGCTCGAGCTACCTAAAGCGTTCAATTTTTTTAATGATTTGATCACACATTATTATAGCTCTGTGATTATGACAACTACTAAATATAAAGTCTCGTACTCATTGAATTGCACTTTGTAATGTGTTGATTTTTTTCAAGTTTGTAAGTAAATATGAATGTTTGTGCAACAAGATTTTGGATGTGCGATATGCTTTATCCAAACATAAAAGGTATCACCAAAGAATTCTTGAACGATGCAGAGGCCTTCACGGCTACAACATCGCAGTCTCTATCTTACCTAACTGAGGGTATGTTTCGATGTCCATATTCAAAACACAAAACTATAGCACACATAATGCCTAATGAAATAAGATATGATTTATTTCATCAGAGGGTTCAGCCTGATTATTGGATCTTAACTTTGCATGGGGAAGCTAATCCATAAATTTTTCAATTTACTTGTGATATTATCTTCAACTTTGCATTGATGGAAATATTATAACAAGCTAATTCATAAATTTTTCAATTTGGTAACAATTTATTTTTAGATTCGTTGAACTCAGTTGAAGATGATATCACAGGCAAGAAACTAGAGAATAATTTTTCTCAATGGTTCACAACACATGTAATTTAGAGTTTAAAAAATTTATTATCTTTAATGAGACATAAGTTTTTTATGAATTACTAGACTCATGATCGGAATAATAGAGTAACGGATCAGGGATTGATAGATTTTGCTTGGGGACCCATGCGCATCGCAAAAATTTGGTCATCGGTAAATATATTGCCTACGGTTTAGTTGTTATTACTAATGATATTTGATTATTGGTAATAATTAAAAATCCTGTATTGCTACGATTTATAAATAAGAGATTTTTTTTTCATGCAGTGGGTGCATTTGGGCTCTCCAACCATTTAAGCATCACATCCCCCTTCTTTTGTAACATCTTTCAATATATAAAATATGCACGAGAACCCGGAGAACATTCCCAATTTTCCCCACTGAGGACAATCACAATTGTTGGGTCACTTCTTCTTTTTTGTCGTTTTCTCTCTCTCTCTCTCTCATTTTTTCTCTCCCTCAGTCTCACACTCTATGCCTTAGGCATGCTCAAAATGAAAAATTTGCATCCAACATTAGCATTAATATATGAATTAAAATAAAGTGTTTTAAGAAAAATTAAGAATATAATTCATTACTTTTTAATTATATTACCAATCTCTAGGCTAAACAACAAAATTACATGCGCATTGTACTTTTATATTTCAAAATCATGAGTATTCTATTAATGATCAAATGACTCTAAAATTTATTTAAATCATATATTTCAATAGTCATAAAAGAAGAAAAATTTTTATCAAATATTTGATGTCCATAATAACAAACATTAAATGAGAAGAATGATGACTCGTCTCATTTAAGGAGTACAATTCATTGAATACATACATCTATGCAAACTTTGATGTCCGGATATGTTTAAGACAACTTTCTGTTTGTTTTGTGTTTCAACTCGTCCCTACCATTATGTTTGACGAATCACTTTCTAGAAATTTTTGTAGCGGAAAGCTGTTTTTTAAACCAAAAATTAAAGTGTGGTGATTGTATGAGACCTATTATCTTTTTTTTTAACAATGTATATTTATAACTCTTACCATAGCTTTCTAACAAGTTAATTTCTCCACCACAGCTTCTATAACCGTATGTTTTAAAGCCGCAACCACCCCAAACAGACCAAAATCAAAATGCAATTTATTATGATACATGGACTCACAAGAAAATAGCAATAGTTAAGAAAAGATTTAGCATATCTAAAGTGGAGAGTCAATGCCACATCTTCTTTTAATATATCCCAAAAAATGACATTAAAATTAAATGTTTTGATTCAATAGAGTGAATGAATCATTTCTCTATTAACATTAAAATCTTTGTGCAAAATATCTTTACCAAAATGAATAAAACTCATTTATGCTAAGATATGCATATTCATACATTGAAATAAGCCAAACAATGGAGGTCTATATCTTTTCCATTCCTTACCCCTCCCATGAACAAACACCTAACCGAAGTGACATGAAGGAATGTTCTCGTTAAAGTTTTATTGTCTTTTATATCTATAGATTTTCTTAGATATAAAAGGTAATAATGTAAATTATGAAAAAAAAATATCATGCCTAACTTGCCATTTTCTATGTTATTAATTGAGCTGCCTTCTTGATAACCGGCAGCTTGGGCTCACGGCCAAGTGAGCTTGGACTTCATAGAGTTATGTCCTCACATCAATTACAATCATTTATTTCTTTCTGCAATGTTGCATCTCTGTGTCTTTGTCACTCTATATAAGTGCAAGGCAGCCAGATTATTTGAAGGCATCAAGGCATAAAATGTAAGGTTTTATGGACATAAATTGATTATATATATATATATATATATATATATATGGTGGGGCAATTACATTCGGACCACCCCAAACTTGCTATTTACAATTCATTTGTCAAATTCTCTCACAAATATCATAATTCAGGGTAAAACCACAACTTATATTTTTCATTTTTTATCAAATTACCAATTATTTGATCGTGGCACATATAAATATATCGGTTCTTTAAGAAATTCACATGGATGATTAATTTGTAAATATCAATGTTTCTGAGGGTTTGTATGTAATTATCCCAAAAAAAATTATTTAGTCATGATATTATGTCATATGTGCACTTTTTTTTTTTTCTTTTTAATATCTGAATGTCGGTTAGAATGAGTTTCTTAGACAGACTTGAAAAAAGGCTATTTTCCTTTTTTTTTCCCCTTGTTAAAGAGCAATAATTTCATTTTTCTACGTGACCTTTGCAAAAACATTGTGTGGATCGACTAATTACACGTTCATAATTGCGTTTTAGCTAAAAATAAATGTGAAATTATATTGCAGCTAGTTGTTACCCCCGGTTTACTGGTTGACTCATACCCTGTGGAATAATAAGAGCATTATAGGAGTGAGGATGAAAAGAAGTTAGTCCATACAAAGTAAAAGAAGTAAAAAGACGGAAAACACAATTGGATCACACCAAGCTAGTTGAAACAACTTACTTGTCATTGACATGACTTACAAACAAATGAACTTTTCTCAAATTTGTAGAACATGGAAAAATAATACATATTAAAATAATGATGTCCTAGAAGTTTGTGATGCAAGAGATTGGGTGAGGAGAGTGATCTTATTAGCTCTCTTTGTATAATTCTACGTCATGTAACCTTAAGATGTCCAACAAGTTTGTGCTGAAGCCTAAAGATGGCCGTTAAATATGGTTGGATTAGTCCACTTCTAATGGCTAAGCGGGCATGATAAGATGATGAGAAAACATATTGTTGGTTTCAAATATCATTGAGAATACGTTCAAATCTTACTTACTTGACTCATGACATCTTAACATAGCTAAAATGAAAGCAAGATATAGAAATGAAGAGGGGAAGACAAAAGAAAGCGAAATTAAGATTGATGATTTTTTGGTTAGTAAGCTCAAAAATCTTATGACTTTCATTCGGTAGATTTTTAATTATATATGATTTGTCAAATTAGTAGCCTAACTCTACCTAATTTTCAAAACACTACTATTTAGCTTTGACAAGCATTTCAAAGTGAATTAGACCATCTTGTAATTGAATTTTAACCAAATACAACATGAAACCGTCCCAACCCAACCCGGACATATTAAACCCAAAATTAGGGAGCATTCATGTCAACCATGTCGGCAAAGAGCAACCCCGTTTCCATCCCTCTCCTCCCAATTGGCGCCTGGTTATGCAATCCGACGGCCAAGATCACGTCGGACTAACCATCTTCCCGATCATTAACGAATCCACCCCCCTTACCAACCTAGGCTACGGTCAAACCTCAAACATTTGAACCGCATGCCTGCCGTTTTTCCCTCCGTTCACATTTCACAGTGTAATTTTATAATAAATAATCCAAATCAATTAAAGTAGATAAATTACTTTATTTAATTAATATCTTCACGTTGGAATTAGCCTTCCCTCTCTTCTCCTATATAAGCCACACCGGCCAGTCTGATTTTTCTTATGAAGTCCCAAATACATGCCAAAATTTCAGATAATTGAACACAATCATTATAACTCAGGCTTATTAATGTCCTTCAAAGTGGCGAATCCACGAGAGTTTTTGCCGACGGCGGACGCGGAGGACGAAGAAGAGTTGTCGATGTTTTCGAGACGACGGCAGGCCGACGAGATGTCGGTGATGGTTTCGGCTTTAACACGAGTCATCGCCCGCGAAGAGCCGAAGGTGGGTGGCTATTTGGGTTCGGGTTCTTCAACATCAATACCACATTCTTCGCCGTATGATGCTTCTCTTCTATCCGGGCATTCTGCATTGGATGTTGGTGTTGGCAGTGGTGGTTTGAAGAGGGAGAGAGATGAGGGAAAAACAGAGTCAATGCTAGGGTATTATTCTGGAGGTAATGATCTTTTATATCATCTTCATATTATTTTCATTGCATTTGTAATTACTTGTATAATACCATGTTTGCAGCAATGTGATCAAATAGTCCTTTTGTTGTAATATTTACATTTATTTTCTTATGATAAACTTTTTAGATAAATATGATCATGTGAACTTTGCATATGAGTTTCTGATGTATTAGATATATATTTTTAATAGAAATTTTCATAAATACTACATGATTCAGATTCATTTATACATGCAACACCTAAATTTGATATTTTTATTTATAGCACAATGGAAAATGTATTTTTCACTTTTAAAATGTTACTTAAAGTGATAATTTTTATGAATGTTAAATACTTTAGTGGTATCTACTTTGTGGTATGCATGTATAAATGCCTCTATTTTTATTTTTTATTTTAACTATTTTAAAGTAATGATAAATTAATGATATTTATCTTTGGTCATTAAAATGTTCTTGTAAGTACGTTGTCGGGATGTCTGGAAAATGTCGTGGATCGTACCACGACGTGTGATTTTTCGAACATAAAATTTTCTCATTAATGATATAGAGATTAAGTACCAATAATAATATTTTCTAACTATAATGCATTTTGATTAAGCCATAAGATAATTATCAAAGTTTTTACAAGACAATAAACAAAAGTAATAACAAGAAATCATAAGAAAACATAAAATAACTAAACCATACATCTAAATAAAGATAAACTTGATTGTATGTTTAGGATTTAAGACATCTATAATAGTTCACAAATCCTAAGATTTATAAGATAATTTAAGATATTTTTTAATGCAAACTATCTTTTAATCATAAAAACATCACAATCTTGTATATTTAGAAAACAATAATATTTAATAATTTCTTAAGGTCTTTTTTTAATGATATGTTTAAACTTATCTTATATTTTGAATAATTCCTTACCAATTATAATCCTCAGCAAACTTCTTTATATCATGTTCTCAAGCTTTATTATAACATAACGCCAAAATCACATCTTTCTTATCTTCAATAAAACATTCAATCTAAAATGTTTTAGTACAGATTTAAAGACATAAAATTCATATTTTTGTATGGATATCTCTCATCATCATCACATGATTTATATGATTCATAACTCATAAGTAAGAGATAAACATTTAAAATATTTTAATTAAGTTTTGTATGAAACAAGCAAAACGGCCAAAAATGTCATTTTTTAACTGATACTCTTCTCCCCATTACAGCATCACCCTCCGTCCCTCACTCCACAATCTCCTCCCAACCTCCATCAACGCATGAACAAACACCTTCTTCCCAAACCGAAATAGAGGGCCAGCCTCGCCGGCGATACAGAGGAGTTCGCCAACGCCCATGGGGAAAATGGGCAGCCGAAATCCGCGACCCGCATAAGGCTGCCCGTGTTTGGCTTGGCACCTTCGATACCGCGGAAGCCGCAGCTCGAGCTTACGATGAAGCCGCTCTTCGCTTTCGTGGCAGCCGGGCAAAGCTCAACTTCCCGGAAAATGCGCGTTTACAGCCGCCGGAGATTGATTCAAGCGGCCAGAGTATCACGCCGGACTTAAGTGCTTCGAGGGATTATTTGGAGTATTCGAGATTGTTGAGAGGTGATGGACAGTATGCGAATCTGGAGTACTCGCGTTTGAATTCAGCTTCCCCTGTTTCTTCTTCTTCTACTTCGTCGTCTTCTTCCTCTGTTTTGAATCGTTTTTATGGAATGGGAGGGGAAGAAGAGCAGAGGATGCGGTATTTGGGGCAGTCGGAGATTTGGGGAACGGCTTTTCCGGCGAATAAATGGGAGGATTCCGGCGAGCTTCCGCCGCCGTCGTCTTCAGGCTAGATGGAAATGATGAGTAATTAGCCTTTATTATTCATTAGGGTTTAGTTGCAAGGGATTTTTTTTTTTATTTGATAATAAGAGGATTGTAATTTTGTTTTGCATTTGTTTCTTTTTCGGGTGAGAATTTGCGATGAATAAAAAGAGAAAATGGTTATTTTATATTTGACAAATATATATATATATATACACCATATAATTTTTCTGTGTATTTACATTTGTAACACAGGGAAATTTTAATATTTACGTTATAATGTTATAAATTTTTTTATAATATATATATATATATATATATATATATATATATATATTGCGGGTACCATCCCTACCATGGTGCGTGGAGGGTCGAATTATAGCCACATGGCGCGGGCTCTAATCATAGGACCGAATTGTGCAAGGGAAATCGATATTTGGGCCTCTGCCAAATATCAAATTAGTGCTCTATCAAGATCATCCACTCAAATTAAAAAACAGAAAGCAAGGTGATTCAAACCCATCTAAAAGTCCAAAATATTACCTAAATATTTTTTTTTCTTGCTCACTTGTTATGTAACCAATAAAAAAAATATGCTTCTAAAAACTAATTTCATTTTTTCTTTCAATCGCCAAAAATACAGGAGTATTACATCCGGAGTTTATATGCATGCAGACTACATGTACAATAGTGTAGTGCTACAACAAATATAACTGTGTACATCACTATTGAACATGGAGTTTGTATGCTTAAAAACTATAATACTTCTTTTCAAAAATACACCACACCTAAAAGTATGGAAGCCTTCGAGCCACATTGGAGACCTACGTGTTGCTGACTGTTCCACTCTTCAAACCCCACTCCTTAATTCAGACCAATTATTATACATATTGTAACCCCTTAGTCTAGAGGTATTGATTGTCAGAGTTAATATCAACTGAATTATTAATTTGTTGATAAAATTTATTTAATATTTTTAAATTTTTTTGTTATAAATTTGAACAATCATCAATTTTAAATATTTTTTTCCTTTTTTTTTTTTATGTTTTCATTTTTACATCTCTAATGGGAAATACTTTTTTTTTTTTTTTGGTAAAAAGGTTAAAAAAATTCATATGTTGTAGCTTTCCATTGAGATAATTCAAGTCTCTTGTGTTGCCTTCATTGCATCAAGAGTTACAATTGCAAAACAAGTTGGTATTATTTTTGTAAGTAAACTTATTATAATTGGCCTTCTCAATTTTGATTGTTGGTAATGGGGCTTTTATTTTTAGAAGAGTTAAAAAGCATAATTTGAAAGTTCAAATGTGAAATTTTTGCCTTTATTAAAGTTTTTTATATCTTGTAGTTGTTTTCTTTATTATGTTTCTTCTGTTTTTAGGATTGTTGTGACTTGAATCTATTTCGTTGTTAGCTGAATCATTCTCTGTTTTTTCTTTAATCTATATTTAGCTGGTTTGGATGAGCTTGTTTTTGGAACTTTAATTAGGCTAATTTGTAGTTTTATGGCTTCTGTTATTTTGTTTTGCAGCCTATTGTTTGGGTTGATTCTCTTATTTGTATTTTGGCTGGTTTGTTATAGCCTTTTCATGGGATTGTTTTGTGACTTATTGAGTTTTTAGTTTCTACTTTTTCTTATAATTGATATCAATTTTATACTTGATTTTTTCTGGAACGAACAATTTGGTTGAGCTATGATGATTTTCATTAATATATTAAATTTCAACCGTTCATTTGAATTTTATTATTCATTAGCTCCTGGAAGGAAATTTAGTAGTTCTGCATGTATGTTCTAACCTCTAAGTCTGTCTCTGCCTTCAAATTTTTTTTTTACCCCTCAATTCTTTTGATTTACTGGCTTTCTTTATCTTTGTTAGCTGTTTATTTTTGCTCTCTTGTTTTGTTTATTTATTTCACAAATGGAAAGTTTATTGGTCTTCAGAAGCTTTGTATAGAAGTTACTGTGGTGTTCTTTGGATTGTCTATATCAAGTCTTAGGAGTGTTTGTTGCTCTTGTGGATCTAAACTCTCGTGCCCCTTGTTTCTTCTGCCTCTTCTAGGATTGTTGTATTCCCTTTTTTTCTTCTTTAAATAAAGTTAGACGTGACTCTCATTTTCCCATAAACAAATATATATTATATGAAATTGTTTAGAACCACACATGTATCGTACCGATTCAGTAGTGCTTACAGGTAACTAAGTGGGTGTTTTTCATAGGGATTGAGGATGATAAAAATTGAACCTTGGCAATTAGGGGTGGGCGCAATTCCATTTGATTTTAATCATAAATTATTTAGAGTCAGTTCTCACCGAAAAGAATTCAACTAAAATCAGTCTGGTACCCTTTTTTTATTGTTTGCCTTACTTTAAAGCATAAAACATATTTGTTTAGTATTTTTTTTGCATATTTTTATTTTTTATTTTTAAAAATTAATTAATTTATTTTTTGAAAACACTTGAATTATAAACAACATAATAATTCCCAATGGTTTTCCCTTGAACAAAAATAAATAAGATGATGGATAATTTGCAAAATGTTGGGAAGAAAACATTAATAGTTACATAGACTATTTATGATAACAAATAGTCATTTCATTTGGTTTAAAACATGATGAAGCTAATAATTATACAGTATATCTAAATGATTTTATTTATGATGAAGCTAATGTGATTATTAATAACTCATCTTATTAAGTATCAAATGCTGCTTCATTTAAACCAAATGAACTATCAAGGTTCATAAAAAAAAAATCAAATTTTAAAACAAGAGCACATGGATTTCTATTGAACACATTGTTAACCAAAAAAATTGAGCAGGGTAGTGTTAAAAATTAGAAAAAATTATTAAATGATCATGTGACTCATTTGAGGTTGTTAGTAAAGATTTTGACATACCACTAGTTATGTGAACATTTTTTTAAAAGGGTAAATTTTGATTAAGATCTATAGTAATTTTAAGCCATGTTGTGGGTGACAAGATCTCAAGAAGGTGCAAATGATGGATTCATATTTATTATTTTCACATTAAATATGAATTCAAAACCAATATATAACACAGAAATATATAATTCAAAATCTTCTTAAACATCTTCAGCACAAACCATCAAAATTCAAAACAAATACATCAACAAGAGTCGGATACATCATCAAACTTGAATGTAGTGTCAACATAAGAAAAAAAAGCATTCTCTCATAAAAAAATGTTATTTAGAATCTCAAAATTACAACTAGAACCTCCTCCTCTTTTAAGCCTTGAGCTTTCCATAGAATTTCTGCTTCTCCTGGGTGGTCTGGAAACGTCCGTGGCCAAACTTGGACGAAGTATCAATGAATTTGAGCTTAATCTCCTCGAGGGCGAGACGAGATGTCTGCTTGAGCAGAGACTGGCGAAGCGTGACGACTCTCTTCTTCGGTCCAACGCAGCAACCTTTGATCAGAAGATAGTCATCTTTCACCACACCATAGTGAGGGAAGCCACCAATGGGAGTGATATCCTTTTCAGTCCTATGCAAGCAGGAAATAAGAAAAGATTTATCTCATCACAAGCAAACAGAGCCTAAAAGAATAAAATTTAGGTTTCAGTTTCAAATTTGGTTTACAAGGGATTAACATTGTGTTTCTTGTGAAGGGATTTGCAACTGAAATTTCACATTAATTCATATTTCTACTTGAATTAACAGTTGATAAATTATATTATAATTAGAAAGCCAGTATGATACTATAAAATTAAATACAATTCCGTTTCCCTCAATACCTTCAACACCAAAAAAATATAATTCCTTCCCCATTTCTTTCCCATTAATTAACTAACGTCAAATCAGACAACTTTTCCAAGAGGAAAATAACAGCAAAATAAGACCAATCAACAACATTAAAAAAGACATTCATGACTAATATCACATCCTAAATCGAAAAAAATGCAAGTGATGAGCAAAGAGATTACCTATCAAACTCAGTGCTTGCCGAGTGGGACTCATCTCCAGCTTTTCCGATCTTATACACCTTCTTGTTCATCTCTGTACGGTGGTGATAACCGTTCTGACCAGCACGTGCAACAGTGAAAGAAACTCGGGCAGGATGCCATGCACCGATACAAGCAACCTTGCGAAGTCCCCTGTGAGTCTTTCGAGGTAGACGAGTCACGCCCCAACGAGTAACAACACCCTCATATCCCTTACCCTTAGTCACACCAATAATATCAATCATCTCATCTTTCTGGAAGACCGCATCAATGGGGGCCTGCTTCTCAAAGAAACTATAGGCATAGTCAACTTTTTGAGCAACAGTTCCGCCATTCACCTGAATCTCCATCAAATGAGCCTTCTTCTGCTTCAGGCCCTTCATCTTCCTAATCTGAAGGGGGGAAAAAAGCAGGAAAATTTGCATAAATTTAGAATAACCATGATGACTTCACATAGAATGAACTCAGTTGCAGCAGCGTGAACCAAAAAAAAAAAAAAAAAAAAAAAAGTATGGAATTAAACTTGTGAGGATATTTGTGTAAGGTGACATGGACCCATACTCTTTCAGAATTTCAAATACAAAGATTGGATAGATACTTAATTTAATGCAAAAATTAAAAAAAATAAAATAAAATAAACATAATTGTGAAATCACGACTACAACAGAGCAACAATTTGAGCACCGAGATGAAATCAAATGTCAAATGCTGACTTTAGATCAATAAATAATTATAGGAGGCCAAAAAAATTGTTCAATCCAAACAGGCTTCTTTGCTGTGTGTTTCATGAATAACTGTTGCAGTGACAACAATCGCATATTTATTTATCTGCATTCAAGTGAAAATGCATCATATTGCAAAAAGAACTGTTTGAAGTCAAAAAGTATTAGGCTACTATTGTTCATATGGAATTATACTGGCAAGTAACAATAACACCCTAGACTCATCCAACTGTTTGAATCGGAATTATGAACCTTTATTTTCCATTCTTTTCTATTGAACATTGTTTAAAGCGTTGAAATATATTTCGCAAATTTTTCAACTTCTACCAATGCAAATTTAGGTCTAACAAATTTCCTTCATAACCCTGAAACTAATTTTATTACCTTCTCAAACATGTATACTTCCTACAATCCATTGTATATATCCAAACCATTCAAGAATATTTTTTATCACCTTATATTCAATAGATGGCACTCCAACTCATTCCTCGGTTTAGCCTTACTAGGATTATCACACACCAATCTTAATATTCTCATTTATCACACTCGATTTAGAAATCACGATTTTTTAAAGCCTCACATTTGGATACACTTAATAATTGCAGTATAAAAATTTATATTTAAGCCTTCAAAATCTTCTTATCACAAAAAAAATCCTTGAAACACTTTTTTTCCATTTTTACCATCTAGCATTAACTCTAGAAGTTAAGCCAACATACATACCTTCATTTTTTTGCAAAATAGATGCAAAATAGTTAAATCTATCTACCAAGTTAACACCTACTCTTAATAAAGATAATTGTTAATATTATACCCACTAAAATTAAATATAATGTCTTCATTTTTGCTCTAATAATTATAAAGCATCCAAATTAAAATATTTAATAAGTTCTCACAAAAAACATCTAATAGCACACGATGACGACCAATTTATAAGTAAAATATCCATATTTAGTTATAAGCTCTCTTATCATTGAATAAAGTCTTATATATGACCACATGAAAGTTGACATGAATGAATCTTTAAATAAAGATTCGCTTTGTCCACAAGCAATGAGCGCTGGAAGTAAGAAACTGTCGTAATAATGACAATTTCCAATGGCAGTAAACTGGAATTTTTTGTTTAAAGATTCCTTGGACCAATATTCATTAAAAATTTCAAACCGAAATCAAGGATATCTACCTAATTTAACAAAAATGAAAGAGTAAAAGAAAATCAAATAAACATAATTGTGTGATAGGCACCTATAACAAATCTTCCATTTGAGCAGCAAGATAAAATCAAATGTCGAATGTTGACAGTTGGTTAACAAATAATACATAGAAGGTGAAAAATTTTGCCAAATCCAAACACACGCTTCTCTCTGTTTCCACGATTAATGTTGTAGTGATGAAAGCCGCATTTATATTTCACTGCAATCAGTAAGAAATAATATAACCTCTTGTAGGACTGTCAAAAAGGCTCATTGTTTGTGAACAGCTCGTGTTCGGCTCGAAATACAACTCATCAATTATATATATATATATATATATATATATATATATTGATGAGTACTATTTTTTAAAAAAATTAATTAACTACAAGGCTACAAAGATTTATAACCAATTATAAGTACTAATTAAGAAAATAGATAAAAAATTATTATATTAAATTCAAATGATGTTTTATTGTAAACAATAATTTTTAAATCTTGCCCCAATTCTTAAAATCTTTTGGCTACGTGATTAGAGTCATTAAAATGACTCTTTGTTCGTGAACAGCTCGTGCTCGGCTCGCTAAGCTAACTGGCTAAACACGAACACACTTTTTGAGCTCGAAATATAAACGAGCCGAACACAAGCTGAGACTAGGCTCTCTCGTGTTCGGCTCGTCTACACCCCTACCCACTTGCAAATAGACTAGGGTTATAATCAAGCCGAGTTGAGTCTGTTGAATCAAGCATGTCATAGAATGGACTTGGCTCAGTCGAATCACAAGTCGTTCTTCTTTACTACAAGCTTGACTAGAGCTTACATATATATGTTCATACTTGGCATGCTTAATTTTATTAATGATCATACTTGATATGTATTTGGCTTGTTTATTTTAATTGAAGCTAAAAAATAGAATGTGTACTTGATTTTTTTTATAAACTAAAAATTTAAATTAAACATGATTTTTCATATAAACTATTAAAAACAAGCTAAAAATTCAAATAAGAATTAAATTTTTATATAGAGTAATTTAAAAATAACGTTACCAATCTAATAAATCAACAATATAAAAATTCAAATTAGACACCAAGTAAATAAAATAATATATGTAAGTTATAAGTAAACTTTCATACCATCAAATAACATAAATAAGTATTAACAAGCTAATTCATTGAAATAAAAAAATAAGAAATGCATTAAATTTTTATACATATAGACAAAAAAATTATCTTGTTACTAAAAAAATATATATTAAATTATAGTTAATCTAATCTATTTAAAAAATTATATCACATAAACATAGAGCATTTACAAGTTATTTATTGAATAAGAAAAGAGTTGTTCGTGAACATTAATAAGTAGGTTAACTATTTTATTATTTAGTTCATTTAACCTTCAAGTTTCAAAAAAAGTATTCATGATTATTTATTTACTAATTTAAACAAACATGAACAAGTATTAATCGAACTAAGTTCGAGTTGTTAATCAAATATATTAGTTCATTTACAACCCTAAAAAGGACTTATTTGAAATTGATAAGTGTTGGACAACTATTATTCCTATATTATAACACTAATCATTATTATCATCAACAACATCTTCATCATCAAACTTGTACACTAGACGGTTGGCATTATGAATCCTTTTTTTTTATTCTTATTTTGTGTGATGCAGTGTTTATGGTGGTAAAATACATTCCTCGCAAATCAATTTGAACTTCTATGCATGTTAATTTAGGTCTACCGATTTTCATCATCCTCGGGAACTAATTTTATCAACTCCTCCAACATGTGCCCAAACAACTTATCTCTATTTTCAACCATCTTATCTCCATTGAAGACACTCAATCTTTTCCTTTAATATTCATTACTTATTTTATCTCTTAAATTCTGTTACACATTCATATTAATAATTCTCATTTATCACACTCAATGTAGATATCAATTGATTATTTAAAGGCTAACATCTGAATCAAAATAATATTGTCAACGAAACTGCACTAAAAAATTTCTATTTATTTACTAATTTAAACAAACATGAACAAGTATTAATCGAACTAAGTTCGAGTTGTTAATCAAATATATTAGTTCATTTACAACCCTAAAAAAGACTTAATTGAAATTGATAAGTGTTGGACTACTATGATTCCTATATTATAACACTAATCATTATTATCATCAACAACATCTTCATCATCAAACTTATACACTAGTTGGGTTGGCATTATGAATCCTTTTTATTTATTATTCTTATTTTGTGTGGTGCAGCGTCTACGGTGGTAAAATACATTCCTCGCAAATCAATTTGAACTTCTATGCATGTTAATTTAGGTCTACCGATTTTCATCATCCTCGGGAACTAATTTTATCAACTCCTCCAACATGTGCCCAAACAACTTATCTCTATTTTCAACCATCTTATCTCCATTGAAGACACTCAATCTTTTCCTTTAATATTCATTACTTATTTTATCTCTTAAATTCTGTTACACATTCATATTAATAATTCTCATTTATCACACTCAATGTAGATATCAATTGATTATTTAAAGGCTAACATCTGAATCAAAATAATATTGTCAACGAAACTGCACTAAAAAATTTCTATTTATTTACTAATTTAAACAAACATGAACAAGTATTAATCGAACTAAGTTCGAGTTGTTAATCAAATATATTAGTTCATTTACAACCCTAAAAAAGACTTAATTGAAATTGATAAGTGTTGGACTACTATGATTCCTATATTATAACACTAATCATTATTATCATCAACAACATCTTCATCATCAAACTTATACACTAGTTGGGTTGGCATTATGAATCCTTTTTATTTATTATTCTTATTTTGTGTGGTGCAGCGTCTACGGTGGTAAAATACATTCCTCGCAAATCAATTTGAACTTCTATGCATGTTAATTTAGGTCTACCAATTTTCATCATCCTCGGGAACTACTTTTATCAACTCCTCCAACATATGCCCAAACAACTTATCTCTATTTTCAACCATCTTATCTTCCATTGAAGACACTCCATCTTTTCCTTTAATATTCATT
The DNA here is from genome assembly GCF_001263595.1 of Phalaenopsis equestris. NCBI lineage: Eukaryota > Viridiplantae > Streptophyta > Magnoliopsida > Asparagales > Orchidaceae > Phalaenopsis > Phalaenopsis equestris. Next base: position 60,684,877 of record NW_018164444.1, on the reverse strand, counting down.
ACTTATTTTATCTCTTAAAATTTGTTACACATCCATATTAATAATTCTCATTCATCAAACTCAATTTAGATATCAATGATTATTTAAAGGCTAACATCTGATCAAAATAATATTGTCAACGAAATTGAACTAAAAAATTTCTATTTAAGCGTTTTTAATCTTCGTATCACACAAAATTCTGGAAATACTTGTCCATTTCAAACACCTAGCTTTAACTCTAAAAGTTCCTCATCTACATCTCCATTTTTTTTTTCATATAAGTATGAAATACTTAAGAATCTATCACCCAAGTAACATATCTTTTAATAATGATGATTGTTAATATCATACACACTAAAACTACATATAATAAACTCATTTTTGATCTAATAATTCTAAAGCATCTAACTTTAAAATATTTATTAACACAGTGTAACGACCAATTTATGAGTGAAGTATCAATATTTAATTATAAGCTCCATTATCATTGAACAAGAAGATTAATCATTAAATGAAGTTCCACACTATCCACAACCCGTTAAAGGTAAGAAAAAATTGTATTAATGACAACATCCGATGGTAGTACACTCGCTGGAATTTTCTTTCAAGGGACTCATTATCATTCAAAATTTTAAATAGAAAACATGGATGGCTACTTAAATATACAAATAAACATAATAGTCAAGAAAGCAACTACAACATATCTCTAATTTTAGCACTAGATGAAATCAATTGTCAAATGCTAACTGCTAGGTTAACAAATATTACAAAAATCGATAAAGCCAAACATGCTCCTCTGTGTTTCCATAATTAGTATTGCAATGACAACAATCAAACTTTTAATTCACTGCATTCAGTAAGTGATAATACTTCCTCTTGCAAAAAAAATTGTTCCAAATTGATAAGAATAGGGCTACTATTATTCCCATATTGTAACACTAATCATTATTGTCGTCATCAACATCTTTGTCATTAAACTTATACAACTATTTGGGTTGGAATTATGAATCCTTTTTAATTCTTTTTTTTTAGCATTGTCAAGGGTGTTAAAATATATTCTTCATAAATTGTTTTGAAAATATATGCATGTTAATTTAGGTTTGCCAATTTTAAACATCCTCTAACAATTAAATTATCAACTTCTCTAACAAGCGTCTCAACCAGTAATCTCTATTTTGATCATCTTATCTCTAATAGATGGCGATCAATATTCTCCTTTAATATATTCATTCCTTATTTATCTATTATAAATTTATCACACATCAATACTAATGTTATCATTTATCACACTCAATTTAGATATCAATAATCTGTATAGCCTAGCATTTAGAGCCATACAACATTGTGGACATGATTGCAGTTTAAAAAAATTCTATTTAATCCTTTGTGAATTCCTTTATCACACAAAACTCATGAAGCACTCCTCCATTATAATCATCCAACATTAAGTCTGGAAGTTACATCCACACCTACATGTCTATTTTTTTTCTTTCGTACAGTTGATCTACTATACTTAAATACATCACATATGTAACACCTCATCTTCTAACAATAAAGTTATATTTGTTAATACCGTACCCACAAAAATACATAATCATATATTCAGCTCTACCAATTCTAACACATCTTATGTATAAATATTTTCTTTGCATAGTTCTATTAATTTTTCACAAAACAACACTTAATAGCACAATGCAGTATAAATTACACTGACAGCTGACTTGTTTGAATCGAGGCACAAGAAGTGATTCGAAACAAGTTCCAACATTTAGTTGGTAGATAAAAATAAGAAACTACAACTGAAGATCACTCTCATTGGTGAGAATAAGATTGTTAAAGCTGACAAATCGCCCGAGTTTTCGCTCAAATCGAAATTTACTTGAGTTTATTTGAGTTTTGAACTCAGTGAGAAACTCAAATTTTTTCAAAGTCAATTCTCAGTATTTTTTGTTACCACGAAAATGATTTGATTAACTAAAAATGCATATAAATATAAAACTGGTTACCTTTTTTACTAAAAATTGGTAACTTAAGCTTAGTGGCTTGCTATCAAAAATCAATAGGTGGAGAAGGGCAACAGATGGTAAATTTGATTCCTGGTGGTTTCAAATTTTATCATGGTTTTTCTAAAGTAGCATACATATTGCCCATTGGGATCAGATTATTTCAAATCCAATAGCCAAATATCCCCTCAATGCCTCCATAAAAGCACACACAATAAATCTTCATAGTGCATCCTCTTCCCTCATTCACAGGCAAGGTATAAACATGAAAGAATCCAAAACATAAAGCTCGAGACCCTTTTTTTGTGGGCTTTCCTTCTGTTTTTCTTTATTCTTTTAAAGCGGCAAGGTTTGTGGCACTTTCATCCCTCATCTCTACTTCCCCTTGCCATGCATATGTAGGTGAACAATGTAGAGTTCCCACTATTATATTCATTTTTTTCCTACTTCACTGAACCCTTATCAACTATTCAATCCTCACCTTTAAGCTGCTTTCCCATACTGAATAGCAGAAAAAAATGAAGTTTTGATAAGCAAAAAAAATATGAGACCTTTGGTTAGGGTTTATGTTTTGTTCATTATTTTTTATTTGGTTCCTCGGCTTCAGCACCATATTTCCTGGGATATAAGACTATGTGTGCCTCTTCCTTGCTCGCCTATCAGGTAAAATAGCTGGACTTCATTTACTAGACCCAAGTTACCTTTAATAGTTGCATTAAGATTGTGTATTTTTTAACAGATGATAAGGTTTAGGGAATTAATCGTATACTAGTTATACAGTACTGGGCAAGGACATTCTGAAGAAGGCCTGTTGTTTTAGGTCAGTATAAGTTGCCCCTTACTAAATTATTTCATTAATCCAATGATGAATTTTAGTGGCCTAAGATCATTTATTTATGGCATCAGGGAGGCCAATGAAAGTAACAAGACAGTAAGAAATTAAAGATATTACGAACAAAAAATATTTTAAATTAAAAGAGCATCATAGCTGCATGCAACAAGAAGAAAAACAATCAGATTGAGCACCTGAGTGTGAGCCAATACACGGACAACAGATGCATATTTTTTCATCTTCTCCAGTTGAGTTTGGATCTCTTTCTTTCCATCCTCAGATTCATATTTCTTTGAATATTTGGTAAATGCCTTCTTCTTGGACTTATACCAGTTCTTATAAAACCTTCTCCTGAGTTCCTCACTCAGATGTTGAGCCCATATAGTATTAAGCGAACGAAGGCCGCGAGGGGTCTTAATATAACCAACCACCCCAACAATGACCATGGGTGGAGTCTCAATGACCGTCACAGCCTCACATGTTTCTTTCTTGTGAAGCTCTAAAAATTGTGAAAAAAAAAAAATAGATATGATTCATAAAAGATGAAACTTATGAAATTAGAGAACAATAACGAGAATCTTAAATAAATGAATAATTCTGGTAATGTTAAGCTAGGTAAAATTCATCTTATAAATTGCATTAAAAAAACACATGGATATAAATTATTTAGTTGAAAAGTAAAATGCTAAAACATGTGTAAGAACGGGCTTAACTGCTTCTGCAAGGCCCCACTTATATCCACATTTTTCACTGAAGTGGACTGAAACCATTTAAAATTTGAGAGAATTATAAATAGTGAATAATAAGATAAAGCTGCCATCAAAAAATAAACAGGATGCAATCATCTTTTGAAAAACGTGAACTAATTTTAACAAAAAGCCAATAATAAGTTCAATATTCCTATTATTAAGTCTAAGAAAATCAGTGATGTTAAGGTAAGTCGAGCTCTCCATTAAAGGTAAGATAGGATCATAGCATCTCGCACACCCTCGAAAAAGGCAAAATTATTGAAGCACATAGACAAAAGTCTCACCTTAAGGTGTTGCGCTGTGAGGTTTGCACATTGCATTGATTGAAGATATGTGCATTTAATTATTCAAATGTGAAATATGAATTACACAAACTATAGAAACAAGAACTTCATATTCTAGACTAGCAAGTTTCAAGATTGGAGAAAATGAGTCTACAAAGATAGAAAGAAATGGAGAAAGAAAAATTCATAATTAGGAAAGAGAGCACGAGTGGCAGCATAAATGAAATAGATAATCTGAAAGATAGATTATCACTCCATTCATGTTACAAAATTAAGAAAATTGATGCATTTGTTTAAGATAACGTATTTAAGAAAGCAATAACTTGACATAAAATGGAACTTCAAAATTCATAATTTTCCTCTATTTACTTTTAAAACAGAGAATATCACCACATTATCTTAAAAGGGTATTCACATACATAAAAGTAGTTTAAAAAGGATATAATTTTGTCTTTCTTAATACCCCAGTAAAAACTCGTGTAATGCTTAGCTCCTAGGAAAACGAAATTGCCTCGAGAACAAACATAGCACATTTACAACATTAAAATCAACATAGCAGGCAAATTATAACACTAAACTCTACCAGCACAAGATTTGGTTGGCAGTACAATCCTTATAGAAAAGATCTGAGTATTGTTATTGAGAAATTTTGTGATGCATCAAATTTTTATTGAAAAAAAAAAAAAGAAAAGCCAGTGGTACAGAAAGCACAAAAACTTACTTGATCCCGGTTTCTCCACCTCACGAACAATGTGAGTCATGCCCGCCTTATACCCAAGGAAAGCTGTAAGTTTGCATGGTTTTGATGGGTCATCCCTTGGGAATGACTTAACTGCGATAAAATTGCATCAGTAAGAGAGTGATTGAATACTGCACAGAAAATAAATAGGACGCATTCATGTAGAAATGTATAAAAAGTTGACAAGTACATCAAAATTACAACAGTAATGCAAACATGATAATAAGCATAATTTTCTTCGAAGAACAAGCCCTTAACACAGAATTAAATCTTTTAATGGTGAAACTTAAGAGATATGCCACCTTCTGGCACAAAGAAATAGAAATTGAGTAACCAAAAAATGATGCTTCTAATATCCATTGAAAGATCAGAAATTACAACAAACCTGACCAAACAAAGCTAACTTATCAACAATAGAAAACATAAAAAAGTACATGAATCATGCACTGTTTAAAATTGCACAATTGCCTTGCCTTGAGGTCCGTCAGAAAGGGGTGTACGGCTCAAGCAGCTTTGATGAGGCGCATGCCTCAGATTAGTTAAGGCACACATCCCAAGACACGTCTAGCCTCAATTCTGAGGAGGCATTTGTCTCTCTCGTTTAGATTTTTTCCCCCCATATTAGATTGTTCGAAAACAAACTGAAGCCTTAATCTCATGCTAAGAGCTTCCCTCTCCCCAATTCGGCTTCCCAACATCAATGCCTACTTCTTTTGCCATTGGCGCCACCTTGGTCGATGCTGCCGCCACTACTTGTTGCTTCTGGAAATAGCAACCGCCTGCTTCTTCTGCTATAGCAGCTGCTGCACTTGTTGTAGCCACCACCACCTACCACACATTTTATTGTTGCCGCCACCGTCACCTGCTGCTTTGACTTTTGATTATTAATTATGTTCTTATTTAGAACTATGGATTTTATTATATTTGTTGAATAATATGAGTGAGAGAAGGCAGCAAAGCTAAATACATCGTATGCCTTCAATATTTTATGTTATATTTATTTCATTAATGTTAGTATGATAATTTGATCAATTTACATTTACCTTATACTTTTGTATTTTGCATATTATTATGCAATCTATTATTTCAAAAAAAAAAACACAATTTATCACTTTTACTAAGATTAAATGTTAATATTGTTCCACAATTTATCACTTTTACTAAGATTTTACTAAGATTAAATGTTAATATTGTTCTTTAATAAATTTATAGGTTATGATGCCAATATATTACTTTTACCCCTTTATTTTGATTTATGCAAATTTCAAAGTGTAAGAGTTACTCGTCAAACTTCCTCAAATCTTTCCATCTCTCCTCTCGAATGTAAAATGCCCAAATACCTAATTGCGCAATTTTAAACATTACGGGCCTGTTTTGTAGACGCTTTTAAGAAGGATTTATAAATCCTGTCAAACGGCGAAAACAATCTCGTAAATCCTGAGATCCTGTAAAAATTGCAATCAAATTGATTCACGATAAATCCCGGATTTACTAAATCTTACAGTTTCGCTGATTTAAGAGGATTTATTGAAAACAAACTCTCGCGCGGCGTCCTGGCCTGTTTCATTGCACTCTTTTGTGAATCCTATGGTTTTTTATTCGCTCTTGTAATTCTCCACCATCATTCGCCACGGCTTCCTCTAACCCAATCAACTCCTTATTTGTGTGTTTTTCCTCCTCGGTCACTCACACGACGTCATTTTTTTTTTCAACTTTTCATCAGGTATGTGATGTCATCTTTTACAAGTTTTTTTTAATTTGTTTTCATGCAATATTTTCAAAAAGCTACAAAGTTGAGCTGCAAATATTGTGTAGATTATAATTTTTTGGGATGTTGGATATTTATTTATTTTTTACCTGATTTAAATATTTTTTTGGAAATTTGTAATTTTCAAGAATAATTTCATTTATAAACCTTAGAGTGCAAATCATAAATTTCTTTTGAGATGGCGATTACCAGATTTCCTCCAAGAATTGTGTAATAACTTAATGCTAATCTTTTATCTGTTTAGATCCTGGGTAATTAATATATGTATAGTATTCTAGCCGAAGTTCATTATTTCTTTTAATTAAAACTCTTTTTACTTGAATTAACTTCATATTTGAATAAATTGTTTGATTGTGTCAGTTAGGATGGTGCATAGATCTCCTCACAAGAATAATAGCAAGATGTAAGGATTAATATATAATAGGCACATAACCTATTATATATGTAAGGATTAATCTGTTTAGATCCTGGGTAATTAATATATGTATAGTATTATAGCCGAAGTTCATTATTTCTTTTAATTAAAACTCTTTTTACTTGAATTAACTTCATATTTGAATAAATTGTTTGATTGTGTCAGTTAGGATGGTGCATAGATCTCCTCACAAGAATAATAGCAAGATGTAAGGATTAATATATAATAGGCACATAACCTATTATATATGTAAGGATTAATCTGTTTAGATCCTGGGTAATTAATATATGTATAGTATTATAGCCGAAGTTCATTATTTCTTTTAATTAAAACTCTTTTTACTTTAATTAACTTCATATTTGAATAAATTGTTTGATTGTGTCAGTTAGGTGCATAGATCTCCTCACAAGAATAATAGCAAGATGTAAGGATTAATATATAATAGGCACATAACCTAGTCTAAAACATATATTGGCGCCATGATACTGTTTTCCTTCCAAATCTCAAAAAATTTCTTGTAGACATTGGAGACAAAAGGGGCTGCATGAAACACAGGTGGTAGGATAGAATTTTTGTATAGGAGTTTCTTCAAGCAACCCTGCAAATAGACTGCAAGAACAAAGATAAATGATCTCCTCACCATAATAATTGCTTTAAGACAACGCATAGATCTACCATAATAGAGTAGCACATAAACGAAGCATAATATCACAAAAGAAAATGAACACTTGTTATAACCATGAGCATTTCAACTACCATTCAATAGTATTTGATAATCTAGGAGCACTGAAGTTGAAGTTGGAGTATTAATTTGTGTGTGCGTATAGCTTTATATTCACTTAATTGATCAAGAAAGGTAGCATCTTTTCTCCCACATATTAATAATATATAAGCAGATACTGAAAAAATAGTTGTTGGAATTTATTAAAACAATCTTTCCTTTGAAGATTAGATTTCTTGATGGATTGACACCAATAAATTATCTTTATGAGCACCCTAAAGAGAATTCTAAACTACAAAAGACTTAAAAGGGCTTAACTCCACAGAACATTAATGAGCGTTAATGAAATACTTTTTAAGCTTTAATATTTTCTTGAATATTTTAATACAAAATGATGTGTAAGGCAGCAAGATTTTCCCCCTCTTAAGATTAGTTATGTTTAGCTCAATTATTTCATCTTTATTATAATATACGATGCAATAACTTAGCATTTCAAAGAAGTAGGAGATAACCAAGTATGACCACATCTGAAGACGTTTCTAGCAATGAGACTGGCACTGTCCTTAGAAAACACATCACTTTAAATATTCTCCAAATGGACTAGGACATTTAATTGATCAAGAATCATCAAATGTGTGCTACTTAACATAAGAGATGATTGCGGATAAATTAGAAAAAATTGAACAACAAAATGATATTCTTTCTTGCCAACATTCATGCTTTCTTATTAATATCTACTAAATAAATACAATAGAACTAATGAGTTGTTAATTTCGCAGTGACCATGAAAGCATTATTGAAAGGAAAATCAATTCAACAAGATAGTTCTAGCAAAAAAAAAAAACATCTCTCGATGAAGATATTTCAATTCACATGAGATTGCCAAAGGTTTCGACCAGAGTTCTGAAATGCTCTGAGGAACAAAACTTCATCCTTGTTGGGTTATTGCTTGAACAATACTTTTTGGATAATATGATAAAGAACATTGAAATGGTATACCTAATGCAATGAATCTTGTATTGGTACAAATTATACAGAAGAGATAGTGACGACACATAAGGTGTATTATCAACTACCTAATCGTAGTAATTAGGGTTAAGATGTTGAGCTGCATGTCCCAATCACGACTGATGGAATATGGGATGAGATTATTAAGGTGAGTATTTGTGCGTCAAATATTATCCAAAAAAAAAGTATTATAGGTTTAATAAAATTAATTAAAGATCTCATTACAAAAAAATATTCCAAAATGGCTAAATTTTGTAGCCACCATTCCCTCAATATGACATAATTGAGAAAATCTATGCAGAAAACATTGCAGTCGGTGCTGGCGCTCGAGGTTCGCGTAAGCCCACTACTAAATATTTTGTGGTTCGGGAGGAAACTGTGGAAGAAGTTGTTGATAATTATTATTTGCACACGATCTAACTTTTACGACAGATGAGGGAGCAAATGAGTCATTTCCAAGTATTGAGATCAGTGTTGAACCAGAAATGGAACAAATATTGCCACATAAGAGTGGAGATAAACATTTTGGGGAGTATCTGGAGAGATGTCACGAAAAAGTAGAAAACAACCTAACAAGTCTACGATGAAAAGTTTACTAGAGAAGCAAAGTGCAAATGCTACAAAAATGAGGGAGGTATTAGAACGTCATTGCAAGTACACGATGTTTGAACGGTTGGCAAATCTTGGAGGTTTTAAGAATATATCAAAAGAAATTATTGTTGTGCAAGAGGCACTGATGGAAAAAAAAATTAAATAGTAATGACTTGGAATGGAGCATTTTTACATGTGGATCGAGTATGTGCTCAGTTGTCATCAACATTTTTACGCATTTCTAGCTTGGTTGTATTAGTTTAAATTAATTCCTTACTAAGGAATATGGAGCAAACCCCTCACATTCTAGGCTTATTTATAGTGGCATAGCCACAAAAAATCAGGGAAGTTCATTTTTTAGCAATAATAACATTTAATTTGTAAATTTTATGTTTTTTGTATAAAGAAAAAAAATTCCCCTGCTCTCGTACGCCGCACGTCTTTCAAGAAACAAGAGAATATGGAAACTAAATATGTATAAAAAAAATATGTAGGTATGAATCCCAAGACAATCAGACCGTTCAAAAGAAATTGGGCGATCGGCTGAATGACTATCGTCCTTAGATATCGACAGATGGTCGCCAGACGACCAACGCATCAAAGGTTGATTAGCGTATCAAAGGACTTCACCCCTAGGAAAAACGATCGGTTGCAATCAAACTGATCACCATGTGATTCTGCCAAGGATCAACTATTAATCAAGTAAACGTAGAACGGGCAATCTACGAGGTTCCAACCAACAAGATGAGTCAACCGATCTTACTGTATTCAATATTCTTGTAACTTACTAAAAGACCCCTCCAAAATAGCTAATGATGAGGGGTTAATCTATAATTTCATAATCCCAAGGTCCTATGTCTATAAATATGTCTTCATAATAAAGGGGTTACGCACACTTTACTGTTCATTAGTTATTGGACTTTTGAGTTGATGATATGATGGGCTTCATCTTTGTAAGCAGTTTGGATGATGGCACTCCTGCATTCTTCATGTCATTCCAATTTAGATACATGATGTTTGCAAGTATATTAGTTATTCAATGAAATAATCGTGAATCCTATAACTCTGGCCCTCATGCTTCCTTCTTTGGGGTTTCATGTAGATCCTATAAGTGGAATTCAGCTAATAATACATTTTTTCCTAATGTTTTTTTTTTTCAGATTGAATAAGTAAAAATTTTGTTAGAGGACAAGCTGATCACATTGAAGGTGTGCTTTAAATGCCAATTTTTCTCTTATGAGAGGGAGTTTGAGTTTTTTTTTTTTTTTTTTGTAAATTATCTTTTATCAAAATAATATATATAATGTCGGAGTTAACCCAAACCACAATAGAAAGATAAATATTATTGTTAAACTTCGGAAGGTTACAACAGAGACTCTTTGAAATAGAAAATAAATAACAAAAAAACATATGACTCTCTAGGGTGAGAGATAGAATGACGAGTTGTCGGCTTGATAGTACCTGGAGGAAGAGTGGGTGGATGGCAGCAAGCAGGTTGGTTGGAGGAAAATTTAATTTGTTTATGTCACATGATTAGCTATTTGGACAAATATAAACAAAATTTTATTTTGGTCAAAACCTCTACTCAAAATGCGTTCACAGTCCCTCATTGTCTCGTGAACAATCAAATTTTACTGAGGATTTGTAAATAAACAAAGTCTTCAGGAATCTGGGTATTTATGGACATCATCAAAATTTTAAAGATTTTATCATTATGCAAACCTGACTGTTCCACTCCAATATTCCATGTACTATTATTGAATTTTGCTATGCAATAGAATATAATATATCTTCTGCATATTTTCTCATAAGTAACTATTGGAACCAGGACAAATTCAAACCTTATAATTATTTGCACATTTATTCTTACAAACTTCCCATATCTATGTCCATTTCTTTGTGCAATGAAGCACAACAAATACTTTCAGAAAAAGAGAAAGATCTAATAACACCAGATAAATAACAGAACTTGAACGAGAATTAAAAAAAGCTATCCTTAAAGGCTCTATATTGCAAAACCAAATGTGACTAAGAAGCAAGTCTTATTCTTGAATCATATTTTACATTTTAAGCACAGAACAAGAACTTGATAGCTGCTAATTCTTTAGAGGGGCAATCACATACATCGCCCTCGTGCTTGTTAAACCATGGATTTTGTTTCAGTTGTGTGCTTTTGCACCTAAGTTGCTGCTAAATCCTATTAATGCTATCAAATAGTTTATCAGGATTTACTAGGATTTACCTCCTAACATACCAATCAGTTTTCAGGCTTTAGCCACCTCAGGATTTGACAAAGCCTGGTCATTTCTATGATTTACTAAATCCAACTTGAAATAAATCCTACTTGCAGCCAAACAGCCCCTAAAATCATGCAAGTCGTTTACAAGATCCAGAGATCAAATCCCCGTCCAGGCAGTGAAAACTCCAAAAAAGAGGCTTAAGATTCTGTTGAAGAACAACATAAATTTTACCTTTTCCACGGTGACGACTGGAACGCTTCCTTGGAAGAAACCCTAGCGACCCGTGCCTTGGATGCTCAAATTTCCTGTGCGACATTCTGCTTCCTTACCTGTTCAGTATGGCGAAAATCACCTAAGATCTCTACGTAAGACAAAATTTAGGAAACACAAAGAGGATAAACAAATGTTACAGTGACTGTTTCTGTTAGAAAGAACTTTGCTTTCTTCCCCTATGGTGTCATGGGTTCATCAATGAAGTATTTTCGATCAAAAGCCACGTTAAGAAGCAAAATCAAAAAGGAGAAACTGTAAGGCTAGCATTATTTGAATGGAGACAAACGAACCTGATGCTCCTCGAAGACGGCGGACTTTCTCCGGCTGCGAAGCTAAACCCTAACAAGGTTATTTATGAGCGAGCGAATGCAGGATGTTATTTTAACTCGCTGACCAAAATACCCCTCGTGAAAGGCAAATTTGACGCTGTATGCCCATTTAAGCCAAATTGGGCTTGGACTGGCCATTAAACTTTATGGGGATTTACATACATTTCAAATATTTTTATTTGCACGGTGGGGATCAAAATATGAAAAAACGAGGAGACAAATTAAAAATTAAATTAAATTAATTAAAAATTAAATATTTTTCCTAATATTAATATAATTAATTAATTTAAATTTGATTTTGTAAATATTTATCTAAATATATTTTCTTAATATTTTATTATTAATATAAAAAAAAAGTTTTGTGGAAGTTGTCAGTCGCCGGAATCAGAATCTCTTCACCCACTTCAGAGGGGCATTTTAATTTATATATATATATATATATATTTAAAAAAAATTATGGTAACGATACATTTTATATTAATAGTATAGTTTATAATAATTATTAAGAATAAGAAATTTATGAAATTAAAATTTTTAAATTTTGATTTTTTTTAAATATCCTTATATTTTACAATTCAATTAATATTTCCAAAGCCAAACAAACACTACTCAATCCTTCATTTTCACGGACTAAGGATATGTTTAGAGCAGTTGCAGTTTCTCAGTTTTCAGTTGCAGCTTAGCTGTCCTAAGGAGTTGCTACAGGGAAATTGGTTGGTTGTTTGTTGCAGTTGTTTGAAAACATTTGTGGACGGATGTTTCTGGACAAATGATCATTTTGCCCCATATTTAATAATGTTGTTTGTAACAGAAATGTAATAGTCTTATATTTGATACATAATATTCTAAATTAGTTATTTACAAAACGAATACAAATGTTCATCTGTTTCTTAAATTTGTACTCAAATATAAAAATTCAAAATAAAAACCTCAGCTGATATTTTTCATTCTTATCATATCTAATCTATTAATCGTGAATTGTGTAAATGCACCCATTCTGTAGTTCACAAATTTTGTGTGAGAAAATAAAATACTCTCTTTGAGTTGTTTGGAAGGTGAATATGCATAAATTTCCAAAGAAATAATGTGCTACAAAAAAATAGTATTTTTTAACTTCGAGCAACCAGTGAGCTTTGCCCATTTAGATTTCATATTATTTCAAGGATCTTTTGTTGTAATTATGTGATAACTAGCACACATAATTACTCAAATCTAGGGTTACATCAATGCAATGTGAGTTGCAATATTTAATAGCAATAGATCCTATTAACCTGCATCTAAACATTACAAAGCTCAACAAAGAGATTTTTAAGGTTATTTTGTGGTAAATCAGAGAACCTCAAAACAAAGCATAAACTTCTCCATCAAAAACAGTAGTAGAGAGTGAAAAACAGCCTGCGACGCACTCCCGACGCACTCTCAAACGGCCGTAGTTTGCAGCCGCTCCCCTTGACTCAATGCTGATGCACTCCCAAATGGAGCCTAAATCATATATTAAGGGTCTGTTTGGGGCAGCTGCAACTTATCCAGATTATCCAGATAAGCTGTTTATCCTGATAATCTGTTGATAAGCAGCTGATCCGGATAAAATTTTTTGTTGTTTGGTTTGTGCATTTGGAAAACAGCTGATTCTGAACAAATGACCAGTCTGCCCCTATTTTGAAAAAACTGTGTAACTGTTTGGTTTGTGCGTTTTTGTAAATAGCTGATCTTCCAAAATTAAAATGAGTGTAATGGAAATCAATTAAGAAAATATAAAGTACACAAGTTGAAAATTTCATAACTTCAATTAAAAAAATGTGTTTTGATAACCGTTCTTTATATCAAAGAGTTGCTAAACATACCAAGCTCAATAAAAAATTTGTATACTCTCCTATAATGATCAAGTTTGGAAAATGTTCAATTTAAAGAATGATATATGATGACTGAAATAAAAGTACATATTTGTTAGATCCACCTTAATCCTTCAAGTGTAAGAAAATAGTAAAAATGTTTGCAAACCTAGCTCTAACGAAAGTTTCATATTGAATTTTTACAAATCTAAGGAGATGAAAGATTAAAAAAATAAAATAACAAATAATGCACAAACAAATCCAAATGAGAGAAAAAAAAGCCATCCTAAGGAGAGGAAAGAACAAATTTTTTTCTAAAAAAATACAACAGTTTATAGAGCTTGAGCCGAGAGAAATGGGGGCAAGAAGCAGGCGAGTCGGAGGAGGAGAGGAGATACTGAGTCTTCGGCGCAGGTGCTCCGCCCGTTCTCTAATCGTGTGAGAGGAGAGTCGATCGGTGCGAGAGGAGTGTTGTTTTTGCGAGATTTATATATACCAGTTGATGTGGCATATATATAAATCAAACAGGAGAACGTTCGACAAAATGAAAAATATAACGAGAAAAATTACACCAGAAAAGAACAACACAGCGGCGGAACACACAGATTTACGTGGTTCGGCAAATTACCTACGTCTACGGAGTTGCAGAGAATTTTAGTACTTGATGAATTTACACCAGTCGGTCAACTTGACTTACAAGAGGAATCTCTCACCCTCACTTCATTGCTCTCTCTTCTTCTCTCTCTTTTCTTCTCTCTCTACACCGAAATACACCGAAGAAACTTTACACTGAGATACAACGAATAAAATAAACTTAAAAGAGAAATAAACCTAATTTCTCTTCAGCCACAGGCCACCAAGAAGAAGCAAAGGGAGAACAATACTCTTCTTCTTCTTTCTTCTTCCTTCACCGCAAGGAACTATCTCTTGCACTTCTCTTCCTTCTATCCCGAGGAAGCCCAAAGAAGAAAACCGTGACTACTAAACCCAAGGAGAGTCATCCGAAGCTTTTATCACGAACAGGAGTGAGCGAAGAGATGTTTCACTTCACAAAAGAGGAAGTTGTGAGTGGTTATTTGTGAAGAGGTGTGACTCTTCAAAGCAAAGTAATCCCCCAAGCATAGTGGACCGGGCTCCACCGTTTCTGACAAGGAGAAGAGGAGATCGGTTCGATCGAACGCTTAGGCGAGAGGAGGAGGAGAGGAGATCAGTTGATCGGTGGAATGCTTGGGAGAGAGGAGATCGATCGAGCAGTTACGGCTAGGGGTGTAAATGAGCCGAACACGAGCGAGCTCGGCTCGTTTATATTTCGAGCTCAAAAAGTGTGTTCGTGTTCGGCTCGTCGAACACGAGCTGTTCACGAACAAAGAGTCATTTTAACAACCTTAATCATGCAGTCATAAGACAATAAGGGTTTGAGCAAGATTTAAAAATTATTATTTATATTAAAACAGCATTTGAATCTAATTTAATAATTTTTATTTTATTTTCTCAATCAATATTTTAATTGGTTATAAATCTTTGTAGTCTTGTAGTCAATTAGATTTTCTTAAAATACTACTTAATACATAAACTTGATGAGTAGTATTTCGAGCCAAAACGAGCCGAACACGAACTAACACATCTTAGTTCGTGTTCGACTAGTTAACTTATCGAACGAAATTAACGAGCCGAACACGAGCTGTTCGCGAACAACGAGACGTTTTGACAGCCCTAGTTACGGCAGAGAGCGAGGCGAGGGCAACGAATGTCTTTCGCTCGATCGAAATGCGGTTCACGGGGTCATACCCGCGATCCGCGTCTAAGAGAAATTAGGAAATTACATGTTAAAAAAGCCCATAAAATGCAATATTCAAACAGCCGGTGGCGTTTTCAATACGCCACTGTCGTGAATAAGCCTCCCCAAACGCACCTAACTCCAACAACTTTTTAATCTTAAATTATGAAGAAAACATCATTTCATTGTTTAAATAGAAAAAAAAAAAAAGTTTACTATTTGAGCTCCTCAGCTTGGTAGACAAGCTATGAACTAGTTTGATTCAACTCATATTATTTAGATTTAAAATTTATAAATTAATAAATATATTTTTAAATTAATATCATTTATAGAACTGTCTTATATAAAAATTTTAACCATTTAATTGATAATAGAAGTGATTTAAAATGTAAATTGAATTGGTTGGTTTTATATAACTAGTACCGATTCAATGCAAAAATTATTCTTGAGGCTATCCAGACCGCTCGTATATCTAATTCAAGAAACCAACTGAATCGGCCTACTCCAGTTAGAGGTATAAACGAGCTGAACATGAGCTGAGCATAGGCCAACTTGTGTTCGGCTCGTTTATATTTCGAGCTCAAAAAGTTTATTCGTGTTCGGCTCGTTTGTCGTTCATGAACAAAGAGTCATTTTAACAACCCTATTCACGTAGTCATAAGATGTTAATGATTGAAGCAAGGTTTAAAACATCATTTGAATCTAATTTAATAATTTTGTTCTATTTTCTTAATTAATACTTTTAATTAAATATAAATCTTTGTAGTCTTGTACTCAGTTAATTTTTTAAAAATTACAAATATATATATATATATATAATTAGTAATATTTCGAGCCAAAACGAGTCGAACACTAACGAACAAATATTGGTTTATGTTGTTCGTGTTTGGCTCGCTAACTTAGCCGAACAACAAGCCGTTTTGACAGCGCTAAATCCAGTCAAATTTTTAAAACTATGCAATTAATCATATTTTGATAAATATCCTAATCACTTGCTACTTTAAAGTGATATGCTTCTAAATTCTTTTGGGATTAAAATAAGTGAATAACATCTAAACATGCTTGCTCATAATAAATGTAATAAAATGTATTTCAACATTTTTAACAAGGCAAAACAAAAGATAAATATAAAAAGTATAATCACAATATCTATAAATCAATACATTATAAAGTTTATGTAACAATGAATCAAATGATTGTAATACAATAAAATGCTATCATAATATTATGACTCACAAAATTCTAAGATGAATATAATAATATAAATCAATATTTATAACACATATCAATGACAAGCATTAGATTATTTCATAACTAATTGGCTATGAGACAACAAAATTTAAGATAAATATACATCGTAAATCAATAGTTATAGCACATATTAATGATAAACATCACATAATTTCATAGATAATCATTTATATTACTTTAATAGTTGCAATAAATAAAAGTAATTATAATATTTTTTGACAAAAAATGAATAAAATATAAATTATTATGATGTTAGTGGGCACATTGCCTTACAAGTAACTAATCTATAACATTCACTATATAAACTGCATTAACATTACACTGCACAATTTTTCCCATTTAAAAGCCTTTGATTTTTTTAGAAGTTCGCTATTTAGCTTCACTAATGAGGTATTAAAATAACTTTATTTAATTCATTAAGAATCTCAAGAGGGACATATGTTCTAATTGGATATATATTTTAAATAAGTACATGTTGCTAATAATATTTTATATGTATGGATATATCTTATGTGCTTCCATGTTCTTTTAACATCTTCCTCCAAGCATTTATCCAAATCTATCTTATGTAATTTCATGATTTTATGAGAAACTAATTGCCTTTGAGCATGGTATCATTAATTTAATATGTTAATTTGTTTAATTGTAGTTTAATTGCACCTAAAAAAATTAATGCATTCATTAGAATATCCAAGCATATTTTTTTCATTATCAAAAACAAGAGAATGAACTTTGAAACTCATGAGGCTAGCACATCAAAGTAGGGTTAATAACGGACTTTCAATATCATTAGCATTCCCCTTATCCACTCACAATCTTTCACATTTTGCTTGGTTGAACATTTAAAAAAGGGATTGTAGTAAGGATTTAAGTTATTTTCTAGAATCTTGCATAAAAGATTTTACTGGTAAAGACAAAGAAGCTAATAATTTTTTAGAGAATTAACGTAAACAAACACATTTTGAAATTGTATATAATATGTAGGATCCTAAATTATTTGGGAAGTGAAACATTAAATTTTTTTTACTTCAATAATAAATCTCATCAAATAAAAATGGAGAAATAAAAAAATGAACACATAAAAGGACAAAATGTATATACTTTAGAATAAAATTTGACCACAAAGTTAGCATCTTATAGGTTCATCTTACACTGGATTCATCTTTGTATCTTCATGAAACAAAAGAAAACAAAAAAAAGAAAAATAAAAGAGAAAAAAGAAACACCAAAATGACATAAATACACAAAAATCCACTTTTATCTCAAAAGAGAATTCGCTCTAACTAAACTTTACTGTTGGCGTCCTCAAAGTAGCAACATTAGACCTGAAGTTCTTCTGCAAGAACCTATACAAATTATTGATCAACTACTTCCTAAAACACCCACAACTTCTGTTAATATATAATTCAAAATTTCAACCTCATTAGTATTAGCTACAAACACTTTAATCACATCAATAATAGTGCTCACATAGTCTTCTCTATGCATGTTATGTTGATCCTTATAGCCATATTGAACCAAGTATCTATAAAGTCCCTCGGATCAAAGCTTTATCGTAATGTATAGTTTTCGAGGAAGAACAACCCAAATTGGGAGGATTTTTATAATCACAAGATTTGTAATCAATCGAATGGTGGAGTTTCATTGATGAGACCAATACATAAGAAACACACTTTTGAAACTAGAGTGCTATTTCCAACTAGTCAATTGCATTCTTCAAGAACCATCGTTCTATGTTCTTGTGTTTGCTCTTTTTTACTCCTTCCATATGTTAATGAAAGAATCACAAGGCAAAAGGAGGAGATGGAAAATGGGACACAACCACCTTGCACCATTTTGTTAAATAAGCAGCTCCTTTAGATATCTTGATCCTAAGAAAAATGAGCAAGAATGTTAATAATAACTTGATATTTTATCTCATATCACTAATAAATGATCATCACATGCGCTTGATAGCTTATCGGTTAATGATGTGTAAAATGTTAATTTTCCTCCAATTTAAATTTTAATATTATCATTTCAAATGAGATATCTAAAATAACCCTTCTCTTTAACAACATTCTAGTATATTTAGTGGCATACCTGATTTCATAAATTTTGTAAGATTATTTAGTAATCAAGCGAAATTATCAAAAAAAATTTCAATGAATGTCTCCAGTTAATTTAGAGTATATAAACGTTCAATTTGGTCAAATTCAACATGGGTTCATACGGTATTAATTGACGAAATAAAGGAATAATTAAAAAGACTATTACAATGACTTTCATATGCCATCAATTTTTTTTAATTTATTTTTCCCGGTCCATAAATGAATAAATTATTATAAAAATTGAAGAAACTTGATCCACGAGTAATTTTCATGTTATGGTGCCCAATCAATAATATGATATTGAGTCTCACCCTCTTGCTCATTAAAGGTCCACACAAGAACAAGTTGACAAGCCAAACATGAGTAGCTCACGAATACAAAGCTGAGGATAGCTCATGTTGCATAATGTGCTATTTTTTTCTTACATTAGAATAATTATCTTAAGGGAAAAAAAAAACAAGCATATAATGCAAAGTTCATTAGCACCAAAAAGCTTCCATCACTTCTTTTGATTTATATGAAATAAATAGAAAGTATAATGAGTTGATAGAGCATTAAGCACACATGGGTAGAGTAAATTAATATATGTAGCTAGCCTTGCAACTGGAACAATCATTTTTTCCTTGTAGTTCATGCGCTGGCGCAGCAAGGAGTGCGGTGCAAAGGTTCCACCTAAATATAAATGTCGAGAAGAAGATTAATGAACTGTGCATTGATGTTTCAACTTCAGGTTGTGATGAAGCTGTGCAATAGTGTTTTTTAATTATGTACTTTGGAGCAAAACAAGCTCTTATAACTAATTCAGACAAAAATTTACTAAGAATAACAGTAATTCTCAACATAATAATATAGTTGTTATTTGGTTTTGATCATGTATTATTATTATAATAATTATGAAACCACTGACCCCTCAATGTGATAGACATAGAGTCTGTTTGGTGCAGTTGCAGCTTCCCAACTTTTCAACTGCAGTTACGTTGCCTCAGGAAGTTGCTGCGGGGAAGCTGACTGTCTGTTTGTTGCAGCTGTGTGAGAACAACTATGAAACTGCTGTTTTTGTAAAAATGAACATTCTGCCCCTCTTCAGTAAAGTTGTTTAAAACAAAATATAAAATAAATTTTATATTAAATAAATTATTTCTTAAGCGATAAATTTACATTAATAAATAATTAAGTAGTTTTAATAATTAAGAAAATTTATATTTTTATCAAATAATTAAGAACATAAAAATATATTTATAAATTAATTAATTGATCGATAAATAACAATATATAAATTTGTTTAGTTATGATTAATTTGAAATTAATTAATTAATCATTAATTGTTAATAAATTTATATCTTAAAAATTGCACTTAATGTATTTTTGGAATATATATTTTGTTCTGCCCCAACCATCTGATAAGAGATATTTTACATATAATCGATGCTAAAGTGCAAGTGTTTTACATATAATCGATGTTAAGTATGACATGCAAGTTTAAAACTAGGGAAATACCGGCAGGTGCAACCACCACAGTTTATTAGTTCAAAAGATATAATAATTCAATATTAAATTTGAACATCCTATAAACGTGCAACTACTACTTCCATATAAACCATTATTTTTGCTTCTAAAAAGTGAATTTTAACTTTTTATGCATAATCAAGGTTGTATACATGTAAAAATAGAAGTTTATGCATTAGATACGTAAATACATAGGAATTCCGTCGTATGTATGTAAATCTTCAAAAAAGCAAATGAAGAGGTGTAGTATGACACATCAAATTGAGAACTGGAACTGTTTGCAGGTTAAAGATTAGTGAAATCGATAGTTTTTCTTTAAGTTCTGGAGCTGATTCATGCTCAGATTCTTAGGTATGCAGCAACCGCTACCAAATTAAAAAATTATACAAAATGGCTCAACCATCCCTGAAATACCAGAAAATAAACATAAAACATAAATAACTTTTAGCCTCTTATAAGCAGGTTTACTTTGACATTTATAAAAGCACACAAGTCATAGTAAGAGCTTGAAAGGAAAATATAAGACACTCCTTAAAATGAACATGTGAAGTTTAGAATTGTACCTTAAGATTAACAGGTTATCGCCATATTTATCATGCTATGATGTGCAACTTCTATCCACAAATTCAATTTATCCAAAGAGGTGCTAGGTGCATCCTAATATTGCTTGTTTAAGCCTATTATATACATAACTAACCCACTCAACAAATAATTCAAGCACAGCACATCTAGGAAACATACTATTAAAACGACACAACTGTGAACCATAAAAAAATATGCCATCTAGAACACATCCAGTACCAGCATGAATACAGATCATGCAATAGAAAGACAACTATTCACCAAATTCAGAATAAAACTAGCAGCAATAGATCATTAATTGAAGCTATTCAAATGGTTACCCTTATTCATTTGCAGGTTGAATTGGAGGAAAGGGCAGGCTGATTAAAAAAATTTGAGCAAAGCAAAAAAAAATGACTGATGATGCGAACTCACACATGCAGTAAGGTGGCATGGAACACTATGTTCCCAATGGCAAGTATCATATTTGAGATGTGAAGAATGCTAAATCTTTTCTCAAATCATTGCCTTAAAGCATTTACAAGGGATAGCTTTACAATTGAACCGAAAGATACCATGAAAAATGCTGCAGCTATGAAAAGAGAGAACTTATTGCAAATAATCTTACATTTGTCTGCCCCCGTTGATATTTACAACTATAACAAGTGCAGGTATGACTCAAATTTCATATTCTTTAGCATCAACAACCTGCAATTTGTGCCCCTTTAGCTCTCCTAACACAATATTAAAAGAAGAAAAGGAAGATTTGCATACATTTGTTCAATTCTCTTACATTTACATGGGTAACACCTAAACTTTAAATTTTACAAATATGCTATGTTATCTATGCAAAAATAGATGTATTTCATGTTCGAAAACTTACATTAACTAATATCTTAACATGTAAATACATAGGAATTGGCTGGTACGTACGTAATTGCTCCAACAGGAAAATCAAAGTATAAAATAAGTAGTACGAACGAAACATGAATACTTAGGGCTGTCAGCACACTTTCTCTCAGCTGTTCTCCATTCTTTTATATCTAAAATAAAGAATAGATTCAAATTATAATTTAGTTGCAAACATCAGATATTATGTAACACTCATATTCAATTCCATACTCAACGGTAAACTCAGATTCAATTTTATTTTATATTCATAAATGTTTTGGCGTAAACTCATATTCAGATTCAAATATAACAAAATTAAATATAAAATCATATTGCAAAATGCAAAACATTTTGCATTTAATCCATCATTTGAATAATATTCATAAAAATAAATTTTTTGAGAAGGATAAATCGCCATTAGAGATGATAAAGGGAAATGAGAGATCGCCGGATTGAAAACGGGATAATCCTTGAAGGGGGCAGAGAATAGAGAATCCAGAAAGAAAAAGAGAAGCACCTTCTCTCTTGCTCTCTGATGGTGGGAACGAAGGCCGGTATAAGCATACTTCTCTCCTACTCTCCACCGTCCCGACGAACGCCGCTTACAGCAGGGACAAAAAACGCAGCTCACAATCGGGACAAACGCCGCTTATAGTGGGATGTGCATCGCTGAGGCGCAGATCGACACGATACCCTCTCGCTCTTGCTCTCGCATAATAGGACCGGATGGTATCCTCAGCCGCCGTGGAGGATCAAGCAGGGAGGGGCTTCGAAGGCAAGGAAGGGGCTTCGGCTCAATATGTTGCGATTCAGGGGTATTATCAAACGTTCCCCACAAACGCGGGAAGGAAAGCTGGGCCTCGTGGTCGATCCCGAGGTTGGCTTTCCGCCCTCTTTAGCTTCCTTCGGCCGTAAAGTTGGGAGCCAAACGGAAAAGTTTCGCGGTTTAGGGTTTAGGGTTAAAAAAGCGCCCCAAACGGAGCCATAATTAGATGATTAATTCTTGTATAAGCTTAATTAGAGCTGTAGATTAGTTAATAAATTAGTTAATATTGAATTAACAGTATTATATTCTATAAATAGTTCTATCTGGAGTATATTAAAGAATGTAAAATAAAGTAAGCTTCTCTCCTTTCTCTGATTTCTTCATGTCTTGAATCCAATCTAATGGCCACATCCTGGGCACTAAAGTCATCCTTTCTGCAATAGAATATTGAAGGGCTGTAGCTTTATAAAGTCCACACAGACAATTATATAAGATGTTGGTCTACTTTTACACAAGTATTTTGGAAATCAAAACCTTCAATAATTTTTTACAGATTAAGAGCTTTATCAAGACTTCAATTAGCCTATCATTTCTTCATTAATTTTATCAGCCCAAGATTCCCTTTTCTTTCAGAATCTTATATATTTTCCCTCATCCAAAGCTAATTATATATAAAATGGAGGCATTAAGATTATTGATTGTAGACATCACATAAGTCTCAAATACCTTCAAAACTTTTTTGGACCATTATCCTATGTAGCTATTGGTCAGAATTATTGGGATTAGAATATCATAAGAAGGATGATCATTTATGAATAATGATAAAATCACTTTTAAATCTATCAACATATGATAACTTTTTGCTCTTAGTTGAGGTGCATTGGAGTCTAAAAGGATGATGCACACCACCTCTTTGGAACAACATATACGCTGTTGTGAAAAACGACGACAATAAAGCGAAGAACCGGATCGAGAAAAATTGCAAAACATAGAACAACAGTGAAAACACACAGATTTACATGGTTCGGCAAATTGTCTACGTCCACGGAGTTGCAGAGGATTTTATTACTTCGAGGATTTACACAATCGACCACCTTAACGATTACAAGAAACTCTCTTTCTCTCTTCCTCTCTCTCTCTCTCTCTCTCTCTCTCTAACCGAGAGCTACAGGAAGAAGAAGAAGCCAAGAACCAAGCTTGTGTTTTTTGTCCCATAAGCACACAGGAGAGCATAACCATTGAACTCCAGCCATGCCCCTTTTAATCGTTAATTTTGTGGCCCATTAAGGAACAACTTTTTAATTAGTGAATTCCAAATTAGGAGCCTTTAATTAGCGAGTTTCAAAGAAAGAGGCGGAGGAGATATGGAGAAAACAATTTTAACCAATCTTAATAATTATTGCTTTCCTCAATCTACCAACAGAAGGAAAGAGGGAGAATCAATAGAAGAAGGAAGGAATCAAATAAAATTTAATTAACTTCCATAGATGTCAAAATTGCCAAATCAAATTGTGGACCGGGCTCCAAAATACCTAACAATTCTCCCACTTGGAGACTGGGATACTGGCTGCACAATCTATGGTTGCATCGCCCTTTTCCTCAAATGAAATATCCCTCACCTCTGCACAACTTCTGTTTCTCAAAAGTAATACCCTCAGTCAATATATCAACATTAACATAGTATTGTACCTCCAAGCGCTTTCCTGGGTTACTCTTGTATCTGCTAACAACTCTCACTGCATGGGCAATATTCTGCCTCAGTTGTAAGCCCTTTTTAACAAGCCCAGTCGTGTACCTTGACCCAAGAAAAATATGTTGAGATTTTCATATATATTTTATACTATTTTTAATGATATTGCACTTTAAAGAAATATATTTTTGATGTTTTGTTGCAGGAATGATAAATTAGGGTCATTGGAGCAAAAAAAATGCAAAAAGGAGCGAATTTGGAACGAAAATGACCAAAATGTGGAGATTTGAACTAGGTCGCCGACTGCGCCCTCGACCCCGCCAACGGCGAGTTTTTCCCGAGGCTACATGAAAAAATTCTTCAGAAGTCCGCCGACGGTGCCCTTGAGGCCGTCAGCGGTTATGCCTACTCAAGCTTTGAATAAGGCCAAATTTTGAAGGGATGTTTAGGCAACACTTAAGAAAGCTCATACACAACTTTAATAGACTATTTTGGCCGAAAATTAAAAGTGGGGGAGAATCTAGAGAGGGAAGGAAGTGCTTGAGAGAGTTCCTATAGGTTAGAAAGGTTCCAATATTGTGAGGAATTCTTTGAGAGATTGTAAGAGTGGAGGGAAATTGAGATTTTTTCCACCTTGCTGCTTCGAAGAGAAATTCTGTGTGCTGTAAAGAAAGGAAGAGATTCAGAGGAACTTTGAGGAGTGTTCTTTGGGGAGAAATTAGAGATAAGTTATTTACTTACTGTAGTTTGTATGACTTTGATTTTATATATGAATTTCGAGTTTTGTTGTGTTTTCCCCATGAGATCTGAGTAGTTTTCTCTGTTTTTCTCCTTGTCTCGAGATTTGTGAAATGGTGATTTGAATTGGTGAAGCAAGAAAATGTTTAAGAAATTGTGATGATCTTTTTACTTCGATCTTAATTGACTTTCAATCTAGCAAATTAATTTGTTAAAATATGTTGAGTTTTACAACTAAAGTGAAGATTACATCCAAGATTCAGGGAGGTCAAAGCCCTTGGAAGTTGGGTGCAAATAAATAGGAAAATAATATTATCGAACGTAGAATTGGAGATTTTAGAGTGACAGACTAAAATTCCCAATTCGGTCCTATCGTTTGGGTGCTGAAGTGTAGATATTAGCACTCAGGTGAGGGGAACATGGGAGCTCCGAAGTGAGAGCCGGTATCCTCCCAGCCTAGCCACAGATTCAATAAACAAGCGTAGGATTTGTCAATATTCTTTATGTCTGGACCAAAGAGTAAATAATAAGTATGCTCCTATTTGACACAATATAAATTGAACTAAATCAATTTATCCATTCACTATAATTTCTTGACAAGAAGAAGGATGCTTTCTTATATATTGAATATCACAATTAAACCCTCATTAGTATCATTAGTTATTTAATAGTTATTAAAATTACATACTTATTTCAATTGCCTATTAGTGATAGATAAACAAATTGAACTTCGTTGTTGTGATTAAAGTATTGCTTTTCTAAAATCTTAGTTCGCAATTCTAAATCACTCCTCGTGGGATCGATATTTAGGACTCCATTAGAGCCCTATATTACTTGAGCGATACATATACTTGCGTTGATAAGTGTGACTTTACAATTATTGAATATTTATTACATCGATATTTATCTTATATTTTAAGCATATAAAAAGTCGTTGTCATACCTCTTACTGTCATCCAACGCAACCTTCACCCGGTACACCCACTTGTTGTGCAATATCTTCTTCCTTGGTGGAAGTTCTGCCAGCTCTCACTTGCTCGAATTTTCATCTTATTTTCATCTTACAAGACTTACAAGATTTCTTCATAACTCTGTGGTTCTCCACCATCTATCCGTACAAGGTCCGGTTTTCTTGCCTTCGGCGCTCTGTCACTTTTCAGGAAACTAACTTTATTTTGCTTCCCCATAATTCATCTTTGGCTATGTGTCTACGCCTGAGTAAACCTATTGTCATATATAGTGTGTCAGTTTTCTTACCCTGAGTCAGTACTAATGCTTCTTTAGTAATCTTCCAGGTATTTTCTGAGAACACTACTGAATGACCACTCTCATCGAGCTGCCAACAGAAATGAGGTTTTTCTTCAATTCAGGAACGTGCCCGACTTTTTGCAAAATCCATTTGCTTTTGTTAGGGAGTGCAATATCAACGTCTCTCACCTCCGCCACGTCCAGAGCTTTTCCATCAACCAAATATACCTTCCCAAAGTTACCTTTAACAAAATTTCGTATCAACTTCTGGTGTGAAGATATGGAAGGAAGCACCTGAATCCAGTATCCAGTCATCAATGGAACTGTGAACTGCCAGAAATAGTGCACCATGTATCTCTTCAATTATCACAGTTGCGCTATCATTCTCCTTCTTCTTAGGATTATCGCAGTTCCTATTTATGCGACTAGCTTTGCCACAATTCGAGCAGGTTGCTTGCTGACTAGACTTTGATTTCAATCTTCCTTTGTTTGAGTTTTTGTCTTGTGATCTCTCTCTGGAATCAACAATCAGTGTCGAACTTGAACCCGAGGTCTTGTCATAATCTTTCCTGCGCACCTCCTAAACTAAGATAAAATCACGAATATCATCATATTTCAGTTTAGATTTACCTGCAGAACTGCTAACTGTCATCCTTATGGCTTCTCAGCCATTTGGTAATGAGCTAACAATATCAAGACATGTATCTCATCATCAAAATCAATTTTAACAGATGATAATTGATTTGTGATAGTATTGAAATCATTCAGGTCTTGAGTAACATACACACCTTTCACCATCTTCAAGTTAAATAAATTTTTCATCAAGTGTACCTTGTTATTCGTCGATGGCTTTTCATACATACCTGATAAAGGCGTCGAGAGATCTACAGTAGTCCTCTCATTTATGACGTTATGGGCAACAAAACTTGATAGGGTTAATCTTATAACCCCTAGAACCTGTCGATCCAACATATTTCATTCTGTCTCGACCATCTTTTCCGACTTCTTTCCCAATAACGGAACGTGAAGTTTCTTCCCATAGAGGTAGTCCTCTATCTACATCCTCCAGCAACCAAAATCTGTGTCATTGAACTTCTTGATCCCTGATGCCATCACTTCGTGTCCGCCCATTGTTTTCTTTCAGCCTCGAACCAAAACTCTGATACAAGTTATTGTGAAAAACGACAACAATAAAGCGAAGAATCGGATTGAGAAAAATCGCAAAATAGAAAATAACAGCGGAAACACATAAATTTACATGGTTTGGTAAATTGCCTACGTCCACAAGTTGCGGATGATTTTATTACTTAGAGGATTTACACCGTCGAACACCTCGACGATTACAAGAAACTCTCTCTCTCTCTCTCTCTCTCTCTCTTTCTCTAATCGAGAGCTACAGGAAGAAGAAGAAGCCGAAAACAAGCTTGTGTTTTTGGTCCCGTATGCACAGATGAGAGCATAACCATTGAACTTCAGCCAGATCCCTTTTAATTGTCAATTTTATGGCCCATTAAGGAAACAACTTTTAATTAGCTGCCTTTTAATTAGCGAATTGCAAATTAGGAGCCTTTAATTAGCGAGTTCCAAGGGAAGCGGCAGAGGAGATATGGAGAAAGCAATATTAAACAATCTTACTTAATATTGTTTTCCTCAATTTAATAGCAGGACGAAGGCGGGAGAATCAATAAAAGAAGGAAGGAATTAAATAAAATTTGATTAACTTCCATAGAAGTCAAAATTTCCAAATCAAATCGTGGACCGGACTCTGCAACACCCAACAATACCCTTCATATAGAGGATGATTGCAGCCTGCAAACGGGGAATAATGCATTACCTATACACAATAGTTGAGAACCACTCTCAAATAATGTTTTGAAACTTGCAAAGAAAAAGAAGAAAAGTGAATTTTCCTCCTCCAAAAGATATTTATTCTTGGAGATAAGGAGAAGATTTACTTATTTTTGTGATATTTTAAAGAAGTTCTAAACTTTTTTTGGCAATTTTCTACATCAATTTAAATTAAAACAACATTCTAAAACCTTATAAATAAATAGATACATGTATTTGTGATAAAAATTCAGCTTTGAATGTTTCCTATGAGATTCATTATTGAGACAAATAAATTCTGAAATCACCATAGCAGTCATTTGGTATGTGGTTGAGTGCTCGTGCACACTTGATTGACCACTTATGTGCAAGCTTAGGCATGCTTGAGCTAATCACTTACATTTGTGCATCTGCATGTTGACTTGCCTGGTGCAAATGGGTGCTAGCGGAAATAGCCTAGCCTAGCCTAAGTCCTAATGTACCTACTCCATAATTTTTTAAAATTTGGACTCAAACATTGACATGCTTGTTGACAACAGCAGAAAATACCAGCGATTAGTTAAGGAGCTATATGGACTCAAACATTGACATGCTCGTAATCAAATGGAGAAGTTCGGCAAGAGGAATCCCATTCGCCGAATTTAGTTCAATTCTAAGATCACCAAAGCATTTAAATGATGAATAAAAGATATATAATCAAAGAATTATCATGGACTATCTCATAGTGTTTCATGATTTTAGTTAGATTTACCATAAATATCCCTCTCAAAACCATGACAATTCTTAAAGCATTAATATCTCACTCCATTGTTATGAAATTTGTAGCATGCAGTAATGATTATATCATGTATTAATTAATGTTTAAGTAAGAGCAAATTTGGACAATTATACATGAATTAGTTTTGATAACTATAGCTGTATATTTTTTTTTATTTAAAATATATTCTCTATTTTCATATTTTCCTATAAACGAAACAAATAAAATCAAAACAAATGTAAACCAAAATAAGCCGAATGATAGCTAATAAAGATTGTCAAAGTTTTCAGGCGAGGAATTCTATCTCCAACGAAGCTGAATTTACTTATAACTGTTTTTGTTGGTCTCCGCCATCCCTCTTCATGGCTTTTAAAGCTGTACGCTACAAAGCCCATTTAGCACAAACCATGGGAAGTGATAAAAGAAGCAAACATAAGACATTCAGTTCATTTATCATACTGGTTGAGTGTGTAGCTTCCCCATCATGAGGTTGCGGTTAGGGTTGTAAATGAGTCGAGTTTGAGCGAGCATAGATTGAGCTCAAAAAGTTTATTCTTGTTCCGCTCGTTTGCTTAGCGAGTCGAATAAGAATTGTTCTGATAGCATTAGTCACACAATCATAGAACTTTAAGGATAGTGGTGAGATTTAAATCTTATTACTCATAATAAAATATTCATTTAAATAGAATTTAATATATATTTTCATTTTATTTTTTAATTAATAATTTTAATTGAGTATAAATCATTGTAGCTTTTAGCCAATTAAATTATTTAAAAATAATACTCATTAATTATATAAATAAATATATGTAAATAATTTAATTATTTCGAGTCAAATCAAGCCGAACATGAACAAACCAAACATTGTTTGTGTTCGGCTTATCTATAAATGAATCAAGGCCCCTAAGAGCTGCAATAAAATGAAAGATTTGATCTTAGCTTACTAAAGTATCACTTGTTAAGAAATTTGAACTTAAGATGAGTGCAAACATTGTATTTTGATACCAATTTATATTTTCCAATAATTTTAACTTTTATTTTTTGACATGGATATAGGACTTCTTGTGCGGCATAAGGAAGCAAGTTGAAATTCTATAAGAATGGGAGCAACTAGTGTCATGAATAAAAATGATAGCAGTGCTCCGAAATAAAAGTTGAAAGAACTTAAGAGTATTTTTTAAGCATTTACATTCGTACCAGACAGTTTTTTATGTATTTACGTATCTACCGCCTAAATTTTTATATTTTAACATCACATGGCAAATACCATTAGGGGCATTTATATAAATACCTCCAAATTCTAATGTTTCTTACTTATTTGACGCCTAAAGTTCATTTTAATCTTCCACATCATATAAAAAGAAAAAAAACCACAATTTTAATTTTTAAAAGGTAAACTACATCTTTTCATGTATAGATAAGGTGGTATATATATAAAAATTGAAGTTTTTGTGTTAGATATGTAAATACATATGAATTGAATGGTATGTTAAAAGAGAAATGCATCATTTTATGTACACATTTATGAAACCAAAGTTTGATAAACATAAATTTTAAAGTTCAGATATTAGATATATAAATACATATGAATTGTGTACTACATGTGCTATGTTTTCATAGGTTTTTTTTTTTTTTTTCAGTATCAATTTTAAATACACCAGGCTGCTTTTAATCTATCCGTATGTTAGAGTTATTATGACCATAATATGAAGAATTCAAATATGACCACAATCCTACAAATCTAAGATTACCGAAGTTCTGCGACGACGAATTTTATGATCTCTAATGAAGTTGAATGTTGTCGAAGGAGGCTTAAGAGGAATTTCCTCTATCTCTGATCTGATTTTATATGGGCTCACGATAATGTATGTCGTGAAAGCAATACAATTGATTTGAGCCTTAGATCGTTCCCGCGAGGATTCAAAGATGAATGCAACTTAAAGGCAAGTACTAAGTACTCAAACAACTTAAGTTTTATTCAAAGAAATGATTCTTTGGAAAAGGTGATTTTTAGTTCTTTATTTCTTTATGAAATTTCAAAATGCAACAAAATCCGGTTAATTCTTAGTTTATAGTCAAATGAATGAAAAAAGGTTTAAACAATAGCAAGCCATCAATTGGGAGCAAAAGTGGCTCAATGCCTCCATCGATAGCACAAAAACCCTAAAGCCATATCTCTATGCCCAAAGTAAATTAAAAAATTGAATAAGTAAATTTCGCTAAGTGATTGCGAAGATTTAAGAGTAATTGTGTATTCTCCTAAACTAAAGTTGTAAATCTCCATGAATAAAGAATGACTCTTTCGATATCTCAAATTTACACTAGATTTTAGACATTAGTATTTCCATAACTAAATGCTAAATCAAATAGTATGATTCACAAAAGTCCTTTTATATTTTAAAACATTAAAGTGAGTTCATCACATTCTTTTTAAAAATATAAATTCATAATAGTAAAAAAACTTAGCCCAGAATGGTTTCATAAGTAAAACACAAAAACAAATTCATTTCACCGTAAGAAATAAATTTTATAAGAGTTGAAATATGAGAAAGAAAATAAATGAACAAAGTAAGCTGGGATTGCAACAATCTTCAAGTTCTTCCACTAATTTCTTCTTTTTGCTCTACCAAACTAAGCAAACTTCACAATCTTACACTTTACAATGAACTTACTAAAAACACTCACTACTCACTACTTGACATATTCTAGGCTCTTCCCCTCTACTACATATATTCCCCATGCTCTCTAAAACACTTCTTTTAAGTAAGAGTTCCATCCCAATCATCATTCCTTATCCCATAAGAATTTGAAATTCGGGAGGAATAACCATTCTATTGTCGCGTAGCAGCTCTGTAGTCATGATGCATCAATGTTAAGTCAACACTGAGACACCCATAGTTTGGCTTTGGGTTGTTGGATAGCAGTGTTGTGACTCTGGGTTTCTAATGCCATGATAACATCTAATTCACCCGTTAATCTTTAATCCTGACAATGATAATGATATGGCTCTGAAAATATTAGCGACATGGCGTTGGATCCATCTCATCCTCCTATCTTTGGATGGCGTTGAGACATTAACTTTAAGCTTTATGACAGTGCTTGTGGTTCCATGATTCTAAACAAATGGTGTATATAAATTGAGCTATTCGGAAAAAAAATCACTTAGGGTTTTCTTCCTTGACACCTAAGCGCTAGGAGTAGGCCCTGCGACGCTCAAGTGAATTTCATCAATCTTCCTGATTTAGTTCTTAGGGGCTATCTTGCAAAAAACATAAATAATTATGCAAGGGCCGTAGAATATTGCTATGGAGGTAGTAGTTTGTCGTGAATATTGTAGACGGTAGTCATAACACAAACTTGTCAAATAAGATGTAGTTGAAAGCCATGATAGTAATTGGACATGTGGGTTACAGATGATTGCTTCAAGAGTGTTGTTTGGCCACAAAACTATACTAGGAACTTGTACGAGTTGAGAGTCACGTACACCGCAATTGTCACATAGGTTATAGTGGTGAGTTACAATGACGTCCGTAGGTCACAGAGACCGGAATCGAGAGGTGCATGAGCTGTGAGTCATGTAGGTCATAGTTGGTCACATAAGACATAGTGGTGAGCTGTGATGACGTCTGTAGGTCCCAATAGTTGGAGTTGAGAGCTGCACGAGTTGTGTTCCACTTAGGCCATTGTTATTTACGTAGGTCGTAGTGGTGAGCTCTGATGATGTCTGTAGGTCGCAGGAGCAGAAGTCAAGAGCTGCACAAGCTATGAACTACGTAAGTCGTAGGTAGTCACATATACCTTAGTGGTCAGTGATCCCGGATAACTACTTATATGCAACAGTATAACAATGTCTCTGATTATATTTTCACTTATATTTCCTTACTTTGCAGCAGAGTCAAAATTTGATCCTGAAGCAAATAAGAATTTAACTCTTTAATTTATATATTGGGATACTACACCAATATACATATCGTTATAAAGTAATTTATGCTTTTTGATTAAGACCTGAATATCGAACTCACAGGAAAATTATGCAATATGCTCTATTAAACAAAAAATTTTCTATTTTAAAAAGACAATTACTTAAACTAAAGATGTATTCACAGTAATTAAAATTCAAATCCTTTTGGTATTTTTGATATTTTGACAAAATAATAACAATTTAAAAAGGTAACTTTGAGTTTATGTAAAAGAAAAACACTAAATTTGAAAGTATCTCTCTAAGCATAGGAATTCTGTTGCGGTAGTATGCAAATTGTGTTGTGCCAAATATGAGCAATTATATTCTTTACCCTTACTAGAGATGCTATATAAAGAACATTGGCTAATTTAAAGTTTGAATAGTTCTGAACACCAGCTAGGCTGAGAAGATACCAGCTCTCACTCTAGAGTTCCCTCGATTCCCTTCACCTGGGGGCTAACATCTCGTATCAAAACCTAAAATAATCAGGGGCTTTAACTTGTCACTTTAAAGTCCTCTAACTCTATACCCTTCAAAGATTATTTTTCTATTTATTTGCACTAAATCATATGAATTAAATTCTCATTCATACAACTTCATATGATTCTTTCCAATTGTTGACTGAGACAATACCCCGGTTCTTACATATTCTCACAACAAATTTTAACATCTGGATAGGCCAAATCAAGAAATAAATGAATTTAAATCATCACAACTTCTTCTAACGTTAAAGATCAATACTCTCCACAACTTCCATCCAACACTTTAATTACTTATCATTTTAAGGAGAAAGATAAAAAAAAACTACTCAGAATTCATGGAGAAACTACTCAAAGATAAAAAAAAACTACTCAGAATTCATGGAGAAAACAAAACGACAGTTTAGCTTAAAAGTAGAATTCATTGTCAAACAAAGAAGAAATGTCAATTAAAACTAGAAGTAGTTCAAAACAGAAGATAAAAACTTATCTCATATCCTTCACCAAACTCTTGAAGTTCTTTTGAATCTCTTCTCTTTTACAACACTCTCAAAATAAACTAAAAACAAAAAGGATAAAGTAAATTTATGGTGCCTGAAAATCTCTCTAACACTCTCTCCTTTCCAACATTTTTCAGAACTTTCAAACACACTTTAAAAAGTTTCAACTTCCTTCTTTCATAAATTTCCAAGAGGTGTCTTGATAAATCTTTAAAATGTGTCCCAAATCGATGTATTCTCCAAAGGATGCCTCCTTTCATAAGTCTTTTAATAATATTTTTGTTTCTAGTGGTCATAACCATCCTCTTTAGCCAATAGGTGCCTCAGATACCTCTTCAAAATTTGACAAAATGAAGAAAACCGTCAAATAACTGCCTCAAGCGCTTAAGCGCGGGGCCTTTGGCTCTTAGGCGCGGCCTTTTCTGTTTATCTGTTTAACCGACACTTAAGCGCTGGATCTGGCGCTTAGCCGCTAAACCCCTTTAGCAAACTTTACTTCTCTTCATCTCTTTGCTCCAAATTTGATCCGTTTTCACTCATTTTAGCATTTTTCACCTTTTTACTTGTACCTGAAAGAAAAACACACAAATACCTTTTATTAAAGCGTAATATCTCAAAATTAGGTATAAAAATGCGTCTAAAAATACTATATTTTTTTAGGTCTATCAGTCAGCTATGATGACTTTGTAGTTCGCGGGAGCCAAAGTCGAGAGCTGTATGAGCTGCGAACCACATATGCTATAGTTGGTCAGATATGTCATAACAATAAGTTTTGATGACGTATGTAGGCCACAATGGTCGAAGTTTTGAGTTGCATGAGCTGTGCATCACGTACACCGTAGGTAATCTTGTATTCCATAGTGGTGTGTCGTGATGGCGTATGTATGCGGTATGGACTGAAGTCGGAAGTTGCATGGAGCGTGCTTTATGAGATTGGAGAAAGTCATTGTCTTTAGAATGTTTTGTTATGCCGTCTTCGGGAGGTGTTGTTACACCATAAGTGGCATGCGTTGTTAATTTACATTGTATGTTGGGGTTCTGTAGTGCATTTTGTGACTTCACTAGGGACATTGTCGCATGGAGTAGACGATGATAGATGATCGTCGATGGTGGCTAATGATGGTGGATGTCGAAGGCAGCGACGACGAGAATTGGAGGTGGCGACAACAATGGGAGTTGGTCGGAGGGCAATGGTTGCCAGAGTAGCTGAAGTTTGTTGGTGATGGTGGCGATTGTTGGAGTTAGACGAAGGTGGCATCATTCGTAGTAGGCCGGAAGAGATGGTGGTAGGAGTTGTGCAGAGGGCGAAGACAAGAGTTGGTCGTAGGCTGTGGTCAGAGTTGGGCAAAGGCAAAAGTGGTCGTTGTCGGAGGCGGTGGCGACAACCGGAGTTGGCCTACGATGGCAGGAGTTAGCGGGCGACTTTGGCCGGTGGCTCGAAGAGTGAGGTCGATGTTGATCAACATTGGTTGATATTTTTTATTTGAGATGATACATTGCATTCTTTGTCATATTAAATCACAAAAATGTATTTCTAAAACTCTTTTGTTTAATTGATCTATAAACTTCTGTTAGGATTTGTAATTTATGAAATCTAACTTCATGACTCAAAATTCATAAAATTAAATGACCAAGATCTTTGAATTTATGATTTTTCATATACCTATAAATGAGATATACGTACTTGTATTCATGATCATAGAATTCAATTTTAAGAGATAAAATTTCTCTCTATAATCCTTATTTACTTCTGTACTTTTCGATGAAGAGAAAAGATACATTTCTTCTTGGGAGAGAGATGCCCCTTCTCTTATTTATAAGGGAAAAGATAAGTGTCTTGAGAAGAGACACAACCTTTCTCTTAATTATCCATTATTAACCACCATCCATCATGGTGATTATTAACCGATATAATTTAAGATAATTTAATTAATTAATTAAAGCGAAATGATACAGTGTCTATTGAGAAGAGACATGACCCTTCATTTAGGACAATGTAATTAATTAACTAAAGTGAAATGATACATTGTTTATTGAAAAAAGACAAAACCTTTTTTTTAATTAATTAATTAATTACTATTAAAATAAATAACAGTGTACCACATAAATAAAATAATAAAAACTAACAACTTGTAATGGTCTCCTTGGCCTAATATTTGACCAAGTTCAAATCGTAATAATTTATCTCACCCTAAGCCCATCTCTAGCTTGATTTGACCCAAAAATCATATAAAGAGTGTAGTTTCTTTCTTCGATCCTAAAATGACTTATTGTACACGGTCCCCACAACCAGGATGGTTCTTAAAAAAAAGGATTAGTTAAGAGATTCTTATTATCGTATCTTTCCATCAATAATTACTTTTGTTCGCTTGCGGACCTTGTTTTTATATACATCATATAGCATCCAAAGCTGAGTCTATACGTGCTTACTAATCTATTTTTACTCTGTTTTCACGTGCACTTCTATTACTAGATAATATAGTCTTTTGCATGCGTGTGGGTGGTGAAATGACCCAAGTCTTGTTTTATTTGTTTTTCTTTTCGTATTGTCTTACTATAATGTCATTCTTAATACATCATAAGTTTAATATATTGAAATTATGGATGTCATTTTTTTCATTTTCGAAATAAGATTTGACTTTATATGACACAAAGCACTATTCGATGGTGGAAACAGCTAGCGCTTTGGTTTTGGTCTTCCCATGCTTCTTCCTGCTTCGGCTAATTTTATAATTGGATGGCGGAGTGCATGAAACATCTCTTGTCCATTAATATATGGAGAAAATATTACATCAAGAGTTCTGATGCAGTTTTATTTATGGATGATATTATTTATGTGTTATTGGTAGTATTGTGGTGTTATTTTACTAAAATAATACTACAATACTACTAATAACACCTCCAATAACACCATTCACATCTAATTCAGATGTAGATTATTTAGATATAATATTTTTTCAAATACAAGAAGGAGGCAATTTGATCTGAATTTGAAGATATATTTATCAGAGAAAATAAATAGTGAACATATTTATATAATAATAATAATAATTATGAGGTAAATAGTATCAAATTTAAGTTTTAAAAATGAAGCACTTTTGAAATTTTATAATTATTTAAGTTTATTGATATATTTTAATGAGATGAGAGATTAGATGTTGTATTAAATTCTGTCTCTTTCTACAACACCGTCTCTCTTAAGACTTAAATCCAGATTTAATAAATTCGACTGAGAGGCGAATTTAAAGGATTTAATATGCCGTTGCTTAAGGCCTCCATCTTCATCATTTGCTCACCAGACTTACTAGATCCTATTTAATGTAAATACAAGTTGTAACGAAACACCACTTAAGCTTAGTTAAGATTAAACTAATTATTAGTTGATGGATTTTGTATAATACCATAAACACAGAATGTGTAGTTGAGCTTTGTCAAAATCATCATATCAAACATGCACAACCCTACTAGTTAGTCCCCAGCTATTTCTAAAATTTGGGACCAGGATTAGTTTGTGCTTGGTTTGGGCTAGCACATCTGCATGTGCTAGCATAAACCAAATAAATTCTAAGCTTTATCTGAGTATGAACGCAGGTCTGGCTAATGATGCCTTAGGAGTTATTTACACTATTTATCACCTTCCCTAATTTTCATTTTTACACACATAACACTCAAATCTTCATTATCACATCAAAAATAACACTATTATCACTTTTTTAAAATAATATATATTTTTTCACGTATATATTTAAAACACCAAAATATTATATTTGAAAATAACGTCTCTTTTAGAGCCAGCTATAGTTTACTAAAAAAACAGCTATCAAGTCATTTAAAAATAATATGATGTTTAAAAAAATGTGGTGACTATTATATATATATATTAGTAAAAGTCAGCCCGTAACTAGAATGCTGCCACCGCATAGTTAGGACCGGTTAGAAACACATATTTCAGCATCAATTTTTTAAAAAATTGTCAATAAAATTTATCCAAACAGACAAAATTACGATGCGGTGTGGAGCTATACTGCTGCATCAAAACTTAGGTGTAAGATATAAATACACAAGAATTGTATTTCCCATTTTTTTTAAATATTGCCGCACGCATACAAAAGCTGGGGTCTGGCGGGAGAGCCCACCAACATAAAGTACGGGCGGCGTTGTTGAAAATTAAAGGGCGTTTCTCATTTCTAAAATTACCTCCCCGCCCCGCACTTTGACCATTGACTCACCCGGTCCACCCCACGCCTCCACTTCAAAAGGCGCTCTCCCCAGAGCTAAACATGGAGTGAGCAGTAGAACGAAGAAGCTTCCAGTCCAGAACCACAATGAGGAACCGACATCGATCAGATACCAGCATCGCGCAAGCCAGAGGAAGCCCTCACCTTCTCCCCCTCGAGGTCAGCAAAATGGCTCCCCCACCCTGCTTCTTCCGTTGCCCCATCTCCCTAGAGGTTATGCTATCGCCGGTAAGCCTCTGCACCGGCGTCACCTACGACCGCTCCTCCATCCAGCGCTGGCTCGATTCCGGCAACATCACTTGCCCCGCCACCATGCAGCCCCTTTCATCCACCGATCTGATCCCCAACCTCACCCTCCGCCGTCTCATCCACCTCTGGTCCTGCATCCTCTCCGATCCCACCGCAGATAACGCATACAAGCGCCACATCCTTTCCTCCGACGCCTTCCGACCCGCCGCTCTCGCTTCCCTCTTACACGCCCCTGAAAGCCCCGAGATCGCCGTCACCCTCATCTCCCTACTCATCAGCCACGATCTTCTCGACGCAGACCGTAAACGAGAGTTGATCGCCGCTCTGTTGTCAGATCTCGACGCTGCAGTCTCCAGTCTTTGTGCAGTTTTCAAGGTAACCGACTATTTGCCTTCTCGGATCGCCGCCGCTAGGGTTTTGGAAATCTTGATTGCGGAGGAGAAGACGTTGGTTGCGGGTAAGCCGCAATTAATGACGGAGCTACTGAGGTTAATTGGAGAAAGAGATGGGGAAGCGGTGGATGCGGGATTGCGATGCTTGATGGGAGTTATTGAAGCGGGGAGGAGGGTGATAGCGGAGATGGTGAGAATGGGGGGAGTATCTGCGCTTACGAGTGTGTTGGAGAGAGATGGGGTTGAGATCCCGATGGAGGCGGTAGAGAGGTCGATACGGGTTATGGAGGCGGCGGTGGGGACTGTCGAGGGGAGGGCCTCGTTCCGCGCGGAGGCAGAGAGGTGCGTGGCGGCGGTAGTGGGGAGGATGACGAAGGTAGGCTATGAGGGGAGGGAGGGTGCTGTGGTGGTGCTATGGAGAGTTTGCTGTGCCGGCGGGGGGGGTCGGCGGGCGAGGAAGGCCGCCGGTGTGGCGAAAGGGGGATTCGGCGGGAGAGGATGGCCGCCGGTGTGGCGAAAGGGGGATTAGCGAAAGTATTGATGGTGATGCAGGGGGATTGCTCGCCGTTGGTGAGGAGGATGGCCGGCGATTTGCTTAGGGTTTTCCGGGGGGTTTCTAAGGGCTCGATTGCGGCTGCGGGATATGATTCACAGACGATGCACATTACGCCGTATTGAAACTAAAATTGGAATGAGTTCTAACTTCTAACCATGTAGAAATGTGATCAAAGAAAATGAGAATAATATATTTGAAAAATTAATAATTGTTTGATCGTTGAGTTGTGCATTATTATATTTATTTATTTATTTATTTTTAATTTTAAGGCAACAAGTTCAGCTTGCAATAATATTTACTTTATGGACCATATGAAAAATTGAATTTATACTTTAAATTTAAATTAAAGTAATTATAATATTTTATCTTTTTATTCATTTCCAATTTTTTAAAATAAAGTTGATGACTTTACACATTTACATTTACATATGATATAGTAATTGAAGATGTAATTCAAATATTTTTATTCAAATTCTAGTAGGCTTAAACAAAACATTCAAGATGTAATCAAGATATGAACTCGTTTGAAGAGAGAATTGATCTTCAAATCTTCTATGCTTAAGGATAAAATGTGTGAACCAATATGAGGATTGTAATGAGCCCAAATCACACAATTTTAATGCTATAAAGTCACATAGAAATTTAAATAATAGTCTATAATAGGAGTAATTATTGATTGCACAACAAACTATTTTAGGATTGTAGCTGAAAAAATCAAAATATCACTCTAAAAAATATAAATAGAGCCATATTCTATATATGAAGGAGACTTAAAATTGAAGAGAATAAAGATTTGAGTAATGTATGAGATTTATATGATGATTGACGACAATAATCATCGTTGAAGATTAATATCTCCCATTTATTATCTCTTAATCTTCAATGTTTAAAAATTATCTCGGTTGTCTTTTTCTTAGGAAAAACACAAACTTTAAGATTTTATGTTGTAGGGTTTTACTTTTTCTTTTTAATTTCTCTAGTAAAATTGTAGTTTTTTATTTAATGACAGAGGCTTTTGATGAAGACTAGGGCACTATGAGTGTAGGAGTCAGTCTGAATTGACTTCAATAAGTGCACCTTAGAAAGCTGCTTGGGTTAATTCTTTATTGCAACAATCTACGCATCTCATGCTAAGCTTTCTTAAGAAATTTTTTTCTTTCAGAAATGTGTCATGTTGAGAGAACATCAGGAGATCTTGGAAATGTTATATAGCCTATATAGGATAAGGCAAAAAATTCTAAGTCATCCTTTAAGAAAGTTCATTAGAT
This sequence comes from Phalaenopsis equestris, assembly GCF_001263595.1. Lineage (NCBI taxonomy): Eukaryota > Viridiplantae > Streptophyta > Magnoliopsida > Asparagales > Orchidaceae > Phalaenopsis > Phalaenopsis equestris. Next base: position 60,644,369 of record NW_018164444.1, on the reverse strand, counting down.
GCTCATGGCCCTACACTGAACTCGCTAAGGGTTCAATTAAAGTAGGAATTTTATCAACAAAAAAAAAATGATTTAAATGATTTCAATTAAGCTTTTTTTTTTCTTTATTGTAAGATTTTATTATGACAGAGACGTCCTTGTCCCGCTGGAGAGAAATGGTTACGACGTCTTTCAAATTTCAACGTCGATGTGAATGGATTTATTGTAAGAAGTGGGCCGCAGTTAATGACGATCGTTGAAGGTCGACAGGTGGTGGTCGACGACGATCGATGATGGTCAACTGTGGTCGGCCGTCGGCGGCGATTGACGGTGGTAGGAGTGGTGTTGGACTTCATCTCATTCTCAAAGTTTTATGTTCTTTCTCAAGCCTCAAACTCTCCTCCCTTTATGAGAGCGGTGATATTTTATTTATAGTGTTCTAGGCTTAATTAATGTATGAATATGAACCACTTTGATAGAACGGTCCGAAGAGTTTCCTTTGATCAAACGATATTTGATGGACATTTGAGTACCATAATAATGTCAGAATTGATCAAATTTGGGCTCGCTGGATTCGTCTTGTTGAGACGCTCGATTCGACTATGAAATAACTGCATTCGAGATTTGTTTAACCTTCCAATTGTGTTCGGAAAACTATCAAATATGGTTTAATGTCTTGATTGGGGTTTTATTTGACTAGGATTAGACCAATTTTGATATAAATAGACCAATCTCTAATCTCCAAAATCTATTAAACTACAAGAAGCATTACTGATAGGACTGAAAACACATGTCTATATGATACATCTTACAATATGTCAAAATTAGTCGAACTTAAACAACATTATTTGATGTTTTACATGTAATTAGTTGCATGTTATTGCCCAAAGATCTTAATCCATTAAACACTAACAGAGTTATATTCCCCATAACACTGAGGAATTGAAAATCCCATCTTTCTAAATGATCAATTGTAGCAAACTCAAGAAGCTTTTGTGTTTAAAAGAAATAATTTAAGCATACTTTCAAGCCATCTCTTTATATCATTGATAGAAATTGTTTAAAGATAGCATGATTTTTACTACAAATATAAATGATATATGTACCCATTACATGAATATGAACATTAATTTACTCTTATGCCCACCAATCTAATAAGAATTTACTTTAATATTAAAAGCTTTTAAATACAATTTATATTATAATAATCTTAAAATGAATTTAATAAGTTAAATATTCATTTTAGTCGGAAAAATAACCAACATATCAAAGTGCATTTACGTACATACCACCTAATTTCTGTGCTTTTGCATATCTAACACCTAAACTTTATTTATTACGTTTTTACCAGCAAAAAATCTTTCATGTCATCTAAGAAATATTATCATTTTAAGTTTTAAGATATTAAATACAATTTTTCACATAGAAAAAGTGACATGCATGTAAAGCTTACTGTTATTTTAACTCTCAATTATTGAACTAAGGTAAAAGGACACTTTTGTAATGTTATACCGCTCACCAACCACATCTCACCTACCAATCTCACAACACTTACAATTGCATTAGAGATGTAATTAAATATACAAGAATTGAGTGGTCTATGCATAAATCTTCCCAAGTCAATGCATGTTAACTGTTCGATACACAGGAGGGGCCATGTACCATAGAATAGAATAGACAGGGAGCATTGAGAAAGAAAATGTTTTTTAGAGCAAGGGTTTTTTTATTGAGTCCCAAGTAGGGATGTAAATGAGTCAGACTGTCTCGTTAATTAGCTCGTGATTGAACTCAATGGGCTAAAAAGTCAGGCTCGAACTCGTCCCGACTCTGCCTCGTTAATTAGCTCGTGACTGAACTCAATGGGCTAACAAGTCAAGCTCGAACCCGTCCCGACTCTATTTGTTAGCTCGTGAGCCTGCTAGTTTGATAAAATATAATATAAAATATACTAAGAAAATATTAAATTTGAAGATTTTATTTTTAAAGTTTTAAATTTTTTAAAACTAATATTTTATATTTTATATTAATTGATTTCTTATTATTTTTCTTCTAATTGTTCATTTTTTTTTTTGAAAGAGCCTTAAATAAATATTATTTTTCTCTTCATTATATTAAACAAGCCGGTTCGAGAGCTAACTTGAAATCATAGACTTAAGAATTGTTTGGGGCAGCTGTAGTTTATTGAATAATCTGCTGATAAGCCGATTAAAATAATATGTTGATACACTAGGTGCGGTGGCTATTACAAATTTTTATTTTTTTTTGGAAAAGCCAGATTGTTACCAATAAGCTGCCACCGCACCTAGATAAGTGCGGTGTGAAAATACTGTTTTCTGCATTTTGAAAACGCATAAGCTGTCAAAACACAGTTTACCCAAACAGACCATGTGCGTTTTCAAAACGCCACCGCATAATATAAGCTGCCCCAAACGGGCCCTTAAGCTCGAGCTCGAGCTCAAACTCGATAAAATTAATCAAGCTCAAGCTCAAACTAAGGGTGGCTCGAGCTCGACTCAATTCGTTTACACCCCTAATCTAAGAGAGCTCTCTTTGATCCCCTCACTCTGCATCCACACAATGAAATATAAGAAATTATACAATATATCAAGTAAAATGTTACATCTATTCATAATGTCTTGATGAAAAAATGACATTATGGATGTCAGGAGGCGTCATTATTATAGATAAGTGTATGTATTTTAAGGTAGTGATGGTCCTCTTCGATACTTTGTTTGCCCCCGGTCTAGTTGACCATTCAAGAGGAGGGTTTGGTTCAACCCCTTTGAGAGGTGGGCGAGTCTCCACGTGGAATATATATACATACACACACATGTATACATACATAAGCCGAGATCTTGGGTGGGATTTGCATCAGAAACTGTTCATGAATATGACAATTTAAATGTGGGGAAAGAAGAGAACAAAATAAAAGATAACTTTGACCGGGAAAGCTGATGCTGTTTCCTCAGTATTAATTAAAGTCTTGTTGACTTACTATATATAATAAAAAATTAAGAAAACAATTTAGCCACATACGCTTTTTAATTTACATATGTCATATAATCCTACATAAATCATTAATTAACATAATTATTCATGAACTATTTATATGAATAATTTGCTTAAATTATTCATATAATAAATTAAGCTTAGCCGGAGATTGCAATCTACGAATGAAATAAAAAAAAACATATCCGATAAAAATTGTTTAATCCGGTAAAATTAGTCTAATCAAATTTACATATCCCTGTTTACATAAAATTAATGCATGTCATTCAATTATATATATATATATATATATATATATATAGACACACACACACGATAGATCGCAATATTTAAGTATTTATATGTCTAACAACTACGCCCGGTTGGGATTAATTTTCTGTTTTTTATTTAAAAAAAAAAACAAACCTAAAAATAATAGTTGTTTATTCTTTTTTTTTTAATTTTTTTAATTTTATTTTTAAGACATAAAAGACTTCTTTTTAAAACATCAAAATTAAAAAAACACAGAAATTGTTTTTAAAATATATTTTTCGGAGAATTAGATGTGCGAGGTTCGCCGCCTGGTGTCTGTCGTAGCACGCCGGCTGTCCGCAGCTGCCCTCTGCCACTGCGGGGTCTGTCCATAGGTAATACTTTGTGTTGGGTGGAACAAAGAAGACTATAAAAAATAGGAATCAAAACTTAATACAGGAGGTCACGTGAATCCAATCTTTTTTAAACACATAAAAATAAAAAAAAAACAGAAAGTGATCCTAAACATGCCCCTAGACATTTACCTGCATACCGCCAATTTCCTATGTATTTGCATATCCTAGAAGCTCCTAATAACCCACAACCAATTAGTCCAAACCAACTAGATCCATTTACTATCAAATACGTAATAAACTCAGCCATATAGCTCCACAGTGTTGTCACGTTAAGAATATCTATTATCAACCTGCAAAGACTTCATCACCCACAACCAATATTTCCTCCTCCTCTACCAACCCAGATTAGTACATAAATACAATGCAAACATCATGGCTCACATTAGAATTTGATCAATTACAACAAGCCGAACCCTATTAGGGTAATGTGTATGTGTTTGGAGGCAATGAGAACATGGTCTTCATACATAATGCAGGTCATGACATACTTACCACACCCAACTGTAAGCTCATTGTATCCAAAATGCTTCATAAAACTTAAATATCTCATAACTTGATATCCATTTCCCAGCTAACCACGAATAATAATTGTCTTATAACATTTGATGTTGTTGGATTTCAAATAAAGGATAGAGTCATTCAAAATATCCTACTATAAGACCCCTGTAGTAATGGCTGTTGGCATTATTTTTGAAAGATCACGAGTGTAGGGTGTCCACCAGCCCAACTCGAAATGGCCTACGATTTGTCCGTAGCATCCGGTAGCTCCAGACATCCACTCGGGACTCTCTAGCACTTGTTCGAAACAAGAAGCTAAAGTTGTCGGTGATTTAGCCTTACCTGAGAAACCTACTGTCGAGAAGGCTTTGTAAGGATGTGGAACATGCTTAGTGCCTAATATAATGATTAGAAGTCACCACACATACATCTGGAGCCTCCCATGGCCAAAGGAAGTCGTAGAGCCCTCATATACGCGATACAGAAAAATTAGGATTTGGGAGATAACCTACACGCACCGTGGCCTAGGGCAGCCTAGGGCGACCGCTGGCGGTGATTTCCCCAGTATATGGCCGATCAAAATACTTTGTTTCGGAGTTACGAGACTATCTTTCACTCATATGGAACCTCCTATTACTTTTGGATCAAGAAAACCCTCTATTTAGCGCTTCCAACAAAAATTAGGGTTTAAACGCTGACCTCGGGTGCCGACGAGCCTGAAATGCTTTCCCATTCCATCGAGCTTGAACCTCCGGAGGTCTAGCACTTGCTTTTGGCACTTGAACACCATATTGGGCTCTTAGACACCAATATTGGGCGCTTAGGCGCCTAAGAACACCAAAAAATAGTCATTTTCTCGAGAGCTGAAAAAGTAGGCGCCGTTCAGGCTGTGCCTAGGCGCCAAAGAGACTGGTACCTAGGCACCCAAGGGTTGGGCACTTAAGCATCAGTTTCTCACAAGTGATAGATTTTAGCCATTTTTGGGCGCCATTCGGGCTCCCGATACGCCAGAATGGTAGGCCGTGTGATTATGAGCCTTAAAGGTGGGAAAGGGTGGTGTGAAAGGACTCTTTTGCCCTCAGTGGAAGCAATCTCATATATACAATCGATCAACACGATCAGTCAATAAGAGCATCTTGCGATTGATAAATATTATATTTCTTTTGTATTCCAATATATTTTTCCCTCGATAGACACATTAATTCAGTTATTTGGGCGGTTATTGTAACTATTCTCCCTCTTTTCTGTAACAGTATTTTTAGACCTCTATAAGTAGAATGTCATGACATAAATGAAGAGGGGACATTATCTCTCTCTCTTTTCTCCTCCCAACCCTAACTCTCGAGGGCGTGTATACCAAAAGACAAGTCAAGATTCACCAGCAAACAACATGTATTTACAATAACTCCAACCGGGTTAGCAGCTTCCATTTGGAAAGTTCCCATCAGCAAAAAATATGAGACGAAATAGTAACATTTCTTAAGTTATGCTAAAAACAAAATTGCAGTAAAAGGCTAGTAAAAGAGCTTATATTTCTTTCCGACCTCCCTTGCTTGGTTCTTATGCTGTCAAGTGTCAGGAGAGTTTTAAACATGCTTTATTTTCACTATAAAACTATCTTTGGAGAGTGGCACTGATATCACAGTTTGATATTCTAACAATGTAATGAGAAGAAAGTATGTTTATATGTATTTTATTTTTAGAAAAATCATTGTAGTTGTATGCCACAAAACTATGCAGCTCAATGCAGACTTCATAAATTCGTAGATTTAACACTGCTAATCATTTGCTATGTTATGATATTGAATTTTACTTTTAATATTTATATTTAATGTTCTGTCGTAGCATTCTGCCGTAACCCAAATTCATAAATAGATGTTCAAAGAGTGAGCAATGTACATTCAATCTAATATTTAAAGCTTGTATTTTTAGACAATTTAACAGAATTATAAAGCTTCTAACTCGAGGTTATCATTCCCCATTCTCTTTTCTCTTATTTTACTGTCATCAATGTCAGTAAGGCTCTGATATTGTCTAATACATTTTTTAAATCCAACATTTTTTCAGGCACAATAAGTTTGGAGAGGAATGATTGATCAGAATGATTTAAGGAGTCATAAGTGACTAAATTCATTTGCGGGAAAGTTTCAACTCATAAATACTTATATATATATATATGAAAACTATTAAGCTTCCAAAAGTTGTCTGAGAATCATAGCAACATCAATAGCAATGATCAATTAAGTATTGGAGCAACTTCAAGCTGATAGAAACTAAAACTTATTGTAACAATCAATGACTAAATTGACAACACCGTAGGCAAGTTGAGTGTAAGAACTTGTTGACTTACCAACCTTACTAAAAACAAGTCATCAATAACTAATACATGTCCAACTTATAATTTCTTATAGGTATCTTATACATATTTAGTGATTGCATCCAAAGCTAAGTAATACATCTAACAGACATCTCCGCTATATGTGTGACCTCATACTCAAGAACAATCAACACAGTACACTTTCTATAAAGATTGCAATATGACATATTATCAACATCTTTACAACCTAGTTGAAGAACTCATCAATGTGAAAATGTTTAGAGAGTTTGTTTTTGACCATCCTAAATTGTGACTAAGAAATAAAGAAGAAGAAAAAAGAACCATATAAGCACGTTTTATTCAGATAGCAAAAAGCTTTTCAATAGCTTGAAAAGAAAATGAAGCCTAGTTTTTCGTAGACATTTTATTGAAGTGCATTATGTTTCATGTATATTTCTATAAAAAACAATGAAATTTAAAATTTTTATTTATTTAATAAAAATATGTTTTTGAAATAGTATTTTTTTTGTTTAATCACATTTTACTCAAGAAATCCAATACCCAAACATAACTAAAATTCCTTACTCAGTCATACTTGATACTTAATAATTCTCAAGGAATCAATAATAGGTTGTACTTCAAATGTTGGCCCAAGAGTCTTGATGCCTTGTTTAAAAAAGATCAAATATTAAAGCTAATTTCATTTATTCAATTTGAATTTGGCAAAACTTCAAATTTAAAATCAAAATTACTAATGATATTAAAATTAGAAAAAAAACTAAATCATAAATGTTACTCAACTATTTAGCTAAAAACCAATGTACTAATGACATTAAAATTAGGAAACCCCAAAAACTTAAATGTAACTCAACTAGTTAAATTAACAAGAAACTAACTTAAGCTTTGAATTAAATTATTCTCAATAAGATTCAAATTTGTAACTTACATGACTACACCATATATGAAGTTAATGTCCTCCTAAGTAGATGTATAAATTGTCCCTAAGGAAGTTTTCCTAACACTTAAATTTAAGAATGGGTTTTATTCAAGAAATAAAAATAAACATTTGATAAAATCTAGTAAACTAATAATATAATCCACTCAATAACTCATATATTCAATATTTAGTTAATTTACATTATCATCAATTAATAAACTCATATGTTATGTAATTCATCAATTCGATAATATGCATATTCAATAACTTATTACTTTGTCAACCCACATATGAAATAATTCCACAATTTGTTAACTCACATAATTATTTACGCAACAATTAATTAATCCACTTGTCGGCACTATTTTTGGTGTGGGGTTTGCCCGTAAGAAGCTGTCGGTCATCGGAATTGAAATCCCGTTGCCCGCTTCGGAAGGACGCTTTAAAAATTTTTATTTTTGAAAAAGATGAAGTCAAACTGACCCCATAATTTTCATAGTTTAAATGAAAGAGCGTTTTACCTCAAATCCTGTATCTATCCCGAAGGATGAACACAAGAATTGAGGGTGAGGCTCAATCAAATAAACTAAAAAAAAATATGACATCCGTTTGGTCTGCGAAACCAATGTATTGGCCGAAAAATTCCCCTATTTAATATAAGGAATTAAATAGGGTTTATATTATGCTGGGTTCGGAAAAAGCTTCCTATAAGGGCAAGCCCCTATAGTTAATTACATCTTAGATAACTGAAATTACCTAAGAATACTCTCGATAAAAATCAAGAAAAATTACCTTCAAGGAGTTCAAATGGTAAGGACATCTCAAAGATATCGGACTAAGAAGTGTGAAGGGGGATTGGTTCAAATTTAAAACATTTTGTTTTGGAGTCCAAAGGAGGAAACACTAGA
>NW_018164444.1:60629423-60629720 GCF_001263595.1 Phalaenopsis equestris | reverse complement strand
TGTGGAATTTCAAGTTGAGTAAAAAGAAGAGTTTTGAATTTTTAATGGTGGGGTACCTCTTCTAATTTTCTAAGACTAGTCAATAGGAAAGTCCTATGGCTTGACCTAGGCTACTAAAGAAGTTTTCTAGACCTCAACCAAAAGTGAGGTCAACACCACTATTTGGATATAATAAATTTCTCTTAAAATTGCTAAGTCAAGTCAAACAATAAAAGCCTAAGTGTCTAAATTACAATTGTCAAGCTCTAGAATTATTGTTTTGTGTTATATATATATATATATATATATATATATATA